>NC_054382.1:65981047-66296603 GCF_017654675.1 Xenopus laevis
TCCTCCAAAGCTATTTGTTAAATTTCACTTTTCTGATACTGGCCTATTCCTTGAAGTAGGAGACACAAAGTAGTAGAAAGACTGCCAAGTCAGTGTGCCCAAATGGTAAGCTGCACAACAACGCAGCAAGAAGGACAGCAACTCTTAAGGGTGCTTAGTTAATAATTATTATAAATGTGTGTTCACTGCCTTAATAAGTACTGCATTTGGTTAATGTCACATTCAGACTATCTCTGGCCAAAAAATGCCCTTTATTCACCCATATCCTATGTCATTGACACAAGTAAAAACTGCATATAAATGTTCTCATCAAGAAAATGTACATTTAAGAATTTTTGGATTTATATTAAAGCCAGTGATTGGGGTATTTTGATGTCAAAAATGCACTGCTAGTTGAACAATGTGATGTTTTGTTCAAAGCATTTGGTAGTTAGACAGCTACTTGTTTTATGGATCCCTTCTAGAGGGACTATGGAGTTTAACAATAGAGTAAGATAAAGTTACAGCAAATCAAAAACATTCACCAATTCAGAACACACTACCATATAATCGCATTCTTATAAATGTATTTAAATAGCATCAAATGATGAGCTTCGTGATACATTGCTTCATCTGTATGCTGATGAAGCAATGTACATAAAAATATACAGTACATACATAAAAATAATTTACCAGAAACAAAGCTTTTCTACTCAAGAAGACAGACAATCTATGACTGAAAGAAAGAAAACAACTACAGTACATTATATGTAACACAAAATTAAGGAAGTATTTATAGCACATGTAATAGATTCTTTGGGGGTCATTTATAAAATTTGTGCATCGCATATTTATTTACAAATGGTTGTACTGCACATGCTTTTTCCTGAACGCTACTATATTGCACTGTTCTGCCCGTCTTTCTAACTTAAATTCTCAATTTGCGAAATTGTCTTATGAATATTTTCTCCGTCACCAAAGTTGTGTCGTAATTCAAACACCATTTGCGGCTTTTATTTACATATTTAAAAAGCTCTTATAGATATTTGCATTGTGAAAAAAAAACGCATTACACTCTTATTCAGCTTTATAAATGTAACCATGCACAGGGCAAATACATTCACTGCGCAGACCAATTTGCCCTGCATTCCACATACTAGATTCATGCTTGTACATTTTTATAACAAAATATATATGGAAGAAGTAGTTAAATTATACCAACCAATCAGATATTTGCTTTGAAATAACACAACAGTAAATACAACCTGCTGGTTGGCATGGGTTACTATAGCTAGCCAATATTTAAATGTCCTTATGAGTTTACTGCAAAGTAGATGCAGTTGGTTGTTGTGGATTACTAGAACTAGAGGAACATTTTCACCTTTTATTTCATGAACCATCTTGTAAACCTACTGAAGCATTTCCATTGTCTTATGGTAAGCTTATTGTTCTGTACTGCCTGGTTGCATTGGATATTGCTGGCCATTGGAATATAAAGTATTGTACTGTACTGTATATGGTCTTCTCAGTTTTCTCCTGTGCCAGTAGCAGTAATAGGGTTGATGAAAGCTTTTTATTGATTTCTTCAGCTTTACTGAATGCAGACCTTTTCTATTCCTTCATGTAAATCCAACAGTTCATTGATCAGAAGTGTCAAAAGTGGACCACAACATCTAAACTGCACACACACCTTAGTATATTTATAACAGTATACTGTTTAAACTATGGAGATAATGTAATTTCCAAATTAAAAAGAAATGTTCAAATGCACTATTAGTTAAAGGGGTGGTTTACCTTTAAGGTAAGTATGTTATAGGAGCTTTCAACTGGACTATAGCAGTTTTTTAACTTGACAAATTTTTTGGTAGTTTCTGAATTATTTGCCTTCTTTTGTCGACTCTCTAACTGTCAAATGTGGGTCACTGACACCATCTAAAAAACACATGCTCTGTAAGACTACAAACTTATTGTTATTGTCACTTTTTCTTATGCATCTTTCTATTCAAGCCCTTTCCTGTTCATATTCCAGTCTTTTATTCAAATCAATGCAACTGAAAAACGAATACAAAGTAACTCAGAATATCTCTCTCTACGTCATACTAAAAGTTAATTTAAAGTTTTGAAACCTAATGAAAAAAGAAATAAAAAAGTGTACAAATTTCACACATGCATCTGGTAGGGACCTTATTGCCAATGGAGTTTTTTACCTAAAGTCTTGAAAAAGTCTTTCTGCCTATGGGTAAATGTGCAGTGTCTGTCTGTTGGACAATTGTTAGAGTGCTGCCTCTTGTATTAATATTGTTTGTAAATATAAGAAGTAGCACGTTAACAAATATACATAAAAGGAATGGGATCTCTTATATAAAAACCCCATATCCCAAAAGCTCAGAATTAAGGGAAGGCTGCATCCCAGGGTGTCTATTTTAAGAAATGAATCAGATTTTTTTTTTAATAATTTCCCCTCTCTCTAGTAATAAAAAATAACTTTGCTCTTGATAGTAAATAATCGGCAGAAATCCATATTGGTTGCAAAAACTAGTCCAAATGTCAATAATTCAAAAAATTACGTTTTTTTCACAATAAAATATAAATTTAAAGTAGAAAAAAATCTAGAATTTATCGAGATTTATTATACCCCGAGGATGGAAAAAGTCTGAATCCAAAAATCCAGCATCTCAGGCCTGCCAAGGTTGTATACAACTCAATGGGAGAGGTCCCTATCCTATTTGGAAGTTTCTGTGGTCTGTGCTGGAATTAGCCAACTATTTTGGACTTTTCAGGCAAAAATATAAAAAAAAAGCCAGAAAAAAATTGAGCAATTAGGGGGAAAAAAATCTGAAAAAACATTTAGTTTTATCTAATTTTTCCCTGATCCAATTACATTTTTTAATAATAAATAAGGACAAATCGTGGATTCCAAATTTGGATTTTGATAAATAAGGCCCTTAATGTTTAAGGGGCAGATTTATTAAGGGTCGAATTGGAAATTCAATTAGAATTCATTTTATCAAATAGTTGTTTTGGTTAAAACTCACAAATTCAAATTGGAAATTATCCAAACTCGATTCGAATTTGAAATTTGAGAATTATCAAACCTTTACCCTAGAAATAATTCAAATTCAATGATTTGCCACCTAAAACCAGCAGAGTTAATGTATAAGTTGATGGGAGAGATCCAGTTACCCATTTAAAGATTTTAATCGCCTTCCTGACATTCAAAAAACTTGATTCGAGTTTAGTTAAAATAAAATCAAATTTGATTTGAGTTTTCGAGTAAGTAACATTTGTTTGAGTTTTAGACATTTCAATTTGTTATTAAATAACCTTCCAATAGGATTTCAAGTATATTTGAATTTATTACAGTAATAAAAATCTCACATGAATTCGAAATTCGACCTTTGATAAAATGGGCCTCCCCATGTTTATTTAGTAAACTTTTAGTAGGATCTAAATGATGGAAAGATCCCTTATTTGGAATATCGTGGGTCTTCGGCTTTCTGGATAATAAATCCCAAACCTAAACATTCTCAACATGCTTAAAAGTCAAGGGTCAGGTTTTTGCAGTGACTTTTTCACCACACAGTACATTGAAGTCTATGGGTGTTTTTTGAATGCTGCTAGACTCATTTATCTATAAATCATTTAGCTCCACAGCAGCTGCTCAGTTATACATATCCCTTCCCTGGCTCACAGTCTCAAATTCAAATTACTAACACTCATATTAAGGCCCTTAACGATGAAATCCCTCCCTAAGTTTCAGTTCTTGTCTCAAAATACACTCCCTTCACACATCGTATGCTTTGCTTCTGATCTTTTCTGTCTTTTCCTCTCATCACTTTATCCCATTCCTGACAGCAAAGATGCCTCTTAGGCTTCTGTCTGTCTCTGCAACTCTCTGCTTTTAGCTACCAGACTCTCCCCTTCCTTCCAAACTTTTAAATGCTCCCTAAAGGTCCACCTGTTTAGGGAAGCTTAATCAATGTGTTTTGATTAATCAGACATTAATGTATCATAAATTACCAATTTGTTTCTTTAATCCTTATGTATGAATTGTACCCAAACCCTTTAGATTGTAAGCTTTTGAAGGAAGGACCATCTAAGCTTATTTTTCTCTGTAAACCCTTATTTGTTTGCAATCCTTGTTGGTTATAAATTAATGTAAACTGCTGCATAATTGGAGATATATGACATATAAATATGTCCTTATATTCCCTGCAAATTGTGTTTTTGTGTATTGTTGCGTGTAACATTTTTAACTACTATTAAAAACATGGAAAGAGACAAATGTATGCAAATATTTTACTTGTTTTATTTTCAGAGCTCCTAGGTATTTTATTGGCTTTTCTCTGTCACTGTCTGGCACAGATTATGAAAGAAGATAAAATGTTTTTCAACTTCAAACAATATAAGAAAAGTAAATACAAGAAAATTGGTCAGGTTAAAACATGGCATTATAGAAGGATTCTCAGTGAACATCATAATCCAGTGCCCTGTTGTGAACAGTTGAATGGCTTTAGCAATGCTAAAAAGGACTTATAAATGCATTTTGTGCTTTTAGATGAAAAATGTGTAAGTGTAATATAATTCCCTTTTCATATATATTGAAATGCATGTATATCTGTGATGATATCAGTTTGATCTTGTTTTTATTAGTAGTAGTATAAGTAGCATTATTACTACCTTTAGTAGTAATGACAGTTGTATTGTTTAAATCTATATAATAATTTGGGTAATTTGGAACTTTAACAAATTTAAACAGTGAAATGCGCAGAAACAACCATGAATTCAGAAGGCCTTCCCTAAAAGCCTTCTAATCTAATGGGGCGATGGGCCGACACACATGGTTTCCAGTTGTCAGTGAATTTTGTGAACTAAATCTTCAAAGATGTCTGCTTGCTATATTTACCTGTATTTCTAAATTATTTTAATTGATATTTGTAATTGGAAAGTTTTGTCTTATTTTGTTCAGTAAAGTGAAGTCACCCTTTTATTTTATGAATGTATTTTAATAGTCCAGAAATAGCAAACACTTTGCTGAATTATTTCTTACAGGATTATAGGACATATTAATTAGAAAGCTCAGAAATGTGGCATTGCCATTTTCCATAGTATCCTATTTAAAAAATGTATTATTCAATTTTTATTTTCTTTCTAACAACAATGATAATACAGAACCTGGTGTTAACTAGACCTTTGGCACCAATGTCTGACAGCTATGAGTTATTGGTGCAGTGTTTGTCCTAAACCCATATATAAACCCCAGATCTGAACTCATTTACTGATCATTGAATATCAGCTGCTTGGGAGTTATGATTCCTATTTCCTATTTGTTTATTCTGGTTTCTGACCCCTGCCCTGGTCCTATCCCATGTATTGATTACCTGGTTTTGACCCTGGCTTGATTCCGTTGGTTATTGGTTTTGACCTGGTCCATCTGACAATATGTTGTATTTACTTGGTATTCCAAGAGTTACAGTATATGTTTGACTTGCCCCAGTGGAAGTCTTGTGCAGTAAGACCTAAAGGCACCTGAAGAGCTTAGCTTGGCCAGGACCAAAGTCAAATATGGCTGCTAGTGTTAGAAGATCTGCCCAGACCCAAATCAAGTTACTCTGCTGGGGGTTGGAATTGCCTTACATGACACAATCCAACTAGATTTCTCCAGTAGAATCCACAGTAAGTACATCATAGTAAGAAGCAAATTCGTATCTAGAAAACCCATGGTTTAAAGCATTCTGAATAAGATCGCATACAGTATCTGTAATACATGTGAGTGGTATATGTTCAGGGCAGCAGGCTCTAAAAAGAGTTAAGAGAGTAGTTATGAGGAACTGATGGCTTACCCTATTTACATGTAGGGAAAGTATACCTGACACCAGATTTAACCTTTATATAAGGAACAAATCAGCTTCTTTATTATTTAGTTAATCTGTTTATGAGGTTTGTTCAGTTGACCTCAGAATGCAAACTCACATGCACTCTGCATGCATGACAAGTTGTTAATCACAAGCAATGGTCATTCTGCCATGTGACCATGGCCATAATTTAGCCATTGGCTAATGAAACTTAGGAAAGTCAAAAAGAAAGACTGCAAGTCTGCAAAGGTAAACTGTTAATTCCTCCACAGTGATTTCTACATGCTGCAAGATCATATATGCATATAAAGGTACGAATTACAGAAAGGCTGTCTCCCATAGACTCGATTATAATCAAATAATCCAAATTATTAAAAATGATTTCCCTTTCTGTGATTTCTGTAATAATAAAATAGTTCCTTGTTCTCAACTTAGATGTTATTAATACTTATTGGAAACAAAACTAGCTTATTGGGTTTATTTAATGTTTACATGATTTTCTAGTAGACTTAAGGTATGAAGATCCAAATGACAGAAAGATCTGTTAACCAGAATACCCCAGGTCCCAAGCATTCTGGATAACAGGTCCCATACCTGTATAAACCAATATTATATATTGAGGACCCATTTTTTTCTTCAAGTTCATCCAAAAGTCTATTTAGCAATACCATATTTGAATGTCCCTTTTAAACATGATTTAAATTAGCATTTTTTAAAAAATTAGTTGTGACTATTTCAAGTGCATTGTTGTTTTTAATGGTGTAAAAGAAAATGCATATAGTTCAATCCACTCTGTTGCTTGGTCCCGGAATTTATGTTCTCATAAGTTCATAATGTTTCCATTATTGTTGACTGTGATGTATTCCTAGTTATTTCAGTGAAAGAGTTGGCAGAAGAAATACTTTCTTAATTCCTGTTTTGTACTGAAATTAACTAAAATGTCATGCTGATTATAAGACTTTTGATGTTTAGCTGCCTTTTCTAGAACTTATCAAAACAATGAAAATGCTTTCTTAAGCTCTTGAGAATTCCTCTATGAAAATCAGTCAAGCCTGCTGACTCTTGTTTTTTTTTTGAATGAGATAACATAACCATTATAATTATACCATAATAACTGAAGGTCACATTTTGATTAATTGCATTAACAGAGCACTATATTGAGGAGAGAACTACACTGGGTTGTATGTATTGGGTACAAGGAAGTGAAATGTTAGCATTTTGCTTATGATGGTATTGTGTTTCTTTTTAATATACTCTCTTATCTCCACAGATTGACTAAATATAATACCCAGTTCAAAGCAACATGAATCCGTTCTTTTTCTCTTCTGGAAAATGAACTTGAATTGCTTACTGTAGATTTCAAGGTTATGTTTTCAAATCCGAAGAAATAAATACAAATTTCCTAAATTAATGCAGCAGTTTAAATTCTTTTCTATAGTACATCCACAACCATAGAAACAAATTTATGAAGCCTGATTATGCTAATGATGTGCATATGTAAACATAAACAGTGTTTCCTGCAGACACACTATTTCTCTATTTTCACCTTCTCTCTTATCCTGAGTTTCGCTCTCTCTCTCCCCCTGTCTTTCAACCTCTCTCTCTCTCTCTCTCTCTCTCTGTCTTGACATGTGCTCTATATGCTGAAGATGTTTAATGACTTCCTAGGACTATTGATCCCTAAATTATTACTAGGGAGATATAATTAACACATTCTACTGACAGAAATGCGTGTTTTTTCTGAGAAAAGGTAATATTTTATTTTTTTGGACAGCCCTCATCAAGAAAATCCACTGCTTTGTTAAAACACAGTTGCTGTATGTTTTTATAATTAGAAAAAAAATCATAATGGCAATTAATACAATGCTCAAGAGTGGATGCAGTTAATCATTTTCCTAGAATTTAAAAGAACTGACATTTTACATATACCTTTCTTATCCCTGTAGTATATGGGGCTTTGGTAAACTCTTTCTCAATGGCCCATATCTTCTAAGTAATTATATTCAATAAGACATGTCTGAGTGCTGAGTTGCATATTCTTGTCCATTTCAGTAAATATCCTCTTGGGTATTTCCTATTCCTGTGTGTGTGTCTTATCACCTGCATGTTAGATGCTGCCTATGATGAATAGACACAATAATGAGGTGTGCAGTACTTGCATTAGCCAGCACATCTGTAATCCCTCTCTGCATATGTTGTAGAGGCTTTTTTATGCGTTAAAACTGCTACTAGTTGACATTAAGCTACATATGTTGTGTAGTATATATATTGTGGCAAATGATAATCAGAAAAATTAAATGATGGCTGTCAAGGAACGCAGCTTAGCCTTAGACAGCTGTGAGTGTGTTTGTGAGACATGTAATACTTTTGTCAAATACGTACGTATATCTTGGGGGGGAGGTGTACAAAAATAATACCCATCAAGTTTATTTTATATTTCTAAAGCAAATATAGTGCAGATAGTCTATTCTTGTAAATAAGTAATAATTAATGCAAGCTTGTAAAATACATATTTTCCTACATGACATAAATACTCCTTAGCAGTGTTTATTGTGGTAGTTACAGACATTTGTACTAGACTTGGCCACCTAAAGATGTCTTTGTCTTCTTCTTGACAAATATATATCTCAGATTTTACATGCAAGGGAATATTCTAGCAGTACACTTCTAGTGTTGTCTCCAGGCATTTAAGCCCACATTAATATACAGCATTTAGCAAAACAATTCCTAAATATAATCTGCACTGCCTATCGTACCAAACGAACAGACCAAAAATCCTTGTCATATGCAATATAATTCTGCATTTAATTTGGAAAATCCAGTGTAAATTTGCATCAACACAGTTTCCATATGTTGTAGGGAAATAAATAAAAAATGAGCAAGTGCTTTAAATTTGCCTTAGTCTTCTGGGCTTTAAGTTTAATTGAACACAATAACTTGCTGTTATACATTCAGGTCTATTCAGGGTTTAACAACACACATGATTTTATTACTAAATTATGCATCTGCATTTTTAGAATATATATACACACACATACATAAATATTTGTCCTGGACTTAACCTGCCTCTATTTAGCCGAGAAAGAGTATCCAGGTGAAGTTTGCACACAGTTCACATTTGCACAAGATCACTTGGTAATTTCCACACAAAAAACCCCCATATCATCAGTAATTAAAAGGTTACTCTCTAATAAATGCCTGGCATTTCTGAGCAGTACTTTTAGTATCTTTACTGAACCATAGGCTAAATCTTTAATTACGTAAGTCTTCCCCTTTATAAGCTCAGCTGTACATGCCACATCTCTGTATGTTTAGACTGAACTACATACAGACAAAAAGGAAGCTTTCAGCTACTGGACTTGTTAGTTAGCACACACATGAAACAAAAGGCTCTGTGCGGCACACTTGGGATAATGCCATATAGAAAATGCAGTTGATTCCATGCATAGTAACATCTTGCCAAATATAAATGACCCTGCATAGACTGTACCAGTGTTGCCCTGCAGTGTAGATTATACGCTTGAATAATGAAGTGCTGTTTAATTTAACCTTACCTTGGCTGACTTGCCCTAAACTGCTGTCAACGAACTTATTTTTTGAAGAAGAAAATAGGGAGTTTCTTACTGCTCCCAGCACAGCTGCTCTTATGTCCTCTGAGAGGCAAGCGACTCCAGCACTGTGCACCTTCAAAACCCTCAGCTTGTCTGCTGTGCTGCTGCAGCTCACTGGGGCTGCTCCGATTGGTTACTGATCACTGCCCTGCCTCCATCCTCTCCTCCTCCCATCTGCTTTCTTAGCAGTCTTTCCTCTTTGCTTTTCTTATCCTCTATGCTTTCCCCCCTACAGTATGCCTAAAACATTGATATGACTCACACTATGGCTTGGAAGAAGCAGACAGGTACACAGCAAGTCTGTATCCTACTAGATTCCAGTCTGAACAGCCTTATGGGAGGGGTTTTAGTGCAGGGCACGAGCAGGCAGTAGCTGCAAGGTCCTAAGTAATAACAGCTGTGTTGCTGGCCGTGGTACTGAGCTGTAGAAGAACTGACTGCTGCTAAATTGCTTCAAGTTATAGAAACAGAGAACAGAAAGGGATAAACAAATACTGTTTTGTTGCATTTTTTTAAACATTGACATGTTTAATTAATGTATTATGCAATGCCTGTTGGAATGACATTTTCTTTGTGCAAAAACAGTTTGTAGGTGGAGGTTCCCTTTAATATATGTATTTCTGTGGTGCTGAAATACATGTATTAAAGGGAACCTCCACCTACAAACTGTTTTTGCACAATTCCAACAGACATTGCATAATACATTAATTGAACATGTCCATGTTTAAAAAACTGAAAACAGTATTTGTTTATCCCTTTCTGTTTTCTGTTTCTGTAACTTGAAGCAATTTAGCAGCAGTCAGTTCTTCTACAGGTCTGTTGATCAGCTGGCTTCCATAATTTTTTAGGCCCGTATATCAATGGTCGAATTTCAAATTCATATGAATTTTTTTAATTTCAAATATACTCACAATTCAACTAGGAGGTTATTTAAGAAAAAATTAAAATGGCTAATATTTGATTGAATGGTTCCAACCCAAAAATTTTAATCGTATTCGATCCATATTTGATTCGTACGTACCGAATTTTTCTTCTGAAAAAATTAATTAAATAGGAACTCAATCCATAAATTAACACTAATGGAAATGTGTCACTGGAACGTCTGGAACCTTTTACTTTTTTCACTGCTTATCTTGATTACAATCACCATTTAAACACAATAATAATAATAATAAGCGCTCATCGAGAAAAGATTCTGGTTTTTACAGTGTTGTGCACTCCTCTGTGAATTGCTTTTTTAAAAGGTCCGCATCAGAACATGAGTCTTGACTGTTACAGGTTCTCCAGGTTGCACAAATCCAGGTGTGGATGGTGGTTTCATAAGATTCCAAAGGCCATTAAAGGAGAATTCAACCTGTTCTGAAAAAACCCATACTCTCCACGCCAGGTAGACCCCCCCTCCCTCCTCCCCCTAGGCTAACTACCCCCCAGTGAGATGCCCCATACTCCATACTTACCCCTTGCAGCAGATTCTTCCAAGCGAAATTCCACGCGTCCATCTTCTACTTTCTCGGTAAGCTGATCTGCAATTTCCATGTAATTCCACACATGCGCAGTTGCGCAAACCGGAAAACTGCTCCAACTGCGCATGCACAGAAATTTGATGTCGCAGTCATCTTACCGAGGACCCAGAAGATGGACGCGTGGAACTTCGCTGGAAGAATCTGCAGGGGTAAGTATGGAGCAGGGCCGGAACTAGGGGTAGGCAGAGTAGGCACGTGCCTAGGGCGCAAAGCTGGGGGGGCGCCAGGCACGTACCTGCTCTGTTGCCCACCCCATTGTCCGGTCCTGTCTCCCCCCGACTGCCGTGGATAGTTTCGCGCATGTGCGCCATAGCGCAGTTTCGCGCATGCACACTATAACGCAGTTACACACATGCGCACCAGAGCACACACTCAGCCAGCGCCGTGGCGAGCCAGGTTGCCTAGGGCGCCTGGCTGGGTTGGCCCGGCTCTGGTATGGAGTATGGGGCATCTCCCGGGGGGGGGGTAGTTAGCCCGGGGGTCTACTTGGGGTTGGGGGGTACGGTTTTTTTTTTCTTCTTTAATGAGAGTAATATCAGTCTCCGATGGTGGTTCTTTTTTGCTCAGGGGGTTTGACATTGCCCTAATGGGTTTTGTGGTGTTTAGGACCCATTGTCCCAGTTACTTTCTAGTCCTCTGTCTGTCCCCACAAACCTTTTTTATAACATACTCCCTAATTCATTCATTTTCATTCCACTAAGAGCCAATTCAAAATAGGATGCTATTTTATCCCTTTTTTCTTATCCCCATTCTGGACTGTAGGTCTGAAGCCATGGATAAGAAATACTCAGGGAATGAAGCATTCATATGGAAAGGTGTTAGATTCAGTGGGAAAATGGCACCAGTGCCTTTAAGGGATGTAGCAACATTACAAGTAAAATGACAGACTAAATTTAGCCTTTATATTTAGCCATCAAAACATGGCACTAAATTACCCATATGAAATCAAGTTATAAATAGGAATAATATCTTGAGGACAAGAAGTACAGATTTTTATTTCAGCAGTTCTGATATTTAAAAATATATAAACATATACAGTATTTACAAATAATAAACATGTCTAATCAATGTTAAAGTACAATGGCCGTATATGCAGCAGCAAACACATTACACTTCACAAGGCCAGGGAACCTTAATAAATGTAATCTAATGCCCTACACATGTGCCCACAGTATAGTTTAGGTGCCATATGTTATCATATGTAAGGGGAAAGGAGGGTACCCTAAAAAAACAATTCACTCTTTTTCAGCCTATCACCCTTATAAAAGTAAAAGACGCCAGCGTTTTTTGGGAGTTAGAAAAAATTTCAACTTTTTTTGGAGCAAACCCTCTCTACTCTATTGCACTTCACCTGCTCTGAGGTGGCGAAGTATAGTCTGGCGCAAGAGATAACGTTCACGAAAATCCGCAACTGAGTAAATGAGCGCAACTTCGTCTGACGTAAGGGTGCAAAGTAGCGCTAGAGTAGGTCCACTTTTCTAGCGAATTTACGCCAGCCCCCATTAGTAAATCAGCGAAGTGGCAAAATGACGTCACGCTGGCCTTTTAATAAATTTGCCCTTAGGAGCAGTGGTAAAGACCCTCCTATCCTGTTTTGTGACCCCAGATTATTTTACTTTTTTACTATTTTTTTTTTTTATATTGCTTCATAACTTGCTGGTGGTATATAAATATATAGTGAATAAAGTACCCCCTCTTGTAAAATATAAGGATATTATAAGTTACAGAGGAGTTTCATGACCATATAAAAACACGAGGCTGAACTCTGAGATAACTTCTAATATCCTCATATTTTACAACTGGGGGTGCTTTATTTATGATAATACAGTGAGTCATGTGACAAAAATGAAATCAGAACTCACCGTTTATAACTGATGACATCAGAACTCACCGTTTATAAGGATATAATTTACAAGATATTCATAGCTTTTGTGTATAATATGATAATAATGAAAGGAAACACTGCTTTAATTTAACATACAGTTTGACTAGCAATAACACAAATATCATAGTGATTCCATGTACATTTATATTCCTATTTTCTTTTTAGTCAAGCCTCACTGAAATAAACATTTTAACCTTATTATAACATTGAAAAAGACATTCGGAATGGCCGAATTGAAACAACTAGGAAGCAATGCATTGTGAAAAAGACTTTCCTCGGGTTCCTGTGCTCTCCTGCATTTAGTTTAAATGCATTCAGCCACAGGAGATCGCAGGAAGGAACGCAGCATGGCCCTCTTTTAACACAGGCACATGCAAGCACCTACAGTATGTCAGTACGATGGGGACATTTAAAATAGCTATTTGTGTTCCTTCCTGCACTCCCCTGCATCCAGTTTAAATGTGATCAGCCACAGGGGAGCACAGGAAGGAACAAAAAACAACTCTTCTAATTGTCCTTGTACTGACATAGGCGCTTACTACTGATGGGCGAATAAATTCGCCAGGCATGGATTCGCCACGGGAAATGTTTTGGTGAAGCTGCATTGAAAATTCACCTGGGAAAAATTTGCTGCGACAAAAAAATTTTACACGTGCATAAAAATTGTAAAAATTGATGTGCGTCAAAATTATTCAGACCTGGTTGACATTAATGCATTTGGACAAAATATTCACGCATATTAAAATTGACGCTTGCTTCAGAAATTATTTTGACCCCCATTGACTTGAATGCATTTTGTAAATTATCTCCATTTCGCTAATTATTCTGCAAATCGAAATGGGACAGATTCACCCATCACTAGCGCTTACATGTGCCTATATTAATACAGGGCCATAAAGAAGTGTCTACTATGTTTCTTGCTGTGATCTCCTGCAGGATCTTCGGCATGAACAAACACTTGTGAGGAAGAGTCCATACTCTATTAAAGTTTCAAATTAAGCATAACATTTTACTTTGGATCTATACAAGTTTTGTCTTTACAATCCAAAGCCCAGCGCATCCATCATAACAGGCTCTTGTCAATGTAAATATGTATTTACTGTATATGTTTACACATATTGCTCATAATTTCTTTTGTGCCGACAGAAAAAAAAGCTTCTTGCAATTTATTTTGCCTGACAAAACAGTACCACGTAATACACTCGTTTAAGTCTGTGAAGCACAGTATCCAGCTTGTGTTTAAAACAGTATAGTCATTACTCATTGTCCCATTTAATAATGCCAATTTACAGGTTAATCTACAATTGCAATATGTGTTTGTTAGAGTTATAAACACAGAAATGATTCTGTTTCCCTTTTTGTTTCTGTTGCCTGATTTTTATATGGAGGTGTGCTTTCATTTAATAAACTTACTCAAGGGAACTTTACAAATTTTAAAATTTTAAAATCACTTCCTCTACTCACAAACCACTGGAGAATTTATGTGCCTATGATCACACTTCTAATATACTAACTGCCTTTTGGTAGTGTTTGTATATTTTGTTAACAAAAATCAGACATGATTGAGGAACTAATTTGCTTCATAGTGATGGGCAAATAAATTCGCCAGGCATGAGAGTTGCAGCGAATTTTCATGTTTCACCGTCTGTGAATGTTTTTGCGAAATTGCATTGAAATTCACCGGCGAAAAATCCGGTTCAACAAAAAAAATTTGCTGTGCGCATAAAAATTGTTGCGCGTCAAAATTATTCGGCCGTCCATTGACTTTAATGCATTTGGACAAAATAGTCGCACATATAAAAATTGATGCTTGTGTCAAAAATTGTCGAGCATCAAAATTATTTTGACGCCCATTGACTCCAATGCGTTCTGCAAATTTTCGCTGTTTCGTGAATTATTTGGCAAAGCGAAACGGCCCAGATTCACCCATCGCTACCGCTTAATAAAAAAAAAAAAAAGAATAATGAATAAACTAAAATAATAATACACATTCTTGTTTATCATACTCAAATCAGACACAACTGGTACAACTTTTTAATCACTTTATACAGATAATATACACGAGGAACACAAGAAGCAAATTGCTTTTTATTTTTGTGACAATTGACTAGAATAGCTGCCCAGTATTTTCATTTTATAATCTTCTTTTTAGTCTTGAGGAAATGAAATGCCAAAAAAATATACAGCATGCTTTGTATGTGTGCAATTATTTAAATCAGGACTTGGTCTGACTTAGAAGGCAGGTTAGGGCCATGCATGGCCATGCCACCGACCCACCTGTGACACTCAAAAAGAGTGTTTCTGAACACATCCAACCCATGGGTTTTGGGTCCATGCAACACTACTGCATACAGAAGAGTACAGCACATGGGCAAATGTAGGCATTCTCTGTAATGCTTCTTTATTCTGCATTGTTCAGGAGGTGTAAGTAAAGAGCACTGGGGAATGCAAGGCCCTTATGAGCCCTAACTTATTGCTTCACAAAATCATGACTAGTAGTGTTCACACTGCAATTTTTTGTAGCTGATATCTCAGCTCTTAACAGTTCTTTCTGGTTATTCACCTTCTAGCTGTCAAAATTTTATTTATAAAATATACAGTATTAGTCTACCCCATCCTGCACCCTCTAGTGATGGCAGCGATGGGCAGGTTAGCCATGGGTATATAAGTGAGTATCCAGCACTTCTATTGAAGTGAATCACCTCAAGTGACAACATGATAGAGGTAAAATCACAGATAGATGTCTGGACTAGTGATGGGCGAATTTGCGAAAAAGTTTTTGACGCCGGCGTCCGTTTTTTTTACGCCGGCGGCCTTTTTTGACGCGGCAACTTTTTTTTTGACGCCGGCAAATTTATTCGCTGGCGGCGAACCGCGCAAATTCGCCGCAAATTCGCGTCTGCCGAATAAATTTGACCATCACTAGTCTGGACACTGTATAGGTACTGCACTATGGAACATTTTAAAAAGGCTAAACCATTTAATTGTACAGCTGAACATTACTTTCACTATTTATGATTGTCAGATGCTTAATGAGTCTTTGCAAATTAATCTTCTGTAACCTAGAGTGTTTTTAGATATGAGGCTGACAATTGCATGGGGCTCTTAAAAGGTTATAAACCTCTTTACAGTCTGCTGTCTAACAGTTGCCATAAAGAAACTGTTACTTCTATTGGAATATGGTGGTGTATTCCCTCTTGGCATATCAGCTTAGTCTGAGACACTTAATTGTGACAGACCACCATTAACAGCAGAAAAAACAGTAACTGCCAGGTGCTTCAGTGGAAACTGATTTTAATTGGAGATGGTACAGTAGCTTGTAAAAACAACTTCTCATCTCTGTTTCAAATTCTGAAAAGTCACCATAAATTACTTTTTAATACTGCAATTTTAACATACAGGATGTTCTAAGAAATACATGTAAAAGTAGTGTATAATAAAAATCATTCAGATGTGAGCCCTTGTGCACAATTATGCCTGACCCAGTATCTCCAGATAAATTCTTGTATGCAAATCCCCTAACAGCTAATTTCATTTTCTAATTGCCATCTATCCAATGTACAATGTATTACACTAAAAAATAAAACTTTCTTAGCTGTTGCAATGCAATGGAACTATTAAAATGAATTGCTTACAGCTGCTATATCCTCATCTCAGCTGAGAATGTCATGGTTTCAATCCATGTTTTTCATAAAGAGATCACATCTCTACTTTGACATTCTTACTTTTAGATACATGACGTGGTCCTGTGTGTGTACCTTGTTAAAATAAATTATCCTTTAGTTCTCTTGCCGTAACCTCTCTGTATAAGTCTATAGCAATAATATACTATATATATATATATATATATATATATATATATATATATATATATATATATATATATATATATATATATATATATATATATATATATATATATATATATATATATAATAAAAACAGGGGGGTTGTGGGAGCACTCTAAAGGCTTTAAAGTATATATATAAGTATAATAAATGCTATTGCATATGTACCCAAAACAGGGGTTATTTTGTTACAAAGTTATGATAATAAAATTGATAAGCCACCATACCACGTCAAGGTAAACCCCGAATGGCGGTCCCTAACTTGTTTTATATTTTATGTGCATTTTAGTATTACCTGTAATCAATGTCCGTTGAATGCTGTTTTTTCACTGAGGGCTAAATCCTCCCCAGCCAGCAATCAGGCTTTTAAAGGAGAGATATTCCCAAAACAAACGCCCAATTTTAAAAGCATAGGATCACCACTAGTTTAAAGGGGGGGTATGGGGTGCTACAACCACTGAAGCTATGCCACAGCTCCTGGCTAAATATACAATATCAAAACAGGGGGGTTGTGGGAGCACTCTAAAGGCTTTAAAGTATATATATAAGTATAATAAATGCTTTTGCATATGTACCCAAAACAGGGGTTATTTTGTTACAAAGTTATGATCATAAAATTGATAAGCCACCATACCACGTCAAGGTAAACCCCGAATGGCGGTCCCTAACTTGTTTTATATTTTATGTGCATTTTAGCATTACCTGTAATCAATGTTTTTTCACTGAGGGCCCCTTTTAAACTAGTGGTGATCCTATACTTTTAAAATTGGGCGTTTGTTTTGGGAATATCTCTCCTTTAATAGCCTGATTGATGGCTGGGGAGGATTTAGCCCTCAGTGAAAAAACAGCGTTCAACGGGCATTGATTACAGGTAATGCTAAAATGCACATAAAAAATAAAACAAGTTAGGGACCGCCATTCGGGGTTTACCTTGACGTGGTATGGTGGCTTATCAATTTTATGATCATAACTTTGTAACAAAATAACCCCTGTTTTGGGTACATATGCAATAGCATTTATTATACTTATATATATATACCTTAAAGCCCTTTAGAGTGCTCCCACAACCCCCTGTTTTGATATTATATATATATATATATATATATATATATATATATATATATATATATATATATATATATATATATATATATATATATAGTGTATATATATATATATATATATATATATATATATATATATATACAGTATATATATATATATATATACAGTATATATATATATATATATATATATATATATATATATATATATATATACATACACACTGTATATACAGTATATTTATACACACTGTATATACAGTATATAGATAAATGTGTGTATATGTACACATGTAGAAAAATGTTTCCATAGTTCACATTGAACATTCTACTATCAATACATCAACAAGGGTTTGCTGTTTTTTGAAAATATTGGCTCTACACAATTCTATTCTTCCCTCTGCAGTGCATATTCAGTTTCAGCAGAATACAAAATGGACTTAGGCTCATTTGGAGATGGTGAACTTCAAAGACTTTTTTATTTTTTCAACCCAAATTAACTATTAACTCCTAAAAGGACATAATGCTATGTAATGTAAAATCTGCAAAAATGTTTTGTTTACAGTACTGTTTTACCCATATCCATAAACCAATATATAAACCAGAAATGCCATGTTAAGCATTATTTGCTTCTATATATTTATATATAAATGTGGACCATAATATCTAAAATATCTAAAATATATTCTAACATTCAAAGATTTGATTATGGTAATTCAATCAAGGAAACATGGTGGGCATGGGAGGGCATGAATGTTTGCATGCCTACCCTTATATGTTTGCAGTTTTGAGCAACTACCTTTCTGCTCAATATGACTTCCACCCATGCACATTCATTTTTGGATTCTCTACTGCAAAGGGATTCCAAAATCATATTACAACTCAAGTAGGTAGTCTTTCTCCCACTCCCTCTCCATAAATAAACACACACTAACACTTTAGCATAACACGTTGTTTATTTTAGATATTTTAGATCTAGCATAGGACGTAATGTTTAAATTCTGTAAGGAAGGGCATATCCAACAGTCCTTAATAGGTTAATAAATCCTGAGACTGGAAACAAATCTATCTGCATAGTGTAGGAAGGAGTATTAAACTTGAAAAGTCCCTAAAAAAACCCTCAAAATTTTGCAGATTTCTTGGGGGCGGTAAAATCAATAATCATGATATAGAGACTGCCATTTTGACTATTTCTGTTTGGTGGAGTATGAGGAACATGCAAATATAGCAGGAGTTCTGGATCCCCACTCTTTAGCTGAAGAGTTGTTGGGACATTAACTTGAACTGATCACAACACTGATCTTCTAGACCAGGGGATCCCCAAATGTTTTTTAACTGTGAGTCACATTTAAATGCAAAATACGATATGAGAGCAACACAAGCAGGAAAAAAGTTCCTGGGGATGCCAAAACTTGCCTTGCATTTTAATCAAATTTAACTGTTAAAAATAGCTAAGATGTATTGATAATCCTTATTTTATTAGTTACATATTAGAAGCTAGAAATGTGTTATGTCAGAGGTTAAATGATGAGCGAAAAAACCAAAGGAACTGAAATTTATCAGGATGGCACTGATAGGTTACTAAGAGAAAACTCACCAGGACACCCTTGCCTCTTATGAATAGATGGTCTGGTGCACAGTATGAGGGAATGGCACTCTTCAAAATAAACTGGAAACAGAAATTACCGGCACACAAGACTCCATACAGTCGGGTATAAACAGTGGTATATATTGTCTATTTTGATTTCCTTTACCTTTTCTTTTAAGGGTTTTCACCTGGGAATTTATTTTACCTCACTCCTAACTTTTATTAATTCACTTTGATTATAGCCTTTTTCTTTAAATAGATTCCAGATCATAAACTGGATAATATGTTACTTTTTACTTTATATCGCAGATATGAAAATGAAACTGATAATTTTCAAGGGAAAGGTAAAGTTATTGGCAACATTTTTTTTATTTGGATACTATTTGGGTTTTGAATGTTATTGGATTATTGGACTTTGTACTTATTTTTTGATTTGGAACAAATGTGGATTATTATGGACTCTTTTGATGGACTTATATATTATGGACTTTCTGCTTTCTAAAAGTCAATTGAATTTGAATTGTGTGATTCATTATCTTGTATTTAAATTTTCACTCCCGCAGGGGTGTGTATGTTTGACGAAGTGGTGTGCCCCTGAAACTTTACATTTCAATAAAAATGCAGGGGTTTTCCCGCTTGCATGAAGTCTTGTGTGCCAGTAATTTCTGTTTCCACTTATAGGTTACTATTAGAAAAAATACAACACAGTTTATTGTAACTAGTTTGAAATACGTATATTAATATTGAGTTTTAAAAAATTAAAACATGGAAAATGCTATCACAAACCATGACATTGAGTGTTAAAGTCAGATTTCACTACAGTGTCTGCACTTAAATGCTTTAGAGAACATAAATGTAGTTTCCTTCACAAAAACTGAATTAGGACCCTGCAGCTGTGAGTGCTCGTGCACAGTGGGAAACCACTCCTGTAAGGCTGTCCAGATACAGAAATATACACAACAAAAAGAATTTGCCACAATGCTGTTACTGTACAAAAGATTCTGGCTGAAGAGAGGTTCCAGCTATCCTCAAACAATAAAAAAAAGAGGAAAACAATAATAATAATAATAATAATAAACACAATCATCCTGCTAACCAGGTTAAAGTAATAAACATGTTGCTGTCCAGAATACAGGGCAAGCTCTAGTGTAGCTGGATTTGAGAAATTACAGCTGAGCTCAGTGATAATTGCGAGTGGGCTGAAAAAGGGAAAATGTTTTACTGCCAGCTGAGCCGGAGGTGTAAGAGAATGAAAAGAGATGCAAAAAGGTGGGGGCACATGTGTGACAAGATGCTAATGTGTAGTTATATTCTTCCTGTTTCTCACGGACTGCTAAACATCCAGCTGCTGTGTTGGCTCATCCATCAGTTATCCAGTGTACCATACTGCTGTACTGAGTAATGTCCTTTTACCCTTCGACCCTGTGTTGATGGACTGCCTGAAGCAAGTGTTTTACCTTGTAAATTGGTTTCCAATAGTGGACATTATTTTTAAAAATGCATGTTCTAACGTAATGGCAAAGTTAATTATGTATCCTATTACAATCACACAACTATATTCTCAACATGTGCAAATACATGATGTGATCTCTAATGAGATATTTTCTTTCAAAGAAACAACTCTCATTGTATTTGTTTATTTATAGATATTTACATAAACGGAAATATGCATACATACAGTAAATGGTAAACTGAAACGTTCCATATATCATACAAACATTAGATATAAATTCATTATGTGTGCTCATGAATGGGAAGATGTTACATCTACAATGTCCTTGCTGTCTTCTATGATGTTCCTGGGACAGTCCTGCCCCCAGAATATCCCCACAATACGCAAAGGGGAACCCGGCCTGCTTATATAATGCTCAGCTAACATGCAACCTTAACTCTAGATTGCATAATAATCAGGGCCTGGAATACCTGGGTATGTTTGAACCTGTGTCATAGAGAAGTACAAGTTACTTTACCCTTTAATTAAGGCTGGCTAGTATATCTCATTACACCAACACACCAGCTGGACAAGTTTGTGCTATAATAGCACTAAAAAAAAGAATCTAGAAGATTGTGGGCAGTCATTTCCGCACCAATTTAGTGCTGGACAGCTAATTCATTTAAAGTATATAAAGAGTTAAAACATGCATTGTGTGTATGGGTTTTTGCTATATCTTCTGCTGACTGGTCGTATACTTCATTCATACATTCAGCTGGGGAGGATCAGTAACTCATATATTTTCTTGTGAAAATGTCAGATTTTTACGATTCACCTTAAAATTTCACATTTTTTTGTGGAATCCTTCAAATTTCATGATTTTTTTGTGAAAAACTTCACATTTTCAAGTCCAGTTGTTTTTAGATTTCCCTATACTAGATATACCATGACCTGGATGAATGAAAATCTTCATAGTCATACAACCTGTGGGGATGTAATCAGAGTTTTTTGCAGAACATGTTCAGATAAATTTGAACTTTCATAAATAACCCCCTAGGTTTACTATAACTGTGTTGTAGTAAACAATCCCTGACTGCTTTTGAAAAAGCATCTATCATAGGCAGGAAATGTTCTTGCTTATGAGAGAAACATTGGACATCACAGGTAACACAGTAAATGATTATTATCTTGGTCTTTACTCAGAAAAGCTGCTGATTTTATATGACTCTTTATATAGTCTTCAATAGTGATGCGTGGCACTGCTGTAATTTTTTTTCCAAAAAAAATTTCACAATGCTGAGGAACAATTCATGAAGAAAAATTTCCTTTTGTGGCATCAGGTGTTAACCTGTTGAAGTTAAGGGGTATTAGCTCTGCAAAAGTATATACATTGCCCTGTCTTGCTAGAGAAGCCCTTCCACTAAGCTAAATCTTTTCTTTATAGTTAAATGGCTGCTATGTTTCTACCCCTGTCTAAATTTAGAGGTGTCCTGGGGAGGGCATTGATCCTATTGGTTGATGTGGAATGCAAGGACACATCATAATGACCTCTGTGTTTATTGGGGAGGGTGGTGGCGATACAGAACACAATGTGAAATTTTAGCATGGATATATATGAAAAGATTTGTCACTTGCAAAACTGAAGTTATGCCATGATACTGTACCAGGCAAAAAAGTTTGCTCATTGTAATAAATGTAAATATCATTACATTTTTAAAAGCTGACCTGTATATTTACATGAATCAAATCAAATTTCTGAAACACTTAAGCAGTGAAACTTCAATTTTGAATACCCTAATTTACACCATTTTGTGGCCCTACCAATACATGTATACATAATGCATTTCCCTGAATTTAATTTACCTGGATTTTACTCCATTTATTCTGATCCCTAAAAAATTAAAATAGGGGATCTGTTAACTTAAGGTGGCCATAGATGCACAGATATCGTACAAAATGAATTTTCCTACAATATTCGGTGCGTAAATGGTGAGAAACGAGCCGACTGATTTCGGCAGAAGACTTGGATATTGGTCGCTTGTTGATCGTGCTAGATGGAAAAGTTTAAATGAATCCGAACATCATTCATTGTTAGTGCTGTATCGTCAGATGCAGGTACTATTCTATTGTTTCTACTTGTATATCTGACGATTCAGCTCTACACGTATAAATTGAAATGAATGATCTTTCTTGGAAACATCTTTACCAAGAAAGATGGCAATTGTCACGTCTAAGGCCACCTTTAGTGTATTAGTGTAGGAAGGTAGTGTTGGATGACTCCACTTACCCACCACACTCTGCAGTTCCTTGTATTGGAGAATGTACTGAGTCTATGTTTCTCCATCTGCACAGTTTTTTTTCAAGCTGTTGCCTAGCAATCAGCTAAAAACCAATCTCAGAACTGCAGTAAGTTTCAAAGAAGTGAAGGTCTATTCTATACTTAGAGAGACCAGCATTCTGTGAAAAAGCCTAATTGTATAATTAACCATCTGCAGGTGGGACCCCCATAGGTGTGAGAAAAGGGGTAGTAGCCACAAAAAGTTCTGGGCTCAAGGTTATATTTGCAGTACCAGAAGAGGACTCCAGGTTCTCAGTACAGATATAAGATCTGTAATCTGGGATGTATGCTACCTGAGGTTTTCTGGAAAAGGTATACATCATCATACCTTAATTCTACTAGACAACATCTGAACTAAAATATATGTTATATATGGTTTTCCGGATACGTTTGGGACACATTTACTTAGCTCAGTGAAGGAATAGAATAAAAAATACTTCTAATTTCGAAGTATTTTTTTGGCTACTTCGACCTTCGACTACGACTTCGACTTTGAATGGTCAAATAGTCAAACGATTTTTAGTTTGAATCGCTCGACTATTCGATAGTCAAAGTACTGTCTCTTTAAAAAAAACTTCGACCACCTACTTCGCCACGTAAAACCTACAGAGCACCAATGTTAGGCTATGGGGAAGGTACCCATAGGCTTTCTAAGCTTTTTTTGATCGAAGGAAAATTGTTCAATCGATGGATTAAAATTGATTTTTCCTCTGATCGTTCGAACGATTAACCCTCGATATTCGACCCATAGTAAATGTGCCCCCTAGTGTGTCTTTTAACAAATTTCAAACAAAGGCATTGTGTTGTTCTTGGATAAACTGAAATCTTACCTATAGTTTTCAGAAAAATCAGAATATGTATTTGCAATCTAAAGTATGCATATGCTGCAGTGCTTAAAAATTCTGTATTGTACTGATGTGTGGTTTTTATCTACATAAATCTGTACATACTGTTTTTGGCATTTGTGCACATAAAATAAATGGAGCACTTTAAATCAGTTCTATTTTCATAAAAGCGCTACACAGAGTGCTCCTAAAGTGAAAGAGCACAAAAAGTTCAAAACTTGGTAAACATTTACTGGGCATTAAAGGAACAATAACACCAAAAAAATTAAAGTCTTTGAAAGTAATGTAACTATAATATACTGTTGTGTTGCACTGGTAAATCTGGTGTGCTTGCTTCTGAAATTCTACAATAGTTTCTATAAAAAAAACTGTTGTGTAGCCATGGGGGCAGTGGTTGCAAGCTGAAAAAGGAGAAAAGGCACAGGATACACTGCAGATAAAAGATACGCTCATAGTATACAATAGGATTCTTCAGATCTTATCTGTTATCTATTGTGTATTTTGTGTTTGAATGACTGCCCCCATGGCTACACAGCAGTTTGTTTATATAAACTATAGTTGTGTTTCTGAAGCAAATACACCAGTTTTACCAGTGCAGGGCAACATTATATTGTGATTCCTTTAATACCCTTTCATTTTTTAGTGTTACTGTTCCTTTAAGTGCAAAAATCAGCTGGCACTGGAGAGGTGAAACATGGTGCTTAACTTCATAATTAAACATGCTTATTTACATGGAAATTTTTGTTTTTCTCAAAAAAAGTCAAGTTCTTAATCTAAATAAAGTATTTTAATTTTTAAGGAATGTGAAAATATGTAGAACTCCTTTGTGATCAACTTCAATATATTGGTTTGCTACGATGTAGAAAGTATTTTAAAGTTGATACCTCTCAATGGGTTCCTTTGATGTGCATTGAAGCAGGTGCAAATCTCAAATTATCTGAGAAAGAAAACCCTAAAGGTTTACTACATCTGCATTTAGTGCATCTTCGCAATTATGAATGGAATTCAAATAAAACACGTTTTCTATCTAAAACAATATGGAATGTGTTCCTTATAATGATCTATTAAATATATATTATCTATTAAATGATCAATTTATAGAAAATAGTCTATTAAAAGTAGCTATCATAAATTTATAAGTCGCATATATTTGTTTTATTTTTGCCCCTTAATTTGCCATAATAAACATGTACTGTACAGTACTTTGGGGAAAATAATAAAAGTAAAAAAAATGCTCATGATGATAAATATTAGCAGCAAAATTCTGTGTTTTGTCACCATCTAATAAATTTGAAACTTCGACAAAAATGAATCTGTGTAAAATCAAAAAATAAAGTTGTTGCGCCTCAGAATAGGCGCTTGCATAGACATTGTCGTGCATCAAAATTTCTTTGAAGCCCTTTAATTTCAATGCATTTTGCAAATTTTTCACCGAAGCAAAATGCCACAGATTCGCCCATCACGACACACCTCATAATGTGAATGTTATTTATATAAACTTAATTATATAGGAACCAGATCTGACAACATGTGATGTGAATCACACCAACCCACGAGTTATCCCCACTTGAATTGTGTTTTATTGTAATGTTAAACGAGAACTAAAGCTTAACCAAAGAAAAAGCTAGAAATCTTGTACATGAGGGGGCAGATTTACTAAGGGTCGAAGTGAATTTGTGAAGAAAAAAACTTTGAATTTCGAAGTAATTTTTTGGATACTTCGACCATCGAATAGGATACTACGACTTCGAATTCGATTCGAAGTCAAATCGTTCGAATATTCAACCATTTGATATTCAAAGTACTGTCTCTTTAAAAAAAAGCTTCAATACCTCACCAAAGTAAACGGCCAAAATGCTATGTTAGCCTATGGGGACCTTCTAGAGCAGTTTTCTACGTTTTTTGAAGTCAAAGAAAAATCGTTCGATCGATGGATTTCATCGTTCAATCGATTTTACTTCGACCGCAAAACGGTCAAATTCGGTGCAAAAAAAAGCCATTTGATGGTCGAATTCCGAAGTATTTATTACTTCAAAATTCGACCCTTGATAAATCTGCCCCTATGTCTTGGGCTTCTGTACCAGCCCAAGGCAACCACAGCCCTTTAGCAGGGAAGATCTGTGCCTCTGAAGATACCCCTATAGCTTCCCATCTTCTTTTCTGCTTACCCACTGCATATGCTCTGTGCTACTATCAGTTACTGAGCTTAGGGACAAACTCAAAATATATAGTACACACTTTCTAAGATGGTGACCCCCTGTGTCAAATTTGAAGTTCTGAATCATTGCTGCTATTGAGAAACTGAAACTTTGGGCTGGTGCAATAAGTTCCATATGTAAAATATGGCATTGTTAGCCATATAAATGTTTAGGGTTTAGTTTTCCTTTTCTACTAAGGAAATCAATGGCAGCAACTCAATGGGCGAGTGTTCCCCCAGAAAACACATAGAAATGGGGAGAGACAAATTCTTAGAGTCTACAGGACACACAGGAATAATCTTTTTGGTCTTTGTACATGGTAACTTCAACAGGCCTAAACAGTGACAGGAATGAGGGAACTGGTTCTCACTCTAGTTGAGTGATTTAGTCTGGCAATTGAGTGGGGCAGACCAGGCCCTATCAAGGAACTTGAGGTGAAACCACAGTTAAGGGTAATCGTGTAGTAGTCAGATTAGTGTGGTGATCCAGATAGATGGCACATAGCCATCTATCTGTGTAACAGAACACAGAATAAAATTGCTACAAGCTGCTGTGATACTGTTTTTGCTCTGAGCTGAGATGCTATTGGCAAAATTAAGAGAGAAAATTGTTGCTATCAATTATATTCAGGTGGGGGCAAACTTTTATAGTATATCATGGATGTGAAACAGTTCTGCAATAAATACTACAGATTAGAGGATTGCAAAATGCATTCAGTTTATTCAATGAAAGGTGCAATATGTATCTGTGATGGAGGTTTACCAGCCATGGATGACACCATTACAAGAGTAAGCATTCTGCACTTGCCTTCTAGTTTTACAGGCAAATTGCTTATATGCAGTTCTTACAGTCCAGTTATATAAACATATTGCGTAGAACGGTTTTTACTGTATAATTGTAAAAACAGTTGCCAAATGATTATTTTCAGAAATGAGCAGTGCTTGTAAAATCTCAAGTTCCAAGATCATTCTAATGACTTTGTATAAGACTTGCTTTGCTAAGAGCATCAAACTTCACTGGAGAAAATAGAAATGCTGATTGTTGCTGCCATGTTTATGTGGATGCCTGGCTAATATTAGAAACATATATAGAATTAAAAAAACTGTTTAATAAAAGTATGACTCTCTTAATAAATGGATACTACAGTTACTTTTACAGCTTTTTTCCATGACTTTCATCTACTTCTTCTGTCAAAAATCACCAGTCTAGTGATATTTTATGAACAAATTTTCAAACAAACAAGCAGACAGGGAAAGATCAATGATTCTTATCTGAAAGTACCAGACATTCTATTGTTTATGGCACTGTAAAAATCAAAAAATCAAAACTTAAAACCTTATTTAAGTCTATATGATAAGCTACATAGAATCTGAGGAAGAAATATTCAAAATAAAATTTGAAATGTTGTATTCCCTAACTCAAACAAATGTATCTGTCCTTAAAATCCAAAGGACATATTCATGAGTACAATAAATGATGATATTTTTTTCTCTTCAAAATAATAGGTAAAAAGCATGTCCAATACAAGTCCTATTAACTTAACTCATTCTTACATAGGTGTATAATGCAGGCCCCTTTAACATGTGCTAGGAGTTTCAACATCTGTTTTAAAGGGGAACTGTCACCCAAAAAAATTATTCAAAATCCTATTTTATCACATTAGTCAAGAAAAATTAACGTTAATTACACTGTATAAATTATTTGAATCTTGTTTCCTTCAGTCTGGGAATTCAAAATTATAGCAAGCAGGCAGCAGCCATTTTGTGGACACTGTTATTAAGAAAAGCCTTGCATCATCTTAAAATCTTGTTTGTGCACCAGAATGGGGGACCCAATGTCCATTTCCATGCACTGGCTACACAATTAAATGTTAAACAGAACAGGGGAATATGGGGAGAGCAGTGACATCTAGGAAGTGCTGAATGGAAAGTGAAAGTAATTGCCTGCCCCGCCTCTATGGCATAGAGGCGGGGCAGACAATATTTGATTGACAGCTTAGATTTTTAAATGAGCTTACAACGGCCATGAATGCTTTAATAAAAAATAGAAATTGGATTTCATGTTTAATTTGAAAAGGACTTTTATTATACAGATTTTTGTGTCTGAGTGACAGGTCCACTTTAAGTGGCAGTATAACACATTGTTCAACAATGAGTTGAACATACTCCTTGCCAACAGAAAATCTTTGATATTCAGCACAATCTGGGAACTCAGGGTGAACTAGAGGGTATAGTGTCTATTAAATTGTACCAACAAACTGAGATGTAACCCAAAAATAGTCAATCACTAGTTATAGAACTGTACAGTAATCTATTACTTATCCTCCACTAAGTCAATTGCCTAGATTTACTTAGACTGCAGGACACTGTCAGCTGTATTCAGTACAGCCATTCAGTCATTGAGGCAGAGTCACTAAAAGGCAATTTGCCCATCGCTAGCGACAATTCACAAATCTTATCCGCAGGGACATTGGCAATTTACTAACAGGCGTAGAGGACAATTCGCTAGTGAATGAGACCGTCGCTAGCGTTCATTCGCACCCTATCACCAGGCAACTTTTCACTCTGGCGAATGGTCGTTACTCATTTTACTGAATGTTACCTCTTTTGCCAGAGTTTACTTAGCCACCTCAGACCAGGCGAACTGATAAAATGAAGCTATATCTTCCTCAATCTTATGTCAGTGACATTATATCCCGTATCCCGGAAATGTATTAAAGTTGTAAAAAACGCTGGCGAGTTTTCTTTTTTCAAAGTGGGGTTGCCTTCAAAGGTCTGAACTATTAAAGATTTATGTATGAACAATATTTTAAAACTAATTTGAGGGACATGCCACATTTGTGTAAGGGTGCACTCATGTCTAGGGCATTAACGAAATTTCGCGAGGCAGAAATGAATGCTAGCGAAAATTTGCTAGGAAATGCTCGTCCAGCCGACGTAACACTAGTGAAAATTCGACCAGCGTTCTGCTGCTGAAATGCAATTCCGCATTTTAGTGAATTAGTGTAGTGGTAGCAAATTTGCACCTGGCGAAGTGGCACAGAGTGTGGCAAGGCAGTCGGTGTAAATATACCCTTTAGTGGATTTGCCCCATTATCTTTGTACTGGAAGCGGGACAATCCAAATAGGCTGGTGTACAAATATAAACAGTACTCCATCCTATTAAAGAATTATATATTTATAATAAAAAATCTAATTTGTGAGGTTTGTGAGTTTTCTTCTACTTCGAATAAACAATTTAAAACAACTCTGCTTATTTATGTATAATCAGAATGTCAAAAACTTGATTGCATACAATTGTGAAAAAAAGCTTGAATACCTAGAATTTTTCAAGTTCAAAGGCTTAAAAAAACTTGAATTTGTGAGTTTACAAACTCCAAAAACTCAAATTTAAAAAATGGCTTGAATTTTGCTTAGGACAACTACCATTGACTTCTACATGAACCCCCCAGCTTTTAGATACCAATTTTTTACATTAGAGTTTTCAAGTTTTTTTTGCTTATTAAATACCAGAAATTCGAGTTTTTAAAATATAAGTCATGTTTTTGTGCAAAAAAATTAGAATCATGGTAAAATTCTAATTCAAACCTTGATAAATCACCCCCTTAGTGTGATTAAAGGAGAACTAAATCATACCCCCTCTACCTCCCTTCACTTCCCTCTCCAATACACCCTCTCCAAGCTCAATCCCCACAGAATTTATTATTTTCAGAAGTCTCCCTGTACAGTATCTTGAACTGCTATAAATCTGCAGAGTTGAGCAGCGGAGTTCAAAGTTGCCACCTTCTGTATGTTTCTTATCCTCTTTTGGTAGTTGCTGATACAGATCTTGCGGGAGCATGAGCAGTAGGAACTTATTCATGAAATAGTTTGAACTGCGCATGATCCACTAAGATTTGTGTAGCCACTCACACAGAAGAGGATCAAAAACAGGAGGAAGATGTTGCCTTTAAACTCCACTTTGCAACTCTGCACATGTATAGTAGGTCATCATATAGGGAGACTTCTGAAAAGATTAGATGCTGCAAGAAGGGAACTTGGAGGGGGGCACCGGAGTGGGTAGTGGAGGGAGGTGGATGGGGGCTATTTCTCCTTTAAGAGAACTTGATCTCCATTAATGAAGAGCACTTAAAGCTGTACACTGCAAGATTTTAATCTCAACTCTTTTAAATTCATGGAAGTTTTCATAAAAAAAATTAGATTAAATGATTTGTAAGTTGATACAAGTAATTTAAATCAATGGAAGATTTCTATGACCATATAAATTTACACAGCATGCAATGACTTGTAATATATTATGTACTTCAGGTGGTATTTTATTCTTTTTCATAATGTACATGAATGCTATTGTTTTTTTACAGCAAAACAATCAGAAAAAAAGTTGGTTTAGTCTTCTTCTTTGTAATGGTATATAGAACAGGAAGAAGTGGTTTATTTCAAAGGGAATTTAAACTCTACTGTACCACACTGCTCAATCACACATAATAGGCTCAATTAGACTCAATTTTAAAAAGGATTTTTTGTTTCTGTATTACTAAAACATTACCTAGTACTTGATTCCAACTAAGATGCAATTAATCCTTATTGGAGGCAAAACAATCCCTTTAAAGGGAAACGACACCATCACTAAATGATGGTTCAAGGCAAAAGATGTAAAAGAAAGATTCTTTAATATGCCACTTAATCTGATATAAATCTGTTGCTTTAGTATTCATTTTGGGGATATAGTTTTCCTTTAATGTTTAAATTATTTTTTAGTAGACATAAAGTATGGTGATCCAAATTACAGAATGACCCCTTATCTGGAAAACAACAGATCCTGAGTCCCTTACTTGTATAATTATTTTTGAAAAAAGAGAATGAAATGGGAACTTGTAGGTGCATTGGGACAACATTATGGTTGGCTTTAGTCCGAATTTATCTCAAAATTTTCTGAAAAAAAACTTTGACCAAATCTGCATGGATTTTTTGGTTTTATTTATTAATACACTTTCCCGAAAATTTTGTTTGCGGTAAAAAAATCGGAAAAAAAACCTGTGAAAAATCAGATTTTCATGATTTTTTGGATGTTTCATTCGAAAACTCAAAATTTTTCTCCCATTGACTTATATGCAAACTCGACAGGTCTGAGATGCCGGACTTTTCCAATCCTCTGGGTTTAATATATTCCGAAAAATTCGTGATTTTTTTTAAAAGTCCGATTTTATAAAAAAAAATCATGATTTTTTCGTGATTTAGTAAATAATTCCCTTAGTGTTGGGTTTCTTAAATGCAAAGAATAGCTGAAGATTGTATTTTAAATGAATCAGTTGATAGTGCTGCTCCAGCAGAATTCTGCACTGAAATCCATTTCTCAAAAGAGCTAACAGATTTTTTTATATTCAATTTTGAACTCTGACATGGGGCTAGACATATTGTTAATTTCCCAGCTGCCCCAAGTCATGTGACTTGTGCTCTGATAAACTTCAATCACTCTTTACTGCTGTACTGCAAATTGGAGTGATATTACCCCCCTCCCTTTCCCCCCCCAGCAGCCAAACAAAAGAACAATGGGAAGGTAACCAGATAACAGCTCCCTAACACAAGATAACAGCTGCCTGGTAGATCTAAGAACAGCACTCAATAGTAAAAACCCATGTCCCACTGAGACACATTCAGTTACACTGAGAAGGAAAAACAGCAGCCTGCCAGAAAGCATTTCTCTCCTCAAGTGCAGGCACAAGTCACATGACCAGGGGCAGCTGGGAAATTGACATAATGTCTAGCCCCATGTCAGATTTCAAAATTGAATATAAAAAAATCTGTTTGCTCTCTCTTTTGAGAAATGGATTTAAGTGCAGAATTCTGCTGGCGTAGCACTATTAACTGATGTGTTTGGAAAAAAAACATGTTTTCTGATGACAGTACCAGTTTTAGTACCTCAGTACAGTCAATGATCTTGACTTAATCTGCTGTGCAAATTTTATGGGTGAAGTCTAAAAGGCTGTCTCCCGTAGACTCTATTTTACTCAAATAATCCAAATTTTTAAAAATGATTTCCTTTTTCTTTGTAATAATAAAACAGTACATTGTACTTTCTCCAAACAAAGATAGAATTAATATTTTCTAGTAGACTTAGGGGCAGATTTATCAAGGGTTGAATTTCTAAGTACAAAAAACTTCGAAATTCGACCATCAAATTAAAAAACTTCGAATTTGAATATCAAATTCAACTTTTTTTTCAACAAATTTGGTAATCCTGCGATTTTTACTTCGAATCAAAGTCGAAGTAAATTCGAAGTCGTAGTATCCTATTAGATGGTCGAAGTATCCAAAAAATTACTTTGAATCTCAAATTTTTTTACTTCGAAAATTCCCTCTAATTCACTTCAACCCTTAGTAAATCTGCCCCTTAAGGTATGAAGATTCTAATAACAGAAAGATCCTTATCCAGAAAACCCAGGTCCCAAGCATTCTACATAACAGGTAACGCTACATTAAAATACTGTAAGGTATATTCAAAATACTGGTACACACACACACACACACTTCCAAACACGTATATTTCCTGTAAAAAATATTATTTTGCTGAATTATTATCTTATTTATGGAGGTTCTTCAATTCTAAGAACAGGAATTGTGTATTGCAAGTAGCATCATTTTGTGAAATCAAAAGGTTTTAAATCGCTTCTGCCATATCCAGAGATGAGAATAAAGGTCAACATTTTAATTTCCTTAGATTTTATTCTGGCAGTCTTTCTTGCTGCAGACACAATTTCACAAATAAAGCATAGATTCAGTAACCAAAGTTAGCATCTATTAATTCTATATCTTCTATTAATTAATTGCAACACAAGGATCAACAGCCATGTAAAGATGCATGCCGTATTGTTAAAGCATGATAGTATTTTCACATATTTAAAACATTAAAGGTGCAGTATACACAAATAAGACCTTTCTGTACCATGAGCACAATAAATAGGGCTTGTGTATTCTACTTATTTGTTTAATCAAAAGGTCATTGTTTTGCTATTAATATGCACTACCTTCTTTCTCCACTGTTAATAGGGTACTTTAATTGAGATAATGAGCTTTCTTCCCCAATAGGATACTTGCAAAAAAGTGCCCCTCATGAGTGATAAGCAGCTTGCACGTAAAGGGTGTGCTCTAGTTTAGGCATTATGAGAAGACATGTGACATTTAACTGTTTGCTGCATGTATCATATGTCATCTGCATGTGGATAATGAGCAAGTTGGGACACTGTCTTGTGCATGTGTCCCAATATGGTTACACATACCGTGAGCATTAAACTGGTGCAGGCAGCATAGTGATTGTAAGGGAGATTTTCTTGCAAAAATAGTATTGCTTCCCCCAATCAGAGTATGGGCTCTATTCAATTCCACCTGTAGCACAGGGAAATATTTTTTCTGTCATAGGTGACCTTTAAGCAATAGTAGTTATTAACTATGAAACAAGAAGTACAAAAAAATTAAAGAGGATTTGTATATGTCTAAATGTATTATATTTTAAGAGAAACACTTTAGGATAATTTAGTGTCACCATTTCATATACAATTTACATTTTTATATAGTAGTGTTATGGTGAATATGTGACAATATATTACCAATCATTGCTGCACTTTTAAAATATCAAATTCATCATTTGTTTTAGTGCACCAACAGTTTCTCATAAGTCATTTAATCCAGGTATGTGATGCACTATAAAGTATAACATCAGACAGGGACTCAATTATTTTGTTTGACACATCTATCCTGAAGCAAGAATATTCTCAATGACTTGACCTTGAGGATTGTGATGTATCTGTCGGTCTGTCTATTGTCTATCTATTCACCTATCTATCAACCTATATCTATCTGTCTGTCTGTCTGTCTGTCTGTCTGTCTATCTATCTTTATCTACATTTATCTACACCCTATCAGATTTCCATTAGCACTTTCATCATGTCAAGCGTCACAGTATACTTTTCTAGAGTGTCATGATTAATATAAGGTTTTTAGATAATGGAGAAAAGATATATGACCTTCTACAATCAGCATAACTTCTGTTGACATAAATTTCACAGTAATCAAGTTCTGTGTGAGTGTTGTCTCATATGAAATATAAATCATAGCCAATAATCAGCTCATACTTGCACAGTGTAGTTATTAAACACATGGCAGACTAAGTGGAACCAGAAAATCTCTTGAACATTGAAAGAACAAATGCATCTGTAAATTCATTACACAAGCCAAATAAATCATTTCAGAGTGAGAGGAAACAGGTCAGGCCCAGGAGGATGATGTCAAAAATGAGGCAGTGTTTGTATCATATGTGATCTTTCAAAACTAGAAACAGTATGTCCTTTCTCTAAATGTCACCTAAAAGTGAAGCATATGAAAGGTATAAGCTAATAGCATTGTAAGTCGTATATTACTATCATCCTTTATTATAATTTATTTATATAGCACTGATATAGTCTGCAGCTCCTACCCAGTGGAGCTTAAATACTGTAAGATTTGTAGTAGTTAAAAATGCATCTTTTAGATTTCCATAAAGCTAAAGAAAAAAAATCCATATAATATAGTGAATATGTACAGTATATTATAAAATGAAAAAAAGGAATCCTAAAAATATATTAATAATTCAAATGAGATTATGAATTAGAAACAATTGAAAGAGGCAAAGAATTTATTGAAATACATATATGCCCCCATAGTGTTCTAGTTTTACAGATTTGCTCCAATATACACAAAGCTTGGTTTGGGTCCTCCTACAACTTTTAGTTACAAAGTTTGTACAAAGGATGCATAAGCTGATGCGCCCTGTCAAGGCAGTGTCCATGCGTCAGTTCTATCCTAAGTGAAAAAAATAAAGTGTTACCTTTGGGGGGAGACAGACCATACCTCCTTTTTTCTTTATTTAGCATGATCTCTTCCAAGACACCATTGGGTGGGGGTTGGGAGAGCGAGCATTTAAGGAGAGAGCCACCTCCCCAAAAATATAAAATTTTTAAAATTTAATATCTGAAATGCCGCTCCTTACCTTTCTCATTGGGTGCATGTTGGCAAGGTGGGGAGGTGGCTCTCTCCTTATATATATAGTCATAGTCAAAGGATTCTGTTATTTGTGCAGATGTTGATGCAATATATTGCTATTTTTTCGTAATAATAGATTGTGTGGGATCTGTTATCCAGAAACCTGTTATCCAAAAAGCTGCTAATTACATGAAGGCCATCTCCCATATACTAAATTTGAATCAAATAATTCAGATTTAAAAAAAGGACTTTTTTTTGTTCTGTAATAATAAAACAGTCCCTTGTACTTAACTAATGTATTATTAAACCTCATTAGCATCAAAATAATCCTATTGAGTTTGATTTTTTGAAATTTAAGGTATGGATTTTCAAGTTATGGAACAATTTATGGAACAAAGAAATCTCTTATCTGGAAAACCCTAGGTCCAGAGTATTTTTGATTGCATGTCCCATACCTGTATGAACATATCTGACCTTATTTTAATTTTGTACCCAGACTGTACATAAATTCAGGTCCAGGCCTAACATTCTCTTTTTTGGGAGCCACGTTGATCCTAATTTGTCAAGGAGTGAAAGCTCCAAAGTATGATGTGTACTATTAGACTTGACCTGTGTTTGGAGATGCTTCGGATAGGGTTTTTTTTTTGCCTTACTCTGGATCAACTAGTTATTCAGTTATCACTCAGACATAACAAGATTGAACTTGATGGATGTGTCTTTTTTCAACATAACTTACTATGTTACTATGAGATTAAGATCTTTATTGCATTGTCCTACAACAATATTCTTGAACCTGGAGAAGAAAATAATATCTGTATCTGTATATAAGTGTTTGAAAATACAAAATATAGTAAATCTTATTATTCTAATTGAAATTTTCCAAGAACAAAATTCTAAAAAAAATGAGTACTACAAAAAATGTGTTTTCACATTTTTTCCATTTAATAGAAATTCCCTCACGAAACAAATTATATCTTTGCTGTTTTAAAATAAAACACCCATCATCTCAGGCACATTAAAGTAAGATAGCGTTACTGAAAATCAAAGAAGAAAGCACTTTCTGCATTACATTTGGGTGACTGATTTAAATTTTGGCACATACTGAATCACAGATATATTTGCAAGCTGTTTAATTTCATATTCACAATGCCAAACAAAATGTATTTGAAATTACTGTTTTCTATAAATAAATCATAAGGGAAAATGTGTGCTCTAAAATCATTAAGGGAAATGTCTGCTCTAAAATTATGTATAACTATATTTTGCTGCAGTTAAATGTAAGCTACATTTGTACTACATTACACAATTTTGTATTGCATTTTTATATAAGCTCTGTTAATGTGACCCCTCCCCAACAGTTTCTTGGATAGGCTTTTAAAGATACATTACCTGTTCAGAAACCTGCACGCTACATTTTCTTCAACCATTAGAAAGAACTAAAGGCAAAGAACAATTTGAAACCATTAAGAGACATATACTTGTTATTACCCTATTGTCAATGCCATTTTAAAACTTTTTGAAAGGTAATATCGTATGCTCATTGTTCTCATAGATATATATATATATGTGTGTATATATATATATATATATATATAAATATATATATAAATATATATATATATATATATATATATATATATATATATATATATATATATATATATAAAGTATATATATACTCTTTATATATCATTTATATATGCTTTATTTAAAACCTGGTGTTTATTATTTTCAAGGTTAATAATTTTTTATATGTGTGAGGTGTCGCTGCTTGTTTTTTCCGTGTACCGTATCTGCCGTGTACTGTATAATCCTCATTTCTCAAACTATTGTTCTGTGCTTCATTATGTATGTATGTATGTATATTTTTAGTTGTATAGCACTCCTTCAGGGCAAAGCACTGTGCAGCAGAATATAATATTATATTAGATTCAGCTTTTATTTTAAAATTAAAAAAAAAAATCACAATGGACTGTTTCCAATTACATGCAATAAATAATCTAACCACAGATAAAATATGGATTGCTAGGTTGGTGTGGCAATGTCTCCCAAGCTGTAGAAGTGATAAAAAAAACTCACACAAGAGGGACTTATGCCATTTCAGTAAGGAGAAGGCAACTGGCTGGTAAGCTAGATCTGATGTGGCAGACCTGGCAAGATGGCACCGGTGGAGGATGCAAGGCTGTGACAACTGATGCAGCATTGAGACAGGAGGATGCTGGTAAATAGGGATGTAGCGAACTGCCGTTTATGTGTTCGCGAACGCCGTTCGCGAACACCGGCAAAAAATGCGAACAGTTCGCGAACAGTTCGCGAACTTCGAACACCCGCAAAATCGTTCGATTCGAACGATCGAAGGATTTTAATCGTTCGATCGAACGATTTTCATTCGAATCGAACTATCGAAGCCATTCTATCGAATGATTTCATTCAATCGAATGGCTTCGATCGTTCGATTCGAACGAAAATCCTTCGATTTTAGCGGTCGAAGGAATCGAATGGTCGAATGGTCGAACGATTTTTATTCGAATCGAACGCGAACTCATATTGGCGAACGTCGCGCGACGTTCGCGAACATTCGGCGGACGCGAACAGTCGAAGTTCGCCGGCGAACAGTTCGCTACATCCCTACTGGTAAACAAGCCTCTGGCTCACTTGGTGCTGCAGGTTAGAATCAGGAGAGTCTGGAGACAGAGACCTTGATAGATCAAAAGTGCGGCAGTTCTCCAGGTACAGTGCAGGTGATGAGGCAATTACTCACTGAGCTTAAGGCCTCACTGCAACATGATTTTAATAATGCTATACAAATACTGCATACTTATATTTCTGAAATAGGCAACAGAGTTGCGGCCTTGGAAAGCAAAGAAGATACAATCCAACTCTCTCAAACCAGTGCACAGACTACAGATTAAGCAAGAAGGGATTGTGCATCTGTCCCGCTGTTACTAATCAAGATAAATATGCTGTTTGTGTTAAGTGCAGGGAAACACAATGCCCTGACGGTCAGAAAAGAAAGGAATTTAAAATAGGGGGATCACCAGGTGATCTACCTTTTGTTTGCAATAAACCTTCTGTAAACCTGCCCCATGACAGAAAACAGGATAAACAAAATATTAATATAATTAATTTAGAAACTGAGTCAAATGTAACCATTTGGGAGACAGCCAATGCAATGGTAGTAAATGTATGGGCTTTACATTCTTGACTATAGGCTTTAGATTTCCTTCATTCCATAAACTTGGCCTGCACCTAGATTTAAAAAATAAATTATTAAAAAATTTGTAAAAATAAAACTAAATAAATACATTAAAAAAAAACTCAGCATATGTGTGCCATTTTCTGTAAACATATACAGTATTCTTAATACATCAATGGGATTTAAATTATTTGCAAATTCCTTCGCCTTCTCAGTTTTTATTCAATTCCTTAATCAGTATTGAAATTTAAATTTTATGACACATACATTAAGCAGTTGAGGATTTAAAAAACATAGTGGCACAATCAAACTGTTGATTACTCAGCAATGGAATTTTATTGGTGGGGCTAAATGTCATAAAATTGCTGGAGCTAGACTGGTAAATTCAGGGAGCCACTTTTCATTCCGTGTTTGCTTTAATATAAAATGGCTTCATATTTCATAACATGTACATTTTACTTTTCAGTAGAAAAAATGGTAAAACTTTAGGTGTAGAGGGGTATGGAACATGTTAATTAGGGAACTTAATTTCACATCTTAGATACCTCCTCTCTTCAGCTTAGAAGAATATTGCTGGATAGCATGCTCTCTCATGTTGCTGCTTATCTAGTGTTACAGCACATTAAACTCACAAAAGATTGTGGCTCCATTTGTATCTCAATTTCTAGTCAACTGAAAGAGTTAAAAAGAAAAGTGGCAGATATGGACAATTAGTCCATATAAATTAAAATTAAATCCCCCCTTTAATAAGGAGGAAGTCCTACACGCCATCAAATGTCTAAACAATAGTAAAGCCCTTGGCCCTGATGGTTTTAACAATAATTGTTATAAATATTTTTTTCACAGATTATTCAGTGTTAACAAATTGAGGGAAATGAACCGCCTAGGCCTGAACTCTTTCAAGCAATTATCACTTCAGTACCTAAGGCTGGTAAACTCAAATTTTGAATTATTGTCCCATATCCCTGTTAAATTCAGATATAAATTGCATGATAAAACACCAACCATTTTAACCAATGAATGCTCATAAATGTTTCCCCCTGTCTTTATTATGTATAAATAAACCTTCCAATCCTAAATAATTAAAAAATCATGCTAAAATTATAGCTTTTCATTTGAACCCTTTGTTCCCACAATTCATTTTTTTTTCAAAATAAAATTTTTTATTGGTTTCTCACAATCCACAGTACAGAATAAAAGGCATAATGCACACAATAGGTCACGGCAATGAAAAAGATACCATAGTAGCGTGTCTACAAACAGACCAGGTACCAGATGGACACAGTAATGTCTAGGACAATCGAAAGTTCTACAATCAGCCCTTCAAGCGAAAGACATGTGGTCAATATCAAATAAGTACCGATAAGACAGTGTAGGCAGAAGGCAGTGGAGTGGAAACCAAGGAGTATTTTTGCAAATCAAAAGCTATTGTAACAACAAAAGGAATAACAAATAGAATAGAAAGGAGAGGAAAAGATAAGAAAAGAGGAAAAGATCAAGAGGAAAAGAGAGTGAAATGGAAAAGGAGAAGAAGAACTGTCCAGGATTATTCAACCGAAAAATAAGTAAACGTCCCTGTGCAAAACCAAAACCATTACCTGAGTCAGCACGGCCGAAGCCCGGGGGAAGGAGCTAGTAGGAGATACTGCATAAAAATAAAAAGAAACAATTGACGGCACAAAAAGCCACCCTAGCCCAATCTAACTTTAGGTCTGGAGAAGCCGCAGGTATCGGTCAGAATGCACGTATTGGGTCCAATAGAACCATTTTTTAGTGAAATTCCTCGTTTCCCTTTCCGAGGTGGGTCTCAGCTGCTCAAACCTATAGACTTCCATCACCTTATTACACCAGTCTTTTAGAGTTGGAGGGTCGGTTTGTTTCCAGTGTAGTGGGATTAGTGCCTTGGCGGAATCTAATAATATAGGTGTCAAAGATTTTTTGTAAGTAGACCAGGGAAGATGTGTATTGTGTAGTAAAGCTACTAGGGGGTCATTTTCAATGTCAGTCCCGGTAATCTCTAAAATGATATTCCTTACGGCGATCCAGAACGGCTTCAGGACAGGGCAACTCCAGAATACATGCAACAAAGAGCCCTGATGGACCTTGCATCTCCAACAGAGAGGCGAGGCCGTCTTATAAATCAAAGCTAACTTAGTGGGGTATTTGTACCATTTTGTGTAAATTTTATAATTAAGTTCCTGCATCTTCGTACAAGTGGAGGACGTGTGCAAAAGCTGAGTAATTTTATCCCACGAGTCCATAGGTATTTCGATGGCCAGGTCATGTTCCCATTTAGCTTTAAAGTAAAGAGCTGGGCGCCGGGATAGGTCAGACATAGTCCGGTAGAGAAAGGAAATCGCTTTCGGAGGGGCCTTGTCCGTCCCCCAAGCGAGTTCTATCGCGGTAGGCTCAGGACGCGGAATGTGTGAGGGAAATATAGAAGTGATAAAGTGCCTGATCTGGCGATATTTGAACCTATCCAAATCAGAAATATCTTGAGTAGGAATGAGTTCTTCTATATGTTTCAACCGATTCCCAATATAAAAAAAGCTGGCCCCCGAGTGCAGTTGTCGCTTCCAACCCTTGTAATAATCCAGGTCTAGACCAGGTGTGAATGCTGAATTGCCAAAAACTGGGGTATGTAAAGGGGGGGTATTAATCCATTTACCAGTCTTGACCAGACCGTCCCAGGTGTCCAGAGTGTACCTAAGCTTTAGATCGGTTTTATCTCTGAATACTCTTTGGGAGTGCGGCATCCATAAGCTGGCCCACAAGGGTGTGACCATGGAATCTTGCTCAATTCTAGTCCACAATTTGGACTGTCTATGAAAGGACCAGTCCAGACATCTGGTTAAGACAGCAGCCTTATGATAGTTAATCCAATTGGGAAGACCCAATCCCCCCTGTGCTTTGCTAGCTGAGAGCTTTTGACGGGCGATCCTCGGGTTTTTGTTCGCCCAGACAAATTTACTAGTGATGTTATTTAAATTCCGAAACATCAATTTGGGGGGGGGTATGGAATCGTTTGGGAAAGGTACAAAAAGCGAGGAAGAACATTCATCTTCAGTACGTTTATTCTACCTATCCAAGAGAAAAGCGGCTTAGACCAGTTGTGAAGGTCACGAGAGATAGCTTGCAGCAAGTCCTTATAGTTGTGTTCGGTAGTTTGCTTGGGGTCTGAAAATATTTTAAGGCCTAAATAGACAAAGTGAGAATAAGTAGGTTTTATCGGGAAGTTTTGTAAAATAGCCGCGAAGTCAGCAGGAGGATGGGAAATATTAAAAGCCACTGATTTTGACAGGTTTATCTTCCCACAATTCATTTTAAATGATCATGTAGGTATTATTCCAACACATCAGGCAGCACAGTCTAGTTGGAAAATCATTAATATTGCTTACATGCTAATCAAACACATCAGCAATGCCTATTAGGCACCTTAGATGCAGAAAAGGCATTTGGCAGGGTATCATGAAGGATATGAAGGATGTTCAAATTAAGTTTGGGTTTACAGTATGTTACAAAACATTATTGTTTTATATAAATGCCCACCAGGATGAATCCAATGGTTATATGTCTTCCCCTTTTTCTTAACTAATGGTATAAGGCAGAGGTGCCCATTTTCCCCTACTTGCCCTACTTATGGAACCCCTGGCTGAGGCAATAATGTTCTTCTACATATCGTGCTGTTTTATTCAGGCAGAGCAAAGTTCTGTAGAGCTCACAATCGATGTATGTCCCTGAGGTACTGGGAGATAAAATGGCAAGCTGAAGGTCACAGCTAGCTGTTATAAACCAAATTATGATCCCTCTAGTTGCTGTTGCTCTCCCATCGCTATGCAAGGAATCTATGAAGTCTCCCTCTTGCTTGAAAACTATGCTAGTTCCTGTTAAAATATCTTTATGTTAAAAATGTGGGAAGTTTAATTTTCCATTTTATGTCTGGAATACAGACACCTTACTGTGTTTCACTGTATCTCTACTCTCGTCTGTGACATATAATATTATGAAATGATAAAAGGAAAGCAAGCCTCTCCCTTCGCTTGAATGAAACTGACCACTTTCTGTTTTCTCTTTTGTCAGATTGATGATTTATTTTTCTTCTTAGCACCATCCAAATGAGAACATGTGATGTTCCAATTTGTTTGTATGGAATACTGTCCTTTCCCATTACCAAATCATTATTTTGTGCCTCAAAGTAAAATGCATCAATAAAACCAGGCAGAAATATGGAGGTTGCTTTTGCAATTCATTACTCATGTATTTGACAGTGTTCCCTATTATTCTCAGCATGTTTATTTCAGAATACATGATTTATATTTACATTCTGTTCTTAATAAAGTCAGTGATTAATGTGTAATTCATCCATATTGTGATGTGGCCTTACTATAACCCCCTCTCATGAATTCATGGCAGAAATAAATATCTGCATTAAAACATATGCACTGAATGATGCATCATTGGGGTAATTTAATATTGGTATGTATGTTGGAAATTCATTAAAGTTGTAAAAAATCCTGGCGACTTTTACTTTTTTAAAGCGGGATTGCCTTCAAAAGTCCTATTAAAGATTTTTGTGTTAACATTTTTTCCCAGACATTTGAGGGGCATGCCACATTTGTTTTAGGGTGGGCTAAAGTTTAGGGCATTAGAGGATCTGTTCTGTCTTTATTATGGTTCCTTGGACCTTTGTAATAAAAAGTGGCCACTTCAAACATTTGCACCAACATTACCCGCCCTATTCAAATTGATCTAAACATAAGAGTACTAAGTTTCAATATGAAATTCACTATGAAGTTTCACAATGAAATTCACTATGAAGTTTCACAATGAAATTCACTATGAAGTTTCACAATGAAATTCTCGCACTGCCGAAGTATTGCTGACGAAAATTTGCCAGCGTTTGGCTGGTAATTTAGTGAATTAGAGTAGTGGTAACGAATGTGTGCCTGGCGAAGTAGCGCTTAGTTAATCTTTGCCCTTCACATGACAGTAGGATAGAGATTGCAAATGTTATAGTTTGCTATAGTGCGCAGTGTATGTAATAAAACTTCTTAAAGGGGAACTCCACAATAACAAAACTTTAGCTTTTTGAAAAGAGAAACATTTCAAGCAACTTTGCAATATACATTAATTAAAAAATATGCAGTCTTTTTATGATTTTTAATGGTTTCTGACAGTTCCCTAACCCTAGAACCCTGCTCTATCTGACTATTCATGTCTATCTGACTATGCTCAGCTGACTGACTACTGTTACTTTGTATCAACAGCCAGCTGTACGGAATGCATTTTAGGACATCCTGCTGCTAAATACCTGTCTTGCATGCGATGTCCTATACCTTCGGAATGGTGCATCGGTTTCTTTTACTGTCACTCATCGTCCAAATCTGCAGTTACACCTCCGTCGTCTACCCTCCCTTCTCAGCCGTCAGTAATACGAACTCCACCCTCACCCTTCTGCCCTCAGACTTCTGACCTCAGTGTTCTGCCCTCAGCCCTCCATCCTCCTCCCTCAGTCATCTGCCTTCCGCCGTCATTCCTCTGCCTTCCGCCCTCAGTCCTCTTCCTTCCGCCCTCGCTCACCACTTTAGAAACTTATGGATAAGATTGTCTGCTGAAAAGAGAGATCTGAGGGGGGATGGCTGAGCAGTGAGGGAGGAGGGAAGAGGGTCGAAGGAAGAGGACTAAAAGGAAGAGGACTGAAGGCGGAGGATTGAGGGCTGAGGGCGGAAGGCTGAGGGCTGAAGGATGAGGACGGAGTTCGTATTACTGACGGCTGAGAAGGGAGGGTAGAAGATGGAGGTGTGATTGTAGATTAGGACGATGGGTGACGGCAAAAGCAACCGATGCGCCATTCTGAAGGCATAGGACATTGCATGCAGGACAGGTATTTCGCTGAAGGATGTCCTAAAATGTGTTCCGTACAGCTGTCCTTAGCCTGCATCCTCCAAACCCCACAATTCCCTGCACATGTGATTTCAATAAGGAAAGGAACATCACTGTGCAATGCATTGTGGGTTATGTAGTTCCTGCATGCTGTCTGTAAGCTGTGGAGATCAGTGTTTTAGTCCCTCCTTCCCTGCTACAATTTCAAATGATGCAGAAAGAGAAGGACTGTTAAACAGCTGGATTTCAGAATAGAAAATGGCACTTATTCATACTTTTTGAAGAAACAGGTAACTGTGATGGGTATATTAGGGGTTTCTGTGTTATATGGGCCTCTTTATACAATTTTGGTTTGGATGCCGGAGTTCCCCTTCAATGAAAGAATTGTTACATTTGCTCCAAACGTTTATGCTCCCTTCAAGCAGGTGTTAAAGGTTTGAAATGCACAGTTAAGATTTGCAATGCATTAAAATCCTGATGAAGAATATTACATTGTGACATGCAAATTTATATTTGCAAATTTGTTCTCAGCAAATTTTATTACATTTCCACTCCCTATGCATTTTAGTTGAATACGTAATAGGAGCACCAATGAACAATATAACTTTGTATTGTATCATGCAAAGCATCTTCACATTGTAAAACCTCTGGCCAGTAACCACATTTAAACCCATCTACGACTCTTCCCTGTGTTCCAGTGTTCTCAAACTTTGCCAGTGATTATTTTTCTCTTGCCACATGTTCCCTCTTTATTTCATTGCTGTTGCATTACTCATTGACTTCATTACTATATATTGTATTGGTATGTATGTGTGCATTGTTATAGGACAATAATTGTTACTTTACATTAATGACAGTTGCTAACACAGTTTAAATCCTGGTTCTCTAATGAAGTGATGTCCTGTTTTTCAAAGTGCGGCATCTAGAGACCCTGTTGAAGTGTCTGAGCCAGCCAAGATTGTTAAGAAATCGAAGCTGCAGTATTTACGAGCTATCAAGTTTGTCAGTGTTATAATTCTTGGGAAGCAGTGCATAGCTGTAACTGAGGAATGAGAAAGGCAGATTTAATTTGAAAAACTGTTTTGTGCAGCCATATTTTTATGAATACAAGGACTGGCTTCACCCTGAATAGTGAATGTTCTAAAGGACTGGGCTGGCAAAAGACTGGCAAAGTAGTTATATTGTTTATGAAGCAAAAGGGAGTATATTTTTACAATGAACTGCTGTACATGAATAGAAACTCTATCAAAGATCTTGTGCAAAAGAATTTGACTGTGCAAAATACAAAAAAAAACCCTTCTGACATATATTATTATTTTATAAATACATAAACTAATATAACATATTGTCATTGTGTCATTGTAGAGCATTGCTTGATGCTTTAAAAGCACAAACTGCACAAGTCGATCATTTCTGATACAACAGATTATTTATGGAACAATGAGTTTGACATTAATGTCTATAAACCAATATCATATAGATTGAATCAGTTTTCCATACTTAACTACTCATACTGACTGTGTCAGAATAGTGCAACGTTTGCCTCTATTTTGATCGATTGGGCATACAGCGAAGCAGAAGTATTATAAGCTTCTTGGTTTGAAATATCTTTGTTTTTCCCTGCCTATTGCTGTGTAACACAAGTAAGCAAATTAGCAATAAAATAAATGACATAGTGCTGTGTGAGCTGCTTGATTTACAAACAAAATAGGCTTTCTAGATGAGCTAAACACTACAGTACACTTTATTATTAAGGGTGAAAACAGCATGCCTCCAGCATGTGGGGAATAGTAGTCTGGTAACATCAGAGTTGTATTCTTACAGCACTATTGATCACAAAACCTTTTCCCCAGTTCTTCAGGGCCGGTGGCTCCATAATATGCAAAAAAAAACAAAAAAATCCTGCAATGAGAATCCCACCAGATTTGTGTCTTGCTCTGTGTTCTTTCTTGCTTCAAGTGGAATCATATCACAGTACATCTAAACTATAATATGAACTTGGTGGGTTAATGTTGTACACTTTAATCCTATGAATTCAGATTTAAACAATACTCTCAGTGTGATACAAATCAATATGATATAATAAAGGGGATCTAAACCCAACCAGTAAATCCTCCTCTGTTGTGCAAAAGCAGAAAGTTTATAAGCCTCTTTTGCTTTTTCTCTGCCTAATACTGTTCAACACAAATAAGAAAATTAGCAATATAATTGAAAAATGGGAGGTCCATTTCATTTTTGAGAAAAAAAACTTATGACCACCCGAAAAACCTGTGACTTTCCCATGTCCTCTAATGCTGGCTTATTTATGAAAAAAAGTGAATTCCTAGAAAAAAAGTCACGCGCCACTGAAAATCACATTGTTCCACTCATTTTCCATGAGGCTAAAAAAACTCAAATGTGATTTGCTGAACTGGGAGAGAACAGTAAATAGGAATATACACATTGACGTCTATACAACCGGGCAAGTTTTTTCCTGTGACTTTTCACTGATTTTGTCTTAATAACCCTTGTCTGTTATAGATTTCAGAAAATACCTGTGTGACTACTCTCTTTTTCATTTTTTCTTGAAAGCTCGATTTTGGAGCAAATAGCCCTATAATGCATGAATAACAAACAAAATACGCATTATTATATTATATTATATTATATCTAAACTGCTCAACCATACTTACGTTAATGATCCTAGACTACAAATACCAGCACTGTGCCAGTTATCTTGCTCTTATTACCTTGAAGCCACATTTAACCCCTCCAGTATTAATGTGTTTTTTTTCTCTTGAATTATTTGGAAATGCGGATTTTGCAGGTGCTGTTGTAGCTAATTGCATCCGATTTTATGATGACAGTGATGGGTGGACCCAATGTTGGAAACAGGGAATTTTAGTGTAAACGAGCAAATGGATATCTTTAATAATATACAGTATATAGTCGCTGAAGATACCAGCACTCAACATATTTCAAAAGCATTTTGGGTGCTTCCCAGTTGGTTCAAATTGATTTAATTAAGGATCCTGACGAAGGTTCAGGGAAAACCGAACTGATGTGGGGGACGCTCCAATAAATTTTACTATACATGATAGTTCCAGCATGTGCAGTTTTTTGTACTGTTAGAACTCTTTTTTTTTTTAAACAAACCTGCTTCCTTAACAGTGAGTACATCTTTGCAAGTACTTCATAGTACTCTAGACCCTTTACTAAAATAGACATCATGGAATCCCAAGTGACATTTTTCAACCAAATAAAAAGGATACTTTCTATTGTTTTGTTTTTAGATCTATCTCAGCTGCATCCAACACTGTAGATCACCCCTTTCGCATCAGAATTCTACAGTCACTTGGGCTTAGAGATGCTGTTACATCTTTGTTCTTTTCTTATCCATCAAACCACACTTTCTCAGTATCATATCTAAATACAACATCTTCACCTCATCCACTATCTTTTGTTGTCCCTCGAGGCTCTGTCCCTGCTTCCATTCTTTGCTTTACAGTATAAAAACAGGACATTATCTAAACTAAGAAATTCCTTAAACATACAATGTCACAAAGTATGCACAGACTTACATTTTTTGGCAACTTTCCTCATGCCAGCATACAATTAAATAATTAGTCACATACTGTATTAGTTGCATAAAGTAATCTATTCATTACTTTTGCTCTAATTGTCATATTTAAGCTGTATGTATAAACATGACCAGTGGCTATTACCTACAATTTTAATATTGGATTTAAAGCTGGGAAGATACTATAATCATAATGGAACGATGTAAGGTTACTCACCTTCCTGATGATGGGACCACGCATTCCTGCAGATGAGCAGTGGGTCGCAGATGTCGGTGGGTGCGTGCGCATGTGTCTTGACGCATGCGCGTCTTGTCATGCCCTCGTGCGTCGGGTGCGCCATAAGTCACTGTGCATCATTGCGCCTGTGAGACGAAGCTGGGACTATATTAAGAACACTAGAACACAACGCTGACAAGTTGCTAGGTTATCTTAGTTAATTCTATTGAGACTTAAGCATTCTTTGTACTTGTTCTACTGTGTTTGACCCGACTATTCCTGACTTCGCTTTGAACTGTGCCTGTATCTGACCTCTGCCTGTCCCCCACTTCGAGCTGCCTGCCTTTGACCCGGAACTGCCTGACCTTGTTCTGTCTCTCCCTCGGTACTTCATTTGGACTCTCCTGCCTCTACTCCACTGCACATTCTAACTGTTTCTAACTGTTTCACCCTCAGGTTAGTCTGTCGCTCGTGGAAGATGCTTGTGAGCCCTCCTCAATCAATCCAGAAAGAGTCTAACAGAACGAGCTAAAATCACAAACTAGAAACAGTAAATATGCTCATGTATACAGTTGATGTAAACATACTGTAGAATTTCATTAATAAAAAAAAAGTTTTTTGTGCTTTTTTCATTGATGTTTGAACTTGGATATTGTTCTTATGATAGTATCATAATACATTTGGTAGGAAATATCCTAGATTTTATGAAGAATAAATCATTTTAGGTTTTAGGGGATTATGTAACCCTTAAATTATCAACACATAAAACTGTTAAATTAAAAAATCACAGATGCATGATAATTCATGATAATGAATGTCAATCATGTTGATGTTATCTTCTACATTATTGTGCAATTTGGTTTAAAGATTACTCCTTAATCAAATATCAGAAGGGAGCACAGGCTGCCATTAAGTTGTTCTACGATAAAAGCACTTTAAATTTGCAAGCTCCAGTGGTAGGAACAAAAAAGTGGAGCCAGATTTACACAGATCAGGTGGAATACTCAGCGGAGGATTATTTTGCATTTTAAGTGGGCTAGGGCACAGAAGAGCTGGGTAAAAACCTCATTTAGTTATATTGCTTTAAAAAGAATCTCAGAACAACTTTACTCATTGATTGCTGTACTGAAATTCCCAGAATACATTAAGGAAAAGTAACAACAAAAAGTGTAAATGTCTTAAAGTAAAGAAAATATAATATACTGTTGCACTGGTAAAACTGGTGTCTTTGCTTTGGATACACACCTATAGTTTATATAAACAAGCTCCTGTGTAGCCATGATGGCTGCCATTCATGTTGGAAAAAGGAGAAAAGGCACAGGATAACAGATACACTTCGAGTATACAATGGAATTCTTTAGAATATCTGTCGTATTCTATGTATCCTGTGCTTGAATGGCTGCCTCCATGGCTACACAGCTGCTTGTTTATATAAACGATAGTAGAGTTTCTGAAGCAACACCCACGTTTTACCATTGCAGGGCAACAGTAAATTATATGGTTTAAAACACTTTAATTTTTTGTGTTACTGCTCCTTTATGTATTAGCAGTGGGGAGAAAATTAAAGCAATATAGATCATTAAAACTTTCCCCCTAGATTATTTGGGTCAGCAACACCATTAAATGTAAAGGGATCCTCCAATGATCTTTATTTCAGAAAATACAACTAATTAGCAGCATGTCTTTCCTTTTGATGTGTGATTACAGTTCACTATTATGAAGCCAAAATTACAAAATAATTTTAATATGTAACATAACAGCAAAATTACGGTAACAAGTATCAGGTTTCTCTGTCGTTAAAAAATAAATAAATCTGTGTTTTTAAACTCTCTATTACTCACTACGCATTCCTTATCAATAACTGCTTTCCCCAAAACAAAACAAACTTTTCATTTATTACAGTTATATAATCTTAAATTAGGATAGAGTTTCTCCACAAAAAAACACACTCTTTTAAAAATCCAACATTTCAGTATTTAGTAAACAAATTAGTTTACCAATGGGGTTTACAGGTTAAAATGAGTAAAATCTACATTCCAAACAAAGTATCAATTGAATTCACAAAAATAGAAATTCTATTTCAACACAGTTTCCCTTGAACAATTTTTCTATAATAACAGCATACACACTGTAGAAACAATATTATGGCCAGAAATTATTATATTATAAAAACTTTTCTTGACTCTCTCAAAGACAAATATTTGGTCTCATGCTCACTTTAAATTATATTCATTCTAATAGAATGGCCAAAGTTTTTGTACAAGGCCCCTTCTTAAATATAAGCTGTTCATTCAAACAGTATAAAAATAATGTACATTACCTAAAAACACTCACTGGGAAACCTGACTGGGAAATGTATTTCTTTAGATAGCTCTCCACTCACTTCATGCGGTGGGTCTTGGTGGAATGACTTCTACATGTTTCATGAAGAATTTTCAATAATTATCCCTTTAGTGGTCTTTATACTGACTTCTTTTAACACTTTATAGGACCTTAAATGGGAACTGAATCTGATGCTCTCTGAATCTATACTAATGTGGTTCCCTTCCTTATTTTAGTTATTAAATGTTTTAACACCCCAATCTTCACTAAAACCATATTAAAAGACCTATTTACTCATTTTATGTGGTTGAAAAAAAAGAAATGCCAAGAAAAAAATCTGCAACGAAATGTGTGCAATTTTTTTTTTGAATGCTAGCTTATATAAGAAAAATGTGTGACAGAATATCCCCACATGCGTTTAAAAAAAGTTACCCACCAGTAAGAATCAAATTGTTCCATTAATTTTCAATGAGTTTAAAAACTAAAATGTTTTAATGAACCACGAAAATTATATTATATTATATATAATTAAAGCTGTTAGACACAATTCCCATTGACTTGTTGAGTTCTGGCAACTTTTTGTGGTTTTATTATTCAATAAATGGCGATTTTTTTGAGTTTCCAAAAAATATTCTCAAATATATTCATACTCATGTTTTTTGCTGCGTTATTTCTAGAATTGTGGGAAAAAAAAAAAAAAACCTTGACTTTTAGTAAAACATGAGCTTTTCTGAATTCTCGTCCATGACTTTTCACATGATAAACCTTTTTCTTACTGAATTTAATCTGGCCCATACTATCTAAATCATGTACATCACTAAAATGTCTAAACCGGCATTTTGCTAGATCCTTGCGTGATATATATATATGGTATATAAATATATTCCTACACTATTTCTCATGGAAGTGAGAAGAGCATACCAGATGCAGATTCCTGCTATAAGGTGCTTTATTTCAGACTACATACACACAACATTTTTCAGGCTACAAGTGCCCTTTCTCAAGTGTAACACAGCAGGAAAAATATTAGCCTTTTAAACCAACCCTCATTGGGTTCAGGCTTTTGGGTTTCCATAATACAAAAATTCAGCACAAACCTATTTAATCAAGGATTAATCAAGGATTCCATATTCAAAGGTGGGTATATTAAAAACATAAGTCCCAAGTGTTCATTCAATGTGAAACTGTGGCTTAATACACCACAAAAGTCCAAATTCCAAGTATTCTCGAATTGTGTAGTTGAATTGTAACACCCCCTGTCAAATTTGTTAAATGTTACAAAAATGTTAATTCACAAAATTCACTTGGGTTTGCATCGGTTACTGACTTGGGTACTCCGCTACAAGCGTCTACTTTTCTTATTGAAACACGTTAAAATAAAATAGTAGAACAAGGGTGTATGTATTCATCTACTGATAAAGCTATTGGGGCGAATTAAGTTTTGTTTTTGTTTTTCAGAGTATCCTACCAGTACTTCAAAATGCACTGCGCATAAACCCGGAAGTGCGCATGCCATAGGAGAACCAGCACTGGAAATGACAGGACGCATGTGGCGGGCGTCCCTGCCAAAGGCATGGCGGGCGCCCCCACATGCCAGAGGGCACACCACTGGACCACCAGGGTAAGCGTTAGTCATTACACTTTTCAATTCGTTAATGTAGCTGGTGTATTCTATATTCAAAACCTGAAATATTAAAAATAATTTTTTTTAGAATCACAAACATGGTTTAGCCCATCCGGTGACTAAGGTATTCAATTTCTTGATCCATTTACCTTCACCTTGCAAAAAAGCTTTTTAAGTGTATCACCGCCTCTCCTATGCTGTATTACACCATTTCAACTGTGTGGAATTATGTCTACATTCTATGAACAGTCTTGAAACCTGTGTGTCACAGCCTATCTATATACCCCCACAGTGGCATTTAATAATGTATATCACAAATTGGAATGTACAAGTAATAAAACTATTGAATTTAGCAAATATATTATGCATGTATAATTTAGGGTCGATTTACTATCATTCATATTTTGTTTGTTTTCACGGATCATATTTTGTAATGCAAAAAAATTGTGGATTATACGAATAACTATAACTCATCAAAAGTTTGTAATGCATTAAATGAAAAAAACACAAAAAAAAAAACTAATCTAAATTTTAAAGCTGTTGAGGTCATGTAAAAGTCAGTGGATATTTGTCTTTTTCCAAATGTAAAATCTTGCAAAAATTCAAGCTTTAAGTATTTGTATTTGATGTATTTTATATATATATATATATATATATATATATATATATATATATATATATATATATATATATAATTGCATGTAATCTTTGTTTTCATATTATTAGTTCATCATTTGTATTTGTTTATGTATGTATGTATATTTTTATTTGTAAAGGGCTCCTCGAGGGCAAAGCACTGTACAGCAAAACAATAAATTAGTAGTAACAAACAAGGGGTCATTGGAATAAAAAGTAACAATAAGTGCATTATTATAATACAATTCACATAAATATAAAATATAATTACAATGCAGATTAAGTGCTCAGTGTCAAGGAAACAAAAAGCTAGAGGACCCTACCCCGTAGGGCTTACAGTCTAAATGGGAGGGTAACATACAGACACAATTCAGAGGGGTATTGAGGTGCTGTGGGTTACAGTTTGTTACACTGTTATATAAGTGCCAGTTCAGGTGTTATCCAGGTGCTCCCAGAGGTAGTCTTTGAGTTTTGTTTTAAAAACATTGAAGGAAGATTCTCTTCTGAGAGATTCAGGAATGGCATTCCAAATATAAGGAGTCACAAGAGAGAAGGGTTTGATACGGGAAACAGCAGTAGTAGTGGGGGGTACAACTAAGCGGTTGCTCTGAGAGGAGCGGAGGTTTCGGGTAGGAACATATAGAGAGACGAGATGAGATGTAGTTAGGTGCAGAGGAATGAAGGGCTTTGAAGGTTATGAGGAGGAGTTTATAAGTTATTGTTTGTTTTATAGGAAGCCATGATAAGGACTTCAGCAGCAGCCTGTACCCTTTTGGATGAGAGGAGGATAATTCTTGCAGTAGAGTTTAATACAGACTGTAGAGGGGAGAGATGGGAGTTAGGGAGGCCAATTAGTAGAAGGTTACAGTAATCTAGTCTGGATAGGATGAGCGCATGCATGAGCGTCTTGGATGTTTCAGGTGAAAGGAAGGGACGGATTTTGGCAATATTGCGTAAGAAAAAGTGACAGGTTTTGACAGTGTTAATATGATCAGATAAGGAGAGAGAGGAGTCAAAGATTACCCCCAGACAGTGAGCTGAGTTGACAGGATTAATGAGCATGCCATCAATAGAGATAGTAAATAGGGGAGTAGGACCAGGCTTAGGTGGAAAGATGATAAGTTCAGTTTTTGTTAGGTTGAGTTTGAAGTGGCGCTGGTTCATCCAATTTGAGATAGCCGGGGGTGAAGAGGTTTATTACTTGGCATTTGTGATTTTTGAGAAAATCAGAATGTTGATAAAGGGTCCTCAATGGGAGGGTATTTACTAAAACTCGACTTTTTCTCACTATATGAAAACGTAGCAATTATTAACCTAACCCTAAAATGGATGGGATATGGCAAAAAAGCTGATTGATAAAGGTAATCACACATTTCTTGAATATATTTTATATGCATTCTTATCATTTTGATTATCTAACTGTAGTTCAGTTCATATTACGGCACTACAATTTAATTTGCATGTATCCAGCACAATAAGTTCAAAACATCTTTCTTATTTTACTGCGTTCATTACAATTTCCAACTGTGTACAACATAAGTCAAACAGAATGACCAATAAATTTCACCTTCTGCCTTCATTTTAATTAGTTCCATTTTATCCTACAAGTTTGGGATACTCCTTCGCGATTGCTGTTCACAACTAAGTGCATTAAATAAATAAACTATTTCTAATCATATCCTTATGTGATGCAGATTTTGTTTTTAATCACCATGTAAAACTTTAGCAGCCTTTGCAGTATAAATAAATAAATCACTTAAAATAGTCTTATGCAAACATAAATTCTTTACCTGGCACAAGGTGCACAGTGTAGCCACTCTCCTGCTCAGAAGTGCTCCATAGATGAGCCCTTGCATCATTAGGGTGGTGGCAGGTAGGGAGATTAGTCGCCCAACGACAAATCTTATCTGCTGTGGGCGACTAATCTCCCCAAATGCCTTCCCACTGGCAAGAATATGAGTCACCGGTGGGATGGCTCACATATCCCTTTGGAAGCAATACATATGCCATGCGTTTCGTGCAATACCCCAAAGTTTTCGGAGTTTTCGAGCAAAAAAACATAAGAAATAAGAGTTTTTGGGTGAAAAATCTGAAAAATTTTGGGGAGAGTGTAATAATAATTAAATGTAAAAAAACCAGATCGGATTTGATTGGAGTTTGTAGCAGAAAATTTTGAGCTAAAATCGATCTTTGATAAATAACCCCCTTAGTGTACTTCTGCCTGGAGGTATAGTAAATGACCCCACATATCTCAAATTCTGACATAAGCTGTAGCTGGGGGAAGGAGGATAAGAGGGCAGACTGAATTAACTCTATTATAAAATTAAACAATATATTAAATTAAATTGTAATTCTTAATCACAGGATTAGGAAGACAACACGTTCAAAACAAGTCATAATCAAGTACATTAAAGGGCATTTTAGACAGATAACAAGAACCAGAGGCCTTCCCTTTAGACATGAGGAAAATTTTACTTAAAGCAGTAAAATAACATTTTTCACTGTGGAATTTTGTAATGGCAGAATTGATTTATGCCTTAATAAGGGGCTTGGATGTCTTCTTGGGCAAGCATAATAACTAAGACTATAGTAATCTTAGGTTAATTTATTTGTGTACAGGCAGGGTCACCATTAGAAATCTGTACAACAAAATTTTGTGAGCTGCTCCCAACCCAGCCCTGAAGCCCCACCCTATATCCCGACCACCCCACACCACAGTAAAAAGGCCACACAGACATCAGCGCTTAAAAATGTAAACCCCCTACACACAAGTTCTAAAAATCCATTTATGGTCAGGGCCCCCTTATATGTTAAACAAAAAAAACATTGGTGCCAGGGCCCACTATAAGTTAAAAAAAAGTGCTACAGGGCCCCCCATAAAAGTTTTATTTATGGCCATGCCCCCCTTACAAGTTAAAAAGAAACTTTGGGGCCTCAGAGAATATTTTTTTTTATTGGTGGCAGGGGCCTATGGAGTATTAAAATAATAAATTGTTGGCCAGGGGTTTAACAAAATAAAATAATAAAAACAAAATTTTGTTCAGTAGAACTGAACTGGCTTTGGTCTTTAGCTTTGGCTCCTTTCGCAGCTTTGGGACCTCAACTTTGGCTCCACTCGTGGCTTTGGATCTTTTCTCTGCTTCAGCTACGTGGCTTCGGGTCTTCATCGCTTCAGCTTTGGGACTTCCGCTCTTCGGGACTTTGTGGCTGTCAAGGGACACCTGTCTATTTCGAAAATTGCAGCACAGCCGGGCCTCTTTTAGACCGGGTACAACAGTACACCCTGTGCCCACTGATAGCGGCACTGTGTACAGTTGTGGAACCTTTTATCCAGAATACTTGGGACCTCAGGTTTTCTGGATAAAATATTTTTCTGTAATTTGGATCCCCACACCTTAAGTCAATTAATAAATAATTCCAACATTAAATAAATCCAATAGAATTGTTAGATTAATTAAATCAAGGTAATTTTTTATTTCTATAGAGAAAAAGAAAAAGTATTTTTTAAAAATGTGAGTTATATATTTAAAATGAATTCTATGGGAAATGGCCTTCCTATAATTCCTTGCTTTCTGGATAATGGGTTTCAGGATAATGGTTCTGATAGCTGTATATACAGTATACAGTTTATATTTAGATTTGTGAATAATAGGTCAATATTTGTACAGTGTGTCCATTTGAAGGAGTTGAACTTGATGGTATATGTCTTTTTTTAACCCAATATATATATATATATATATATATATATATATATATATATATATATATATATATATATATAAATAACATAGTAACATAGTAAATAAGGTTGAAAAAAAGACAAATATCCATAAAGTTCAATCTTTTTTGACTATATAAAACTTGATCTGGTTGATCCAGAGGAAGGAAAAAAAAACATTTTTGAAGCTTCTCCAGTTTACCTCAGAGGGGTAAAAAATCCTTTCTGACTCCAACATGGCAATCAGATAGTCCTGGGATCAACTTGTACTATGAGCTACTGTATCTTCCATAACCCTATATTACCTCACTTGCTGAAAAGCCATCCAACCTCTTCTTAATATATTTATACATAGTTATCTTAACACCCCTTAAGAGCCTCTTCTCCAGCGTGAACAACTCCAACTTGGCCAGTCTTTCCTCATAGCTAAGATTTTCCATACCTATTACCAGCTTAGCTGCCCTTTTCTGCACCCTTTCTAATTCAATAATGTCTTGTTTGAGCACTGGAGACCAAAACTGTATGACATATTCTAGATGGGGACTCACCAGCACTCTGTACAGTGGAAGAATAACCCCTCCTCTCACAAATCTATGCCCTTTTTAATACAGCTCCAGACCTTATTTGCTCTTGGTGCTGCTGACTGGAATTGCTTGCTACAGCCAAGTTTATTATCTACAAGGACTCCAAGGTCCTTTGAAATTATGAATTTGCCTTGTGCAGTCCCAATAAGGGTATAAGTGGCTTGGATATTTTTACATTCCAGGTGCATGACTTTACATTCAACAACATTGAATCTCATTTGCCACTTAGCTGCCCAGATTGCCAGTTTGTTAAGATCCTGTTGCAAGGATGCTACATCCTGGATGGAATTAATTGGGCTGCATAGTTTTGTGTCATCTGGAAACACTGATTCATTACTTACAATAATCCCTAAATCATTAATGAACAAGTTAAGTGAAAGTGGACCTAATACCAAGCCCTTAGGAACCCCCCCCCCCAAGAACCTTACTCCAAGTAGAGAACGCAACATTAATAACCACCCTTTGTACCTGATCCTGTAGTCAGTTTCCTATGTGCAATTGACTTCATTAAGCCCAACAGACCTTTGTTGTGAGGCACTGTATCAAACATTTTGGCAAAATCTAAATAGTTCACATCTTCTGCTCCCTCGCTGTCCAGCATGACCTATCCTATCTAAAGCCATGCTGATTGCTGCTCATAATGCCATTCACTAGGACAAAATGTTGAATGTGATCCCTTAGCAGCCTTAAAATAATTTGCCCACCACAGATGTCATGTACTGTCCTATAATTGCCAGGCTGTGATCGTAATCCCTTTTTAAATATTGGAATGACATTAGCTTTCCTTCAATCCATAGGTACCATACCATATCAAGGGAATCTCAGAAAATCAGATTATATGCTTTATATAGGGATAAAGGGATACTGTTGTGGGATTTTTTTTACAAACAAAAATCAAAAGAGCAAACTGATTATTTTATATTTAATCTTGAAATCTGACATGGGGCTAGACATATTGTCAGTTTCCCAGCTGTCCCCAGTAATGTGACTTGTGCTCTGATAAACTTCAGTCAATCTTTACTGCTGTACTGCAAATTAGAGTGATATCACCCCCTCACCCCCAAGTAGCCTAACAACAGAACAATGGGAAGGTAATCAGATAGCAGCTCCCTAACACAAGATAACGTCTGCCTTGTAGATAAGTCAGGAATGACACTTTATATTGTAGAGAGAATTATTTGCAGTGTAAATAGTGTAATTTAGAAATAGAAATCATAAAAAATCATGACAGAAATCCTTTTAAGGATTTGGGTCAAGTTCTTGGTCTTATAACCACCTTACCAAGAAAACAAAAAGTAGGGTTAATGAGATTAAATTATAAGGAGCAGGCCTTTATATCTTTAAGGACATGTTAGCATGTAAACAAAATATAAGAGATCCTTCTATTCTTAGCTAAAGATGAAAAGGATTCCTAAGGTATTTGCCAATGCTTGCCTTTGTTTACAATTAGAGTAATTAACTGAAATCCTATTGAATTTATGAAAGCATAAGATGTAACAATTTATTATTTTTATCTTTAATATAAACCGTAAACATACAGTTCATACAAATATTTATGAGAAGTAAAAAGGATGGATGAGAAAAACAAAAGGATCTTGCATTGACTCTTAGGATACTATATTGATCTAAATAGTCAAGCATGAAAACTGATGAGAGAAGAGTAGATAAAACACAAAGGTAAAAGTTTAAAATGTATATGGTTTATGTATATGCCGTGTAGAATATTGGAAAAACCATAGATGATTCTAACTTAAATAACACTCAGAAGTTCAAAACAAGTGCAGGCACTATTCATTTTTAAACAAATTACTTATACTTTCAACTCTGAATAAACCACAGTGTTTTAAGTTAGACATCAAGTGGGGTTTCATAAAGTTACATTATATCAGTGATCTTTGCAGGAACAAAAGAATCTGCAAGATGAATAACAAAAATAACTATAGCAAAGATTATTACACTACATGCTTTTTCTTTGTTGTCTTTCTCTCTTTGTCTGTTTCTTGAGCTGATTTAGTGTTTGGCTTTTCATGTGCTATTTTAGAAATCAGAATATTCACAATGGGTTTCAGGAACACTCTTATTGGGCTGGATTTTGCTATTATTCACCTTCAACATCCTATGGATAAAGCTCTTTTGTTCACCTTTTAAGAAAAGCACACTGTATAAATGCTGTTGTCCTTACAGTGTACTGTGCATAGTCAATTTGTAAATTTGATGTTCAATACAAGAAGAAAGTATGGAAAGGTTTTTTGTTTTTGTAAAAAATCTAGTAGGAAGAGCACACAAAATTGCACTTTTGTGCAAAACATTTTATGAGAATTATGGGGAACAAAAAAAAAAAGTTGAGTTGGGGGATAGCGGCCATCATTGGAAAAGTCCTGTGCTGACTATATATTTCTGCTTAAATATCAGTTTTTACAACAGAAAAATAACTTTAAAACTTTAGTTAAAAGTATACATAATGTCAAAAGGCAAAAGAACAGGTTGTATTTTGTGGTTGTATTTGTTTAAAAAAATATGGTTTGATAACATACTTCAAATATTGTGCTTGCATAAGCATTCACACAATTGATCGATTATTTAACTTTACTGAATAACACTGTTATTTTTCTAAACATTGGGTGGCAAAGTAATACAAATAATGGATTGTATTTTTCTGCTAAAATGTAGTGAAAAAAGGTGATCAAAAATATTTTTCCATTTGTATTGTTTTGAAACTTCGTTATATATAGTCTTGAACTCTCAGAGGATTAGAACATAATTCTTAAATCTAAATCGAGCAAGTCAGTGGGCAATGTCAAACAAGTTTCAAACTAATTTCTGTTCACTTTTTTCATGTTTATGAAAAAGATTTTATAACCTCATTGAAAATGAATAGAACAATGTTATTTCTGTATGGGAGTGATTTTTCTGACAAAATATGGTTATTCTAGTTAAGATTTTTCTTAAGTTGAAAGACGTAGGATGGCACACACTTGCAGCAATTGTGCTAAAACATAGGTGCTTTATTTAGATCTCAAACACAACGTTTCAGAGGTACAACCTCCTTTATCAGCTGTTCCCCTTTATCAAGAACACTTGATAAAGAAGGTTGTACCTCCAAAATGTTTTGTTTGAGATCTAAATAAAGCACCTATGTTTTAGCACAATTGCTACAAGTGTATGCCATCCTACTTCTTTCAACATATGGAACAGGGGAACCAAGTCAAGTAGCAAGGTAGAGCACCACGGTAATATAGATATAGTGTTTTGATCTATTGGAAGTTTTTTCTTAAATATGCTAGCAGTTGAAAATGTGGTTAAAGGAAAATTAATTCGGAACTATTTTCCTCAGATTGATAAATCAGCCTCTGGAAGTAATTTTTTTAATAAAATTACTATATAACAATATGAAATCTGCTCTTTGGAAAATTAGCCGTTCCTTTTATAGATATTATTAATAGATATTATTAATAGATATTATTAAGCATAATTTTGCAGCAATAATTTGTTTGGGTTAAGTGTATACAAGTGTTGTATCTGGTTGGAGTGATTTTGGCCCATTCTTTGAGACAGGTTTGCTCCAGTTATGCAGTAATTCCCTGTATTTTGTAGAAGTATAGCGATGCCAAAAGCAAATGAATCTGTGGCACCATTTGTTAACTGCGTCATCAAATTAAACAACAAGTTTCACAAAAAATGTACACGCTTACCCCAAAACTGTTATTTCTTAAAATGATGATGTCATACAAAGAAGTGTATAGTAGTCTTGAGCAGGCAGGTGAAAATAAAATACTTATAGGGCCAGGCCTGCAACATTCATGGTTAGTAGCAAAGACTTACAAACAACTTGTTGTAGGCTTCAGCAAAATATTTGTCTCAGCAATGAAAACATTATTACCGTTATTCCAAAGTTTCCAGACCTGTTTTCTCATTTTGACAATAAGTCTCTAAAAATGCATGCATTTGATTAAATGTAAATTACAAAAGATATTTGTAGAAAATAATGTATGTTTAATTAAAAATGTCAATTAATATGGTTGCCTCTTGTTTACATTTCATGAGGCCACAGAACTGAAGTGAAAAGTGGTCGAACTTTTTACAGAGTGACACCTCCCTGCATAGTTAAATTTCTCTGGAAAAGGGTCTCCTGTTCAATCCAATGGTCTCACAGGCTTAATCCTTCTTCCCCTTGTGGCTAGTATACAGTAGGAGAGATTGTTGAGACCAATACCTATTTTTAAAGGAATAAGACCACAATTAAATGTATGAAAGTGGAGGAGTTGCAACCACATGGAGTTTTGGCCATTTTTCATGCAGAATAACTATTGTGAGCTTCAGGTATCGAAACTCATAGTCACAAAAACACTTTTCAGCACAGAAAATGGAGACTGACGCCACCTTTCACGTTTAAATTGCAGCATGGCTAGCTTTCATTGTACACAACACTATCTTCAGCACATTTGCTTCACAAAGGAAATCACAGTACAAATTTAACACCATCACTGGTGTTCACATAAACTCATGTTTTCCAGCTCTTACGCCCTTCACATTCCCAGAATCCACTCTGGGGCAAACTCAAGACACTGTTGTCTCCTGGAAAGGGTTTCTCCCTTCCACTCTCCAGTCCTTTTGGAGCTCTCTCCAACTCTTTGACACAGGGGGAATCACTCTCTCTTGCCAGCTGCTCACAAACTCCTTCCCTCCACTTAAGGAGGTCTCTATGGTGAAGCTCTGAGGTGTAGCCCCACACCTCCTTTTAATTGCATCTCATCTGCAGCCTAGCTGCCTTTAGCTTGGCAGCAGGGCCGGAACTAGGGGTAGGCAGAGTAGGCACCTGCCAAGGGGGCAATCATAAGGGGGGCAGTTTTAAGGGGAAACTGGGCATGGTGGGGCATGGTGGGCCTGGGCATGGTGGTGACTTATTTGCTGCTTCCTGTTGGCACACACAGGTACACATCATCTGGGACAATAATCTTGCTGCTGCTGGCTTCTAGCCTGGCACATATTTGAGGGGCAATATTTTGCTGCCTGGCACAGATATGGGGTAATATTTGGCTGCTGACTGGCACAGGTACAGATTTGGGGGGCAATATTTTGGGGGCTGGCACAGGTACAGATTTGGGGGCAATATTTTGGGGGCTGGCAAATGTACAGATTTGGGGGGCAATATTTTGGCTGCTGCGCTGGCACAGGTACAGATTTGGGGGCAATATTTTTGCTGCTGTTGACACATGCACAGATTTGGGGGCAATATTTTGGGTGCTGATGGCACAGATTTGGGGGCAATATTTTGGGTGCTGCTTGCACAGATTTGGGGGCAATATTTTGGGTGCTGCTGGCACAGATTTGAGGTAATATTTTGGGTGCTCCTGGCACAGATTTGGGGGGCAATATTTTTGCTGCTGTTTACACAGGCACACATTTGGGGGCAATATTTTGGCTGATGGCATGGGTATAGATTTTTGCGCAATATTTTGGGTGCTGTTGGCACAGTTACTAACCTACCTCAAAAATGGGCATGCTGGCAGTGGAAGGGCTACCTTATGGCTAAATAGGTTTCAGCTTAGACATATATTGCACTTTTCTCAGAAAAGTTGTGTTAAAAGTAAAATGTTGTGGGCATTTCAGTATTGGTGTTAAGTAAACCCTTTGTTTGCACTTTAACAGGATAAAATTATACTACTGTTTTGGTTTTTCTGATATTTTTTAGTGTACCTTTAGTGTAACATTACATATTAATATAAAGTGCAGGTTTCATTCATGAATGTGTTGTAAGCTTTCTTTATGAAAAAAAAAAACATAATGGTAAGGTGAGAAATGGTAATGCAGGACGGGGGGTGGGGCGCTGATTGAAGCCCTTGCCTAGGGTGCCAAACGACCTTGGCCCGGCCCTGCTTGGCAGCTGAAAATCTTTAATGGAGCATGGAATGGTAGGCCACCCTGCTCTCTTCCATTCACTCCAGGGACCCATTATCATGCTTTTGCTAATCCGGAACACAATTACAGCCATGCTGGCTGTAACAACTGTATAACACTGGTGAAATACACACACTATTGCACCCTTTTCAACCACATATCTTACAATACATACAGTGATCATAATGATGTTAATGTATCCCTAAATTTTGGGACATCATCCAGCCCAGTTGCATGCTGGATAGCAATCCAATTGGCTGGGAACCCCAGTGCATACTTGGGAGAAAGGGTGTGCCTGACTTTGGAGCCAAATGCACGGGGTCTCCCAGAGAGAGAGCTGAGAGAGCCAGCATGAGTAGCTGTAAGACTGTAAGGTACAGAGAAGCTGTTGAATCTGGGGAGATTGAGCCCAGCCTCTCCCCTGCCAAGTGGCTAGAAACTCAGAAGGAGTAAGGTGCCACTAGTGAGATTGAATCTGCTGCAGAGCTGCGTGTGATCTCCAGTGTGAATTCTGCTGAGAGCATCCCGGTGAGTGAGCCACTCAAAGGAGGATCTTGGCACGGATACAAGTCTGGGGCCCCACAGTGAAGACAAGTCTTAACCCTTTACTTGCTACGAGAGAGCTACTGCCAACTTCAAAAGGGAGAGGCACTTTTGGGGAATAAGGTAGCGCTACCTGGGGAATAAGAGCTCTGGGAAAGGGATAATCATTTGAACTGTGTGGTTATTAACCCCTTCCGGAGAATTGGGACTGTGATATTTACCAAGGACTGTGTAAAAGCAACAGTTAAGCACCTAGTAGAGGTTTAGTTAGTGTCCCACGTGTCCCCAGTGTAGGAGTGAAGTGTGTATTAGTTGTCCCAGTGTTAAACTGTTTATATAAAGTTTATATTTGTTCGATTGCAAACTGTGTGTTTTATTATTCCTAGTGGAACCCCTATGAGGTGTGTTCCTCAGTGTTCACCAGGTGGAGGCACTGCTCTTTAATTCCCAGTTCCCAGTACTTTTCATACGCAACAGGGACTCAGGGCTCCTGGATTGCCAAGGGTAAGTTGCTATTTAAAGAGACAGTGACCAAATTAGTGTTATTACACAAAAGGAACCTGATAATGTTAGCTGTGTGCAATAGCATTCTCTAATAAAGACACAAATCTATTGTCAATGTGTGGGGAAACATGTAAATGTATGATCTGTAGCATTGCATACATGCAAATTCATGTAATGTAAAAAATCTGTACAGAAAGTGTGGCATTTATACAAAGTACAGGGGTGTAACTATAGAGGAAGCAGACCCTGCGGCTGCAGGGGGGCCCAGGAGGTATAGGGGCCCCATGAGGCCCTAATTCATATACAATTTCAATAAATATTGGAGAAACAAGTCAACCTCTAAACATTTTGGGGGCCTGAAAAATAATTTGCTGTGGGGCCCAGTAATATCTAGTTACGCCACTGTCAAAGTATATTAAATCAAATCAGAAAATAACTTTTGTGTTGTATGTATAAATATATTAGGGGCTACCTTTTATACTGTAGGAAAAGTTGCTTGATATTTTAATTTGTATTTGTTTATTATTTATTTATTTTTATTTCTTTATTTTTGTTCCAGCTTCTTATTTATGTTACAACATTTGATACCTTTGATTCTCTGGCCCTACTTTTATTCAGCTCTGTTATGCCTTAAAAATGTTAACTAGTGATGGGCGAATTTATTCGCCAGACGCGAATTCGCGGCAAATTTGCGCGATTCGCCGCCAGCGAATAAATTCACGAAACGCCAGCGAAAATTTGTCCGAAAAAATTCGGGTGCCGGCGTCAAAAACGAGACGCCGCTGCCGTTTCACGAATTTTTCGAAATTCGCAAATTTTCCGCCGAAGCGAAACGGCGCAAATTCGCCCATCACTAATGTTAACCATTAGAGCTCATTTGTAAATGCAAAGGAATTTGCAAATTGCAAAATTCAAATTCAATTAGCCATTTTTTACCCACAATGCAACACTTTTTGAAAGCAAGTTCAGGGCAATTCTTCTTAATATGTTTGTGTGTGTGAATGAAGTCACATCTGATGTATAAAGTCAGTAACAGCTTTAGATGTGTGTGATCTATAAGAAACACAGATTTGCTTCCACTAATCGGCAGTAGTCTGAGTAAAGATGGTTATTAGTTGCTACGGTTTATTACAACAAATTAAGCCGTTTTTTGAGTGGTATACTTTTTGTTGTTTAGGTATTGATCTGCCCTTGTGGTCTCTATATTGGGGAGACCACACTGCAGATCGAGACACAGATTTCCCAACATAGATCTATAATTAGGAAAGGTAACTTAAAACTGCCAGTGTCAGAACATATTGTGGAAACAGGCCATTCGTATATGGACTTGAAGTAAATGGTTTTTGAGTGTGTAGCTACGCCTAAGCTAGGGGGTGATAGGGAAAAAGAGAGGTGTAGTGGATACACCAATTAAATACATTTTCCCCTAATGGTTTTAACAGGGATTATGATCTGTGTTTTTATGATGACCAAAATTTAGAGCGATATGTAAAAAAATTTTTTTAAAATAATATATATATACTGTACATATAACATATATGTAACAGTGTCCATCCATTGATCCTTTATCAAATGCTGAAAATAAAAGGCTGATTTATTAATCCTTTTTGCCTTTTATGACCAGTTCCTATTTACAAATCATTAACTCTAACACCTTTAGGAAATAATTATATTTTATGGCATTAAGCAGTCAACTGACACATTGATCTGCTTTTATAAATGTGTCAATTTATCAAACATGGTGCTAACGGGGCAATACACTCCTTGTTCAGAAAAGAGATTTGGCTACATACTGCTTATTGTTTAATTTCAAGAAATGTATGAAGTTTATTATTTCAAAGGAAAACAGGGAAATTGAAGTCCATTCATTATTCCTTCCCTCTTGTTGTGACTGTTTTGTTAGCAGGAGTTCATTATGCAGGGGTATTATCTGTGCACTGGTAATCTAATTATCTGCCTTGCAAAGACCAAACATGGAGTAACTTCAGTCGAACTATTTGTCATTTTCAGTAAAAAATAACCAAAAACTTTTCCCAATTAAAACAACAATCAAGAAGTATGTTCAACACAAACCCTGCTCCCCAACTAACAGTACTAAGTATAACATTAAATCAGTAGCTGATTTCAACAGAGTTAATAAGTGGTTCCCATGATGGAATGTATGGAATCCAGGTATGTATGTATAAGTTTATTTGTAAAGTGCAGTTAAGGGGCTGCAGCACCAAATTATGCAAAAAAGTACAATATATAGAAATACACACAGGGTGGACAAGTCACAAAATAAATACAATAAATATGCACAGTACAAATGTTGATATGAGGACATCAAGCGTAAGTGCTATTTGGTAAGAGAAGCAGCAGGAAGGAGGTCCCTGTCCCATAAAGTGGGTGAGTCAGTGCCGGGCCTAGTCAGCCGGCCAACTACGTCGCCCCCGCTGCTCGCGCATGCGCAGAATTGCACAAGCAGCAAGGAATCTCGAGTGCGCATGTGCACAAGAGTGGCAAGTACGCATGCACCGAAGATGTGCGCATGTGCAGAAGACGGCAAACTACCTAGAATCGCTGTTACAGCTCTGAGTTAGGGGAAAGCATCAGAAGAGGTATGTGCATGGCGCCCCTGTGCCTTTGCGCCTCTTCTGCCTACCCCTAGTTCCGGCCCTGGGGTGAGTGGCTAACATGCAGATACAAATTGGAGGGTAAAAAGTGAACAAGGTAAAGACATTGTCCAATTGGTATCGAGACCAGATTAACGCTCCACTGCTCGAAATGGTAGACTAGTATGGGAGAATGTACTAAAAGTCGCAGAGAGAAAAACAATTTGCACACATAAGAATAAAAATTAGCATTTCACAATGTATTATTCCTTAAAATATTATTGCACTGTGAATTTTATTTTTTTATGAAGTCCTTTTAATGTATCGTAATCTTTTGGAGCAAATATAACTTTTTGAGTAAGAAGATTTATTACACAGTACAGGGGCAAACTATATATTTGTAAACCTTCTTCCACTGTCTGAAGAGATCGCTAAACAGTTTCCTAGTCCATAAAAAGTACAGCATATTAAATTTGCTTAAAATAAAATTTGTTCGCACAAAGGCATAACTTTTCGCATTGTGAGTATTTTTTCTCATTACTGACTTTACATTTCCCTATTAGTTTTTTCTAAAAGAGATTGAGAGACACTCTTTATGGGAGAATTCAAAAATGGAATTCCAGAGGTAAGGAGCAGCAAGATAGAAACGTTTAAGATGAGAGGTGGCAGTGGATGGTGTGAAGAGAAGGTGGCTCTGAGAGGAGTGGAGAAGACGGTCAGGAACGTACAGTGAGAAAAGTAAAGGAATGCAGTGAAGAACAGAGAGTGAAGGGCTTTGAATGTTAGTAGAAGGATTTTATGTGCTGTTCTTTGCTTGACAGCCATGCTAAGTATTTTAGTTGGGGTTGAAAGGGTTTTCTCTTAAAAAAAAGTAAGAGGATCTTAGTAGCAGTGTTTTAGACTTATTAGAGAGGGAGAGAGATGGGAGTCAAGAAGACCAGTTAGTAGGAGACTGAAATAGTCTAAACTGAATAGGATACGTTTATAGAGTAGTATTTTGGCTGCTATGTGTGATAGAAAGATTCATATATTGGCTATATTACAGAGGAAGAAGTTTTGGCAGAGGTTTTGGCAGTAGTATTAATATGATTATAGAAGGAGAGAGACTGGTTAAAAAAAAGTCCCCCCAGGCAGTATGTGTTTACAATGTGTTAAGTGCAAATAATATAAAATAAATATATAGGCAGCATACATAAATAAGGCAAATTTTGCCTTCAGCTAGACAATGTGATAGATAAGAAGTAAAGCAAGTTTATGTTTGTATAAAGACATGAAAAATTAAATGCCAAATTGTTGTGTTGCACCATTAAACTAAAATTTGTAATTCATTATGCACAAAATGCACACTTAATAAAATCTATTATGCTAAAAAATACACAATTATATTTTTCTATTCAATCTGAGACATTACAATAAAGCTGAAAAGTATTTATGCAATACACAAGAGAAAATATTGCATATTTCATTTCCTTTCTCATGTTTTATGGGTAGATAGGCTGTGTTATGCATACATGTTTGATGGCCTGCACATTGTCAGTCAGCTGAGACACTGACAGATACCTAATTAAATGCTGCTGCAGTGTTAAGACCATTTGAATTCTACAGTTCACTGTTCTTTAGTAAACAGAATGCAAAATGATGTATTATGTAACTCTAAAGCAAAGACTGTGTGCTTATTCTTTCTAGTGATCAACCAACCATGTGTTCCTTTCTGTGGCAAACAGTTTTCTCATGCTGGTTGCAAAGCACATTTTTAATATTTGGCGCTCTTTTGGTTTTATGAGAAGCAACTTTTAGTTTAACTAGGACAACTATATACTGTACGAGGAGTAATAAAAGCTTTCTAAACATGTTTGAGTTATGTTTAGTGGGTAATATCACTTTTTTGTATGGATGCAATAACAGAAAATTTTAAACCATACTTACCGAAATTTTCCTTTCCTGATACATAACATGGCAGTGGTCACTCATGGGTTAACACCCCGCTGGAATGTGAGGACAGGAAGTATCAAGCTAATAAAACTCCTCCCCCAAGACTCCCACCTCGTCTTTATTATACTGTTGGAATTGTAGAACCTTGGGAGGGGTTGTGACCACTGTTGTGACCACTGCCATGTTACGTATTAGGAAAGGAAAATTTCGGTAAGTATGGTTTAAAATTTTCCTGATCCTCACACAGCAGTGGTCACTCATGGGAAATACCAAAGCTTAACAAAAAATCAAGGGAGGGATTAATGCAAAAAAGTATTATTTATTATGTAGCTGAGACAGCCTCCAGTACTTTATGCCCAAAATTAGCTTGGGCTGCTGAAAACACATCCACTTTGTAGTGAGATATGAAGGTGTTAACTGACGACCAAGCAGCTGCTTTGCAAATTTCTTCAGGGGAAACCTGAGCCCTGAATGCCCAAGACGCTGATAACGCTCTAGTAGAGTGCGCTCTTAAACCCTTCGGACTAGCCATTGCACTTAAGGAGTAAGCCTTGCTGATGCAGTCTTTGATCCATTTGGCTAAAATGTTCTTAGAAGCTTTTTTACCCTTTCTGGTTCCTTCTGAAAATACGAAGAGAGCTGTAGTACTTCTGAAACTTTCAGTTCTTTTGAGACACCTGACAACATCCAGGTTATGCCATAGAAGTTGTTCCTCATTTTGAGGATTAGAGAAGAAGGTAGGTAGCACCACTAGTTGATTGATGTGGAAATTTGATACCACTTTAGGCAAGAAATCGTCATTCAGTTTTAACACCGCTTTATCTGAAAAAAAAAGGATACATTTTTCTCAGCCATTGAGAGTGCATGTAGTTCACTGACTCTTTTAGCTGACACAATTGCCAGTAGAAACACCATCTTCAGTGTCAGAAAACTTAGAGGTATTTCTTCAATAGGGTCAAAAGGATCAGTCATCAACGCTTTTAACACTAATGGTAGATCCGATGGTGGTACTTTGTCTCTGCAGCTTGGTCTAAGGTGTTTAATGGCTTGGATAAATCCCTGGGTATTGCACCAGTCAGAGAACACACCCCAGATTCTATAGTAGGTATTGGATGTAGAAGGTTTCCTGGAAGCCAACATTGTGTTTATCACTTTCTCGGAGAGGCCCTTTTCTTTCATGATTTGCCTTTCAACCTCCATGCCGTTAAAGCTAATCTTTCCAGGTTGGGGTGCACCAGAGGATAACAGGTTGGGGATCAATGGAAGTTTGATCGGGTGATCCAAGGCCATCAAGAACAATTGTGGAAACCACGGTCTCCTCGGCCACCATGGCAAAACAATGATCACATCTGCATTGGCCTGACGAATCTTCCTGAGAACCTTTTGAATTACAGGAAATGGAGGGGAAATGAATGCCAGGGGAAATTCCCATTTCTTCGAAAATGCATCCGTGAACAGGGCTTCCTTCTGTGGGAACCTCGAGCAAAACATCTTTACTTTTGTATTCGTTCTGGTTGCCATGAGATCTATTAGGTGAGTTCCCCATATCTCTGTTAGTTTCTGGAATATTCTCTGGTTCAGAGACCATTCTCCTGGATAGACTTGACTTCTGCTGAGAAAGTCTGCTTCTGTATTCAGTTTCCCAGGAATGTGAATAGCTGTTAAATTAGTTAGATGTTTCTCTGCCCAGTAGAGAATTTTCAAAGCGATTAAGAGCAGTGACGGACTCCGCGTCCCTCCTTGTTTGCTGATGTACTTGACCATTGAGGAATTGTCTGAAACAATTTTTACTGGTTTCCCCAGAATCTGTTCTTGGAAAGCTAGGATAGCCTTCCATACTGCCATCAGTTCTTTCTTGTTGGATGACCAGTTCTTTGCCTGTTGAGTCCAATTTCCCTGGACAAGAACTCCATCTAGGTGGGCCCACCAGCCTGAAGCACTTGCGTCTGTAGTAATCTTTATCCAGGTTGGCTCCTTCAAACTTACTGCTTGATTGAGATTGTGGGGGTCTCCAACCAGGTTAGATCTTTTATAGTGTTTGTACTTAGTATCACAGTTTGTGACAAATTCTCTACCCTGTTCCATTGGAGTAGAAAGTCTTGTTGAAGCATCCTTGTGTGGCTCATGGCCCATTTGACCACATCCATCGTGGAAACAAACTTCCCTATCATTTGTTGACACTGTTTTATGGATTTCTTGTTGTTCTTCCGAAACCTCTTTACTGTTTTTGTAATTGACTTTATTTTGTGCCTTGGGAGAGATATGATTTCCTTCTTTGTATTGAAGATTATGCCTAAATAGTTGAGCTTCTGAGTTGGGACTAGTTGAGATTTCTCTAGATTTACTATCCAACCGTGTGTTTGTAGAGTCTTCAGCACAAACTCAGTGTGGACTTGTAATGCTTGTGGACTTTGACTTTTCACGAGAATGTCGTCTAAGTACGAATAAATTTGAATTCCTTGTAGTCTTAGGTGAGCGATAACTGGTGCTAGTACTTTTGTGAAGGTTCTGGGAGCAGTTGACAGGCCGAATGGTAGGGCTCTGTATTGGAAATGTTGGTCGAGAATGCAAAATCTGGGAAACTTCTGATGTTTTCTTGTTACTGGTATGTGGAGATAAGCATCTGTTAAATCGATCATCACCATCCAGTCCCCTTGCTGGACTTCTAGTGCGATGGTTCTGACAGATTCCATCCTGAAAGTTTGGATATTGAGTAATTGGTTTAAGAGGAATAGATCTAGAATCGGTCTGTGTTCTCCTGATGTCTTCTCCTTCAGAAAGAATGTAGAATAAATTCCTTTGAATTTTTGTCCTTGTTCCACTCTTTGTATGATCTGTTTTTGTAACAGACTCCTCAAAATCTTCCTTAATTGTGTCTTGATTCTGGTATTCTTTGGAGAACTGGATTTTATGAAGAAATCTTGTTTTGGCTGATGTTTGAATTCCAGAGAGTATCCTTCTGAGATAATGGTTTTTACCTATTTGTCTGATATAGTGGTGGCCCAAACATCTTGGAACTTCGTCAACCTTCCTCCTACTGACGATGATTGGGCCTTCATACCTTCATGCTTGTTTTTTATTGATTCTGTCTTCCTTTTAAAAGGACGAAAGGAATTACCCTGGTTTCCTTGCTTCCTCCAAGAGGGTTGATTGTAAAATCTTTTGCCCGGTCTATAGGATCTGGCTTCCTGAAAAGGCTGTTTATCCCTGGGGGTCCTGAAGTTTTGTTTTGCTTTCCTCTTCTGTCTTGAGGAAGGAATGAGCTTTTCCCAGCTGAAGCTTTAGATATGACGTCATCAAGCTTTGATCCGAATAGTAATTGGCCTTGAAAAGGCAGTTTACATAAGTTGTGTTTAGATTAATTGACCGCTTGCCAGTGCTTAAGCCAAAGAGACCTTCTAGCTGCTACAGCTTATCCCATACTTTTGGCTGACCATCTGATGACATCCAGCGATGCTTCTGCTATGTAATTGGTAGCCAATTTGACTACTTGTAGGTCATCCAGAATTTGCTCTCTGCTTATTCTGTTATTTGAGGACTCTTCCAGGTTGAGTAACCAAAGTTTTGTGGCCCTAGCAACTGAGGTAATAGCCACTGCTGGTTTGCATATTGATCCTGCAAATGTATAAGCCTTCTTTAAAGTGTTGTCCTGTCTTCTCTCCATGACGTCTCTTAGGGAGATGCCCTCATCCACCGGAAGAGTGGTTTTACGTGCCACCCTTGTGATGGCTGCATCCACTTTAGGGGGTTCTTCCCAATCCTTTATCTCTTCCTTATCAAATGGATACATCTTGCTCATCTTTTTGGTGACAAAGAACTTTTGGTCTGGTTGGTCCCATTGTGTCTTGATTTCTTCTTTGATCACCTTGTGTATTGGTAAGAGATGATTTTTCTTCTTTTGACACTTGAACATTTTGTCATGTCTGGTAGATGTGTCGTCTTCCGAGTCTAATTCTAGAATTTTCCTAAGAGCCAAAATAAGAGGTTCAACTTTTTCCAAGTCGAAGTTAGAATCTTTGTCTTTATCTGAATTCACATCAGTTTGGCTATCCTCAGATGAGTATTCTCCAGACTCTTCGGAATCAGTTAAAGAGATGGGTAGTTTAGCGGTTTTAGCAGGAACACTGAATGACATGGTTTTAACTGCTTTTTCTGTGCCTTTGGAAATAGCTGAAGCCATAGAATCCACAAAATACGTCTGCATCCAATTCATGAGATGGGAGATTTGGTCTGATGTGCTGGGGCCAGCTGCATTAGATAAGCAATCTTGGCAGAGTCTTCTATTTCCTAGGGCATAATTGTCGCAAGCTTCACATTGCCTTCTGGAGATTTTCCTTCTGTGTTCCTCCAGTTCATCATTGTCCCTAGGGTCCCTATTAAAAAAAAGGACACATTAAGCCTTCAAAATCAACAAAATACATATAGGTATGTATGTATGTATGTGTGTATATATATATATAGATAGATAGATAGATAGATAGATAGATAGATAGATAGATAGATAGATAGATAGATAGATAGACATATATGTGAACCCAAAAAACACAGGCTTGTGTCAACTCACCCCCTGTGAGCAGAATGTGACCTTCTGTGGGAACTCATAGCTGCAAGAACAAGCAAGCATATTAGTAAGCCAATGATTCAGTTTGACACTGATGTTAGGCAGGTAAGGTATTTACCAGTTGTTTCTGTTAACGGCGGGCAGAGCATCGCAGGAACGCCAGGAGCATCCTAAACCTTTCGCGCCGGCCTTTAAATGGTCTCCGCATTGAAAAACCCGAACTTCCGGTTTCGCGTCATGCGTTCCAGGCTGAACCGCACCGCCATTTTGATTCACCGCTGAAAGCCGATACACGCTTACCTTAATAGTTCCCTGGTCCCAGCAAAGCATGCCTCAAGAGGACTTAAAGCCTAGGATTGTGAAAGACAATCCCCATATGCCCATGTCACTAAAAGGGCTCCTGGGAACGGTTGGCAATCAGCGTTACACCAGGACTTCAGCAGGAGGAGGCAGGCTGCTGGCACATAACGTAGATTCTCCTCACTCCAACAGGATAAAAAAAGATGAGGTGGGAGTCTTGGGGGAGGAGTTTTATTAGCTTGATACTTCCTGTCCTCACATTCCAGCGGGGTGTTAACCCATGAGTGACCACTGCCATGTGAGGATCAGGAAAAATACTGATTTTAAAAATCCCATAAGCACCAATCACGCCAATAACAAAGGTGAGTTTCATGACTTGTATACATGTAGTTAAAAACCTACAGCTGAAACCAAGTAGGAGAACTGTATCAGTTCTTTTATTTGCATGACATATTTTGAGTTAGCATGAACCTTTTAGCAATTGTGCATACAGATTATATTAACACATCCATGTGGAGTAGATGCTTTAAAGTTATTGTATAATGAATGATACATGCAGCATCAGTTGCTTCCTAAAATACTAATAAGGTGTAATCATTCAGCAGCATTTGATGACTGCCCTAGCTGGGAGTAGAGAAGAGGATAATCCTCCAGGCGCAAATTCATGTTGAAATTGCGAGTTTCGCCGCCAGCGAATAAATTCACCAATTTGCAGCAAAAATCTGCGTTTGCTAATTTTTCGCCAGTTTCGTGAATTTCCCGGGAAATTAGAGAAATTCATGATGAATCAAATTAGGACAAAATCACCCAGAACTACAGCTAAATTACACATAAATGAAGCTAACAAGGTACATTTATTTTTCTGAGCTCATGTTTCTTGTAGCACCCCTAGGCAAGCCACACAGGCTGTATCCAATTGTCATATATCTAGCTGTAACAGCACTGTGTTTTTAGGATCTTTGGACTTAATTCAATAAAGGACTATTTTCACATACACTTGGTTAGATATCTTCCACTTGGTTAGATATTTTATGGATTGGTACAGTACATAGGACTTTCAAACTGATGGACACTGTGGACTAATTCAAGATTTAACAAGGATTTAACACAGTGGGTGAAGTAATGATGTCATTTTCTGTGATGTGTTAATTTAAGATGTACTGTATGCACATATATACATATACTTGATAAAGGGTTTATGCTAACCAGAAACAAGTAGCGTGATTATCTTGCTTGTTACCAGCTTCCCTTCTTTATGCTGTCTGTGGTAAGCGACTGAATGGGACACAGTAAGGAAGAATCAGGAGAGCCTGTTTGTTTAGTTGTGGAACCCGTTCTGGAATTTAATTAAAAACCACAAGAATATAAACAAGGATTATCAAATGAATCACAGATTAACTTGTTGCAAATAATAGTATTTTGGTTGATGGTCTACTGGACTTATAACTTAAATATGATACTAAAGTGCAGTACAATAATTAGAAATTCATCAATTCATATTAATTATAGTTCTAATTAAGAATCAATTTCCACCAGTGATTATTAAAAAAACACCTAATTCATCACTATATAAAGTAAAGCTAGTAATTGCATGTAAATTAGATGAATTCATTATCTTTATTTAATCTAAAGTGCAGTGCAATAAATACTAAATCCATTTTGTTACCGATTGATTTGAAATTCATAAAAAGAAAAATTAATTGTGACCAGTACAAACTGATTTGTGAACAGAATATTCACATTTATATCAGTGCATCTACTAATGTGTTTTGATATGTGGCTGTCCAATTTGCAAGGGTGAAACACTGGTCTTTACAAACATATGGGGGCAGATTTACATATGGTCGAATATCGAGGGTTAATTAACCCTCGATATTTGACTGCCGAATGTAAATCCTTCAACTTCGAATATCGAAGTCGAAGGATTTACCGCAAATAGTTCGATCAAACGATCGAACGAAAAATTGTTAGATTGAACGATTAAATCCTTCGAATCATTCGATTAGAAGGATTTTAATCCATCGATCGAACGATTTTTCTTCGATCAAAAAATTGCTAGGAAGCCTATGGGGACCTTTCGCCATAGGCTAACATTGCACCTCGGTAGGTTTTAGGTGGCGAAGTAGGGGGTCGAAGTTTTTTTTAAAGAGACAGTACTTCGATTATCGAATGGTCGAATATTCGAGCGATTTTTAGTTCGAATCGTTCGATTCGAAGTCGTAGTCGAAGGTCGAAGTAGCCAATTCGATGGGCGAAGTAGCCAACAAAAACATTCAAAATTTGAAGATTTTTTTATTCTGTTCCTTCACTCGGGCTAAATGGGCCCTAACTGTCTCCAATTTGCCAAAAAAATACTCCACAAAACCAGTTTGCAATTTAGAGCTCCTGTAAACAAAACAGAATGCCTGGGTGTTGTCAAGGAGCCGGGAGGTCCCTCCAGGGAGGTAGTCAGGATCGAGGAGGAAGCCCTCTTGAGGGAGCAAGGTTGCGGTGTCCAAAGGGTTAATCAAAAGAGTAGTCGGGATCCAGGCAAGAGTTCACAGGCAGGCAGAAATCAGCAAAGTCCAAAGTCCAGGCAAAGGGTCAGGATATCAATCAGGAACAAGATTTAGCAAATAAGCTCACAGGAAACCCAGGATACACTTAGGGAAAGTATTCCTATACTTGGGCGCCATTCTGGCGTCTAGATGGCGTTTTTATTTTGAATTTGGCGCCATTGTGACGTCATTGACGTCCTTGCGCCGACGTTGGCGCGCTGACGTCATCGTGCCGGCGCCGCTACCCACGTGGCGGCCATGGGCGCCGCCATTTTGGGAGCGACGCCGGCAGGGGAGGACGTGCCGCCCGGAGCTCCAGGACCTGCTCCGGGTGGCGATCGTGACAGTACCCCCCCCCCCCCTCACGGGGGGCCTCTGGACCACCAGGACTTGGCTTCTGGGGAAATTTAGAGTGGAAATCCCTTACAAGACGAGGAGCATGCACATCAGAGTGTCCTTCCCAGGAGCATTCTTCAGGGCCAAAGCCCTTCCACTTGATGAGGTACTGAAGAGAGCCCCTGGAGATTCTGGAGTCAAGGATCTTCTCCACCTCATATTCTTGTTCACCATCCACAGAAATAGTAGGAGGGGGAGACTGGTTCACAGAAAAGCGGTTGGAGGTAGCGGGTTTCAGCAAAGAGACATGAAACACGTTGGGAATTCGCATCTCAGGGTTGAAGCTGAAGTCTGAAAGCCACAGGATTGATCACCTCCGAGATGGAGAATGGACCCACAAACTTCGGACCCAACTTAGGAGATGGCACCTTCAACCGAATGTTCCTGGAAGACAACCAGACTTTATCACCAACCTTGTAGGGAGGAGAGGGTCTACGTCTACGATCTGCAAACGTCTTGTGAACCAGAGCGCTCTTCTCTAAGTTCGACTTGGTTGCAGCCCAAATAGCAGACATGTGGGCTGCATGGTCATCAGCAGCCGGGACGTCAGACAACACAAAGTCTTGGGGGAAGGCTTGAGGATGCTGACCATACACTGACATGAACGGAGACCTTCCAGTGGAAGTGTGGCATGCATTATTATGAGCAAATTCCGCCCATGGGAGGAGATCAGACCAGTCATCTTGACAAAGGGAGACGTGATTCCTCAAGAACTGTTCCAAAGCTTGGTTTACTCGTTCAGCTGCTCCATTAGTCTGGGGATGATAAGCGGAGGAGAACTGTAGAGTAATACCCAGATCTTTGCACAGGGAACGCCAAAACTTAGCAGTAAACTGAGAACCTCTGTCAGAGACCACTTCCACAGGAAAACCATGCAGACGGAAAATATACTGGATGAAGAGCTGAGACAACTCCACAGCAGAGGGAAGCTTCCGCAGGGGAATGAAATGGGACATCTTACTAAAGCGGTCAATCACCACCCAAATCACAGTGTTACCACTAGAGGGGGGAAGTTCAACAATAAAGTCCATTGCTAAATGAGTCCATGGACGAGATGGGATAGGCAATGGTTGTAATAACCCACTGGGGCGAGAATGCCTAGGTTTGGATGTAGCACAAACGGTACAAGCAGCAACAAAGTCTTTGACATCTTTTCGGATAGTCGGCCACCAGAATAAACGTCGAAGGAGTTCAAGAGTCTTTTCAGGACCAGGATGTCCTGCTTGCTTGGAACAGTGGGTCTGTTGAAAAATGGGCAGACGTAACTCGGAGGGAACAAACGCCATCCCAATGGGGGTATCAGGAGGAGCAGAAGATTGACCAGCCAGAATTTGATCAGCGAATTGAGGGTACAAGGAAGCGATGATCTTGACAGGAGGAATAATAGGCTCTTGTCTTTCAGGATTACGATCCACCGGAGTGAAACTTCGAGACAGAGCATCGGCTTTCCGATTCTTGGAGCCAGGGTGAAAAGTCAAGACAAAGTTGAAGTGGGAGAAGAACAGGGCCCACCTGGCCTGACGAGGATTCAGTCTCTTGAGAGAATGTATGAACTCCAAGTTCTTATGATCAGTGTAAATCGTGACCGGGATTGAAGAACCCTCTAGGAGGTGACGCCACTCTTCGAGAGCAAGTTAGACTGCCAGAAGTTCTCGATTCCCTACATCGTAATTCTGTTCTGCAGGGGAAAACTTTCTGGAGAAAAAGGCACAGGGGTGCAATTTCCCATTGGCAGAATGTCTCTGGGATAGAATAGCCCCAGCACCTACTTCAGATGCATCCACCTCAATGCAAAAGGGTAACTTAGGATCCGGATGACGGAGGACTGGGGCAGAAGAAAATGCGTCTTTTAGGGACTGAAAAGCTTCTATAGCAACTGGAGGCCAGGACCTGGGATTACCCCCTTTTCGGATGAGAGTAAGGATAGGTGCAATACGGGAAGAAAACCCCCTTATGAATTGCCGGTAATAGTTGGCAAATCCGATGAACCTTTGAATAGCCTTGGTGCTCAAGGGAAGGGGCCACTCTTGGATTGCTGACACCTTAACGGGATCCATCTCTAAACCTTCTGGGGAGATGATATAACCCAAGAAAGGAATCTTAGACACCTCAAAGACACATTTCTCCAACTTGGCGAAGAGAGAGTTCTTCCTCAAACGAGAGAGCACTTCTTTCACCTGGGAGCGATGAGATTCAAGGTCTTTCGAGAAGATTAGGATGTCATCCAGGTACACGACCACAGACTTTCTCAAGAGATCCCGGAAAATGTCATTCACGAGCTCCTGAAAGACAGCGGGGGCATTACAGAGGCCAAAGGGCATCACGAGATATTCATAGTGCCCATCCCGAGTGTTGAATGCCGTCTTCCATTCGTCCCCTTCACGGATGAGGTTGTACGCCCCACGGAGATCTAATTTAGTGAAAATCTTAGCCCCTTTCAATTGGTCAAAGAGTTCAGCAATCAAAGGCAAGGGGTACCGGTTTTTAACAGTGATCTTATTAAGGCCCCGGTAGTCAATGCAAGGACGTAGGCCTCCATCCTTCTTTTCCACGAAGAAGAAACCTGCCCCGGCAGGAGAAGTAGAGGGGCGGATAAACCCCCGCTGGAGATTTTCTTGAATATAGTCTTTCATAGCGGAAGTCTCAGCTGGAGAAAGAGGATAGGTGCGACCCCTAGGGGGCATGGTTCCTGGCAGGAGATCGACAGGACAATCGTATGGTCGATGTGGAGGAAGGAATTCTGTGGATTTCTTACAGAATACATCAGAGAATTCCCTGTAGAAGGAGGGTAGAGTCTTCAGATCAGACATAGAGATATTCACCCTCTGGAGGGGTTCAGCAGGAAGACAATGCTGCTGGCAAAATGGGCTCCAACGGGAAATCTGTCCTGCGGACCAATCAATGGTGGGATTATGCAGGCGCAGCCAAGGGAGACCCAAAACAACAGGAACGGATGGGCAGGAAATAATTAGGAACGATAGTCTTTCTTTATGCAGCGTCCCAACCTGCACAGGCAATTCCCCAGTCGTCGTCGTCTTAGAGATAAATTCAGCCTCCAGGGGTCTGTCGTCAATGGCAGTGACACGAAGCGGAGTGGACAATGGGAATAAGGGAACTTACATGTGTTTGGCGAAAAGAGCGTCCATGAAGTTCTCAGCAGCTCCAGAGTCAATGAAAGCTGAGCCGACAATGGTCTTAGTGGCTAGGCGAATCTGTAAAGGAAGGAGAAACCTGTGAGTGTTCTCTTGAGACTTCGGAGTAGTGCCCCCTACATGAGTTACCCTAGATATACCTCGGGGAACAGAACTCGTGGGCTTCACCGGACAAGAGTTCGCAAAATGAGACTGTCCGCCACAATACAAACATAAGCCAGCCATTCGTCTACGGAGTCTTTCTTGTTCGGAGAGACGAGCCCTTCCAACTTGCATCGGTTCCTCCGGAGGAGAAGGAGAAGCTTGAGCAGCTGGAGTTTGCAAGAGAGGTCTCTGGAAGCGAGGTGCCAACAAGGGTTGAAATCGTTTACAACGCTCCCTCTCTACTTGATGCTCTCTGAGACGAGTGTCCACCTTAAATGGATAGTGCAATCAGATCTTATAGGCATCGTCATTCCAGGAAGTCTCAGCCATCAAAGTTCTAAAGTCAATAGCATAGTCACTGACACTGCAGTTTCCCTGTCGGAGTTGCAGAAGACGAGAAGGGGCATTTGTGACCCGACCCGGGGCATCAAACACAGTACGAAATGCTTGAAGAAAAGCCTTGGCATCAAAAGTCAGTGGAGAATTCTTCTCCCAAAGAGATTTTGCCCACTCAAGAGGTTTGCCCACCAAACGAGACATCACATACCCCACCTTGGAACGTTCATTGGGGAAGTGCGAGGGTTGAAACTCGAACTGGATTTGGCACTGTGTAGCGAAACCTCTGCAGGCCTGTGGGTCCCCACTGAAGCGAGGAGGAGGCGGAATACGAGGCTCACCAGACGAGAAACCTGTGCTAGACGAGACGTCCGCCATGGGAGGATTTACAGCCGCTTGGGAAGCAGGAGGCGCTGGAGGCACTCGGGAGAGAAGGGTATCGAGTGCCTGTCCTATGCGGTACTGCTGGGCTTCATATTTGTCCATGCGGGATGCCAGTCCGTGGAGCGCTCGTCCAACATCAGGCGTAGCTTCCTCAGTAGGATCCATGGCCCAAGTATAATGTCAAGGAGCCGGGAGGTAGTCAGGATCGAGGAGGAAGCCCTCTTGAGGGAGCAAGGTCGCGGTGTCCAAAGGGTTAATCAAAAGAGTAGTCGGGATCCAGGCAAGAGTTCACAGGCAGGCAGAAATCAGCAAAGTCCAAAGTCCAGGCAAAGGGTCAGGATATCAATCAGGAACAAGATTTAGCAAATAAGCTCACAGGAAACCCAGGATACACTAAGGGAAACTATTCCTATACTTGGGCGCCATTCTGGCGTCTAGATGGCGTTTTTATTTTGAATTTGGCACCATTGTGACGTCATTGACGTCCTTGCGCCGGCGCCGCTACCCACGTGGCGGCCATGGGCGCCGACATTTTGGGAGCGACGCCGGCAGGGGACGACGCGCCGCCCGGAGCTCCAGGACCTGCTCCGGGCGGCGATCGTGACAGGTGTTATGTGTGAATGTAGACATGTAACAGTAAATAAACTTACAATAGTCTTCCCTAAGTCATTAATTAACAAATTAAATAAAAGTGGACCTACTACTGAACCCTGTGGGCCCCCACTAAGAATCCTACTCCAAGTAGAAAATCAAGAATCACTCTCTTTGTGATAGCCCCAAAATCATCCATGAGGGAAGGAGTAGGCATCCCTGCATATAGGAAAGCCTGTGTGTAGCCTCTCCAACGTTAATCTTTGCAGAGGCAGTAACCAGACAACACATTGTGAAGGGCTGTCTGAATTTGCAAACTCAGGATTTTACTAAACATCTACTTTCTCAGAGGACATTTGCCATTTCTTACAAAAGGACCTTAAGTGGTAGTTTTTGAACACGTTTCACCTTCCTTTCACATTTTATTTACTGCACTGTATGTGTATGTATATAGACAGCTTGTGCATTAAGCTACTAAAAAGTTATCCTGGTCTAGCCAGTCCTCATTTCCCAGCTGTTTCTTATCTTTGAGAAAGAATAGCCCTTGTACCACTATCTGAAATAACAAGTAATAATAGGAGCATATGCAATGAATCCTGGGGATAGTGATGAGCCCAATCGATTTTCCACTTGCAGAGAAACAGCTGATTTAGTCCCATATTGTAAGCATTGGGAAAAGTTGAAATTCACCTTCTGAGCACACAGGGTTGAACTACAATCTTAAATCTGTCCATACATGGGCTAACATACAGCAAAAGTTACTATCTGCATGGTTAAGTATTAAGTAATTCTTCAATTGACATGGATGACAGGCTATTTTGAAATTAATATGCATAACACTGTTATTATTAGTGGTAAGTGAAATTTTTCACTAGGTTTTGCTGAAAAAAGACACCCATACCCTCCAATGGGTGAGGAAAATGGTTGTGTGTGACAAAAATTAAATGCATTTAATCCAATGCAATTGGCTAATTTTTTGCAAAGTGAAACAGGTCTGATTTGCTCAACACTGCTTATTATTAAAATTATAGAAAAAGTTCAGTTCAGCCACATTACCGGAAATCAGGACTAATATTTGGGTTGTTTAACATTTAACCTGACACTGACATCACTGCAGTCTCCAGGTATGGATTTTTAAAGACACTAGTCAGCATCACCCTTCTGTCCTCCCTCCTAAACCTCCTAAACAAGCTCAAAACACATTGGTCAGTCAGAGAATTTTTTAATTTATTTTTTCTTGTAATTTCTTAGGCAACCAAGTTTGGGGAGGCTTAGCCTATAGACAGACTAGGGCTCCTATTCAGCATGCAGAGGGTTAAAGGTATTCTGTCATGATTTTTATGATGTCATTTTTATTTATAAATTACACTGTTTACACTGCAAATAATTCACTCTACAATTTAAAATGCAAGTGTATTTTTTTAGTTGTATTATTGGTATGTAGGCAGCCATCTCAGTTAATTTTGCATAGTCATGTGCTTTCAGAAAGAGCCAGCACCTTAGGATGAAACTGCTTTCTGGCAGGCTGTTGTTTCTCCTACTCAATGTAACTAAATATGTCCCAGCGGGACCTGGATTTTACTATTGAACATTGTTTTTAGATCTACCAGGCAGCTGGTATCTTGTGTAAGGGAGCTGTTATCTGGTTACCTTCCCATTGTTCTATTGTTAGGCTGCTGGGGAGAAATGGAAGGGTGATATCACTCCAACCTGCATTACAGCATTAAAGAGTGACTGAAGTTTATTAGAGCACAAGTCACATGACCGGGGCAGCTAGTAGTGAGGTTTCCCTGACCCGCACTGACCCTAACTCGCCCTGCTAACACCCGCACCCGCTTCCTGGGGTCCTTTTATAGACCCGCGCCGTCCCACCGATGACGTCACAATGACGTCACAAAAGGGGCAGGGCGAGCAGACAACACTATAAAACCGGAACCCGGAAGTCGGATGCCGGCATTTGAAGGTGGCAGGTGGGGAGAGTAGGAGAAGAGCTCAAACCACACCTTCCCGCCACCTGTGAGGAGCACTGCGAGGTTGACCCGAACCCTCCCCAACCCGCGGCAGCTAGGAAACTGACAATATGTCTAGCCCCATGTCAGATTTCAAATTAAATATAACATAATTGGTTTGATCTTTTGAGAAATGGATTTCAGTGCAGAATTCTGCTGGAGCAGCATTATTAACTGATGCATTTTGAAAAAAAAAAAAAAAAAACACTTTTTTTCCCCTTGACTCGTTTTGTGCCTTCTGGGCACTTAGTCATAACCTATGACTAAGTGCCCAGAAGGCACAAAACGCGTAAGGCCTCCCTCTGAGATGTTCCTTTTTGTATATATTTTTTTTTTTTTAATTTGCATCTATTATTGTAGTGAAGTCCTGTTTTTGAGTTAGTCTACCATTGAAATCTACATGTCAAACAGATTATCATGTTTGGACTCATCTGAAAGCTAATATTACCTTGAACCCATCACCAGTTTTTTTATACTGTTGGTACAACAGGTATGGGTGCTGTGATGATAAAATATGTATGTGTTATGTGTCACCTTCACTTCAACCATGAGGGGGCCGTGTTGTGAACTTTAAGCTCTCCCTCCTTGGGCTTTTCCCCTCCACATGGAATGATTCTTATCAGCCAGGGCTTGGAGAAGGGCATCACAGCTATGACCCCTTTCCCCTGTATTCCAGACTTTAGTAAAGAGAGGCCTGTTAAGTATCTGATTTGGGTGAAGAAATGTTTTTTCATGATATCTTGGCCTGTTTTATGACCTATTACAGGCCTGTATCATGACGTGATGTGATAGCAGCCTTAAGTATACAAGATTTTTAAGAAGGCCACCTACAGTCAAAGATAAGGAAGCACAAATCTTTCTCAATCGCTCTCTGATTCCCACTTTCTTTAAACTTAAAACACTTCTTAGTCACCTTAGATCTATTGAGCTGTAAATTGTTTTGTTTTGCTGTAATGCTGAAACTCTTTAAAAACAAATTCCCTGTGACTTGCCTGTATTTTTACTGCAGCCTTGTTATATATTGATATGCACACCTTTTATGACCATTCATCCCTCATCTGCTAGAGAAAATACCTACTTTGGTTCAGTACTTTGCTCTTTTAATGCCCTACTTTGATTATTTTATTACTCATTCTGTGAGCTAATTAGGAAGAGCTGTATTCATTCTGACCTCTCATTAGCAGCTGTAACCAATAACCCCTCTCTACAGCATTTCTACTACCCAGAACTCATTATGTTTTTGTTCATTGTTATGAACAAACCTTGAAATAAATTTAATTTGCTGGGGAAGGCAAGTTCTGTATTTCTCTCTTCATTATAAACTAATCTGCAAAACATTCTCATAAAAGAAGTAAAACAATCACAATTTAGTTAGTGTACTCAACCAACTCAGTAATAATGGGCTCATGTATTTTAGGCAGTCATTCTTGGTTCTGCTACATTGTATTGTGATATTGCGCCTGGGGGTTGGCTTTAATTTTTGATGCTCAACTTAACAAAGGTGAAGATCTTAAACCAATAATAATAAAGTTTAGCTGCTTCTTTATCAATCAAAGTCTTTGATCCACGGAGCACCAAGCCAGGTCGAAGATTAATAAATTTTCATTTTATTGAGGATTAAATATTATACATGATAGTAAAACACCAACAGTGCATCAAACGCAGTCCATGCTTAACGCGTTTCGTAGCTTCAACGCTACTTCATCAGAAGCATAAACGAACAACTTCCCATAATACCCTTAAATAGTGCAACAAACCCCTTTAGGCCAATTAGAATCATCAATTAAATTAACCCTTAAAAAGACACCCACAAGTTAAAAACATTCTAGGAAAATGCACTAAATGAAAAGTTTTTGTTCTCTTGAGTTCGGGTGAGTGCTCTCCTTACGTGCTAATTTTAGCTGCTTCTTTATGAAACATTGGAGTTTACAGACTGTTTATTATATGTAATTAACTTAAACAAATGAGTTGTTGTACACATATCAGTAACATATCATATCAGTAACACATGCAAAAAGGTATGTATATTTAATTGTTTATCTGTAATGCAGACATTCTGTTTAGACAAGAATAATTTAGTTCTAAGGGTAGAACTACGCAGACTATTTCTGCGCGATCTGACATGCTGCACAAAAACGCACACGCATCGACGGACAGTCGTGTCGCATTGGATCAAAGCTGCGACACCATCCGACAATGCCATTACTTTCCTTATTTCTGTTGCATCCAACGTTACGCCTGTGTTTTTGCGCAGAGCGTTGGATCGCATGGAATTCATCCGTGTAGCCCTACCCTAAGAAGCAAATCCATAGAAACAATACAGTTATGCATGAGTTCTCTGCAGAGAGCTTGCACAGTGCATATATAATCTTCTATATTGCAATGATTGTATGTATAAATGTGTTTAAAGGTGATAAAATGTTTCACAGACACAGTTTAAGGAACCATGTACAAAAATCTGTGAGCACACATTATTTGATAATAATAAATCATATATATTATCATAGTTAATAATATCCACGGATATTTCACAAACTATACATTGTTTATTTATGGCATAAAACACTGACCCCCAGTTTTTACAGAATCTGTATAAAGCAAATTAAGTATATTACTGCTGCCTATATTATGGTTATGCTATAGAGAACACCATCACAAGACCTAGTGACTTTTTGCGAATAATAATAATATTAATTGATTCTTTGTGGCACATTTATGAAATAGTTTTTTGACAAAAATTTTCCAAGATGCCAATTCACAAGAACATTGCCTAATTATAAAAAGGCGAGTAAGACAATCTCAGTATTATAAAATATCTTATTTGCACTTTTTTTAACTTTTAAAGCTCGTGCCATATTTATTTTAGGATTGGTCTTGTGCTATTTCTCTATTCTCTTGCCTTTGCTTCCTTGGACAATTATATGAAAAACAATTTCAACAACATCACTTATAAATACAAACATATGACCGTTATACACCACGTTCAATTTCAACCATAACCATAACCTACTTATAACCATAAGTAGGTTAACGAACCGTCGCTAGGAAGAAAGTAGCGCTACAGAAAAATCACTGAGAAATCTTCGCAAAAAACTTCGCTGACAAAAGTAGGTCAGTGTTCTTTTCCTAAAACAAAATTAGGTATTTTGATGAATACGCCTAAATGTTACATAATAACGTCTGATGTAGAGTAGTTGCTCAAGGTATAGCAAAGATTCTAATAAAAAATTTGCATACAAGTACTGTAAATGTGCCCCTTTATCTTTGGTAGCATTGTGAATCTCTATGGATCACATATGCATTTCAAATCTTTACTTCATCATAAATGCTACAGTATTGGGCAGATTTATCAAGGGTCGAATTTTGAATTGTGCAAAATTTTATTAAACTCGTTTTTGATGTTTTTATTTTAATTAGATTATCCACATATTTATCATTATGGTCAAATTAGCAAAATTTGTTCAAATAGCTTTTATTAGAATAATTCAAATTGGGTTTTTCACTGCATCATCTGGGCCTAGATGTGTTGTTTTGCCTTATTATGTTGGGCTTGTCATGGGGGTTATATGTCAGGGGGAGCAGGGAGGGTGGAAAGCAGTGAGGAGGAGGGGACATGGTAGAGAGGGGGTCCCAGAGGACAGGGAGGGGGTCCCACAGGCAGGGAGGGTGGGTGGGAAGCAGGGACGAAGAGGAGGAGCAGCCCACAGCAAGGAGGGGGGCCAAAGACCATTGAGGGTGGCCCAGGATAGTGAGAAGGAGGAGCCAGCTACAGCAGGGAGGGGGCCCAAAGACCATAGATGGTGGCCCAGGAAAGTGAGGAGGAGAAGCCAGCCATGGCAAGGTGGGGGACCCAAAGACCCCGGAGGGTAGCCCAGGACAGTGAGGAGGAGTCGGCCATAGCAAGGAGGGGGGCCCAAAGACCACAAAGGGTGGTCCAGGACAATGATGAGGAGGATGCAGCACTCATGAATGAAGTCCTAGCATGATGGGATCTGCTGTTTGGGAGTCAGTCCCATCCCATAAATGTTGGCAGACAAGACAAATCTGGCAGCAGGTAACAGACAAAGTCATCGCTGTAAGCTCTGTACACAGGGATCGGCAGACTGTGTACAAGAGCTTCAGTGACCTGAAGAGATGGATTTGGGGAAGTTAGCTGCCAGGAGAACTAAAGCCCAGAAGACCGGCCGAGGGCCCTCCACTTAGGCTGAAGCCTTATGAGTGCTGGCTTCTGGACACAATGGGCAAAAAGGTCTATGAAAGCTTGAATGAACAATAGCATGACACAGACTGGATAAGTAAGTCAATTTTTATAGAAAAAAAATATCTTACTCCATTTTTCAAAATCCCCATCATTTGAATAAATGTATAATTTGCATTTAGCATTTAACTATTGCTCCTATTTCGCATTTGAGGAGTTCCTTGCACTTTTCTTTACAGCATTGTTGTTTGTTAATGTACTAGTTATTTACATGCAACTGTAATATCTACAAAATGGTAAGCATTTCTTTACTAACCATTTCCCCACTATAGCACAAATGTTTAGAAACTGCATTAACTTCAATCTGTAAAAGTGAAGTGTCAAGTAACACATGTAGAGACTAGAGCAGCTGTATTGTAATACATTACCTCCTGCTCACATCATTGCAAACAATGCCTTTGTGTCCTGTATTTAACTTTACATATAGAAAATGGATCCGCACACTCTAGTTAATGCAGTCAGGGAGTATCCCCTTTTATTTAGCCACCAAACATTCAACGTTTCAGGGGGAAACACCCTCCCTTCATCTTTGAAGGGAGGATGCCCCCCGAAACGTTGAATGTTTGGTGGCTAAATAAAAGGGGATACTCCCCGACTGCATTAACTAGAGTGTGTGCGGATCTGTTTTCTATACGTATGCGTTGCTAAGGGACTCGGCCGGGTCAACAGAAAAAACGCACCATTTGCAGGACTGGTGAACTACAGGTGTGCGGTAGGTCATGCTGCTGCCAATGCTGCTGCTGCTGCCACTGCTGCAGCAATTGGGGGATGACCACTGGAGCATGGACGGCAGCTGGGTGAGAGACCTGCTGGGTATATGGGGCTCACAGAGGCTATGTTTGCTGCCATGCAGCCAATGTTTCACCAGGATCTCTGGATGAGATGATAGATGTCTCAAATGGATGGCCACTGGTGTGACATCGTGTCTTGGCAGCCCAGCCTCACTGACCACAGGGCTCTGTTGAGGGTCAAGTCCCTGGTCCTTCTGCTGCTGCTCCTCCAGCCCCTGAAGCTCCTCAACAGTGGAGGGGAAGGGTGCATGGAAGGGGACAAGGTCCTGTCCGAGGGGACAAATGTAAACGTCTCTAGATCCAGTCTGTGTAACTTTTCAAGCTACAGTGGCTTCTTTGCCCATTTTCTCCTGGCCACAAACTTTGTCCTAAACACACTTCAAGTATGATTTTATCTATTATCTGGCTGTCCAACACATTACCTGGCCAGCACTAACCTCATATGTGTTGATACTTTCAGACCATTTTGTCAGTAAACCCACAAAAAAAAAGTGGTTTCCAAAAATGAAATAGTTACATAGTTACATAGTTAAATCGGGTTGAAAAAAGACAAAGTCCATCAAGTTCAACCCCTCCAAATGAAAACCCAGCATCCATACACACACCCCTCCCTAATTTTAATTAAATTCTATATACCCATACCTTTACTAACTATAGAGCTTAGTATCACAATAGCCTTTGATATTATGTCTGTCCAAAAAATCATCCAAGCCATTCTTAAAGGCATTAACTGAATCAGCCATTACAACATCACCCGGCAGTGCATTCCACAACCTCACTGTCCTGACTGTGAAGAACCCCCTACGTTGCTTCAAATGAAAGTTCTTTGTCTAAAGGGGTGGCCTCTGGTACGGTGATCCACTTTATGGGTAAAAAGGTCCCCTGCTATTTGTCTATAATGTCCTCTAATGTATTTGTAAAGTGTAATCATGTCCCCTCGCAAGCGCCTTTTTTCCAGAGAAAACAACCCCAACCGTGACAGTCTACCCTCATAATTTAAGTCTTCCGTCCCTCTAACCAATTTACTTGCATGTCTCTGCACTCTCTCCAGCTCATTTATATCCCTCTTAAGGACTGGAGTCCAAAACTGCACTGCATACGTCAGATGAGGCCTTACCAGGGACCTATAAAGAGGCATAATTATGTTTTCATCTCTTGAGTTAATGCCCTTTTTTATGCAAGACAGAACTTTATTTGCTTTAGTAGCCACAGAATGACACTGCCCAGAATTAGACAACGTGTTATCTACAAAGACCCCTAAGTGGCAGCATCCTGCATGGAACCTATAGTTCATGGGTAATGTCATTTGAAACATGCAGAGCACATACATCATTTATAGGGATGTAGCGAACTGTTCTGCGGCGAACTTGTTCGCACGAACATCGGCTGTTCGCGTCCGCCGCAAGTTCGCGAACGTCGCGCGACGTTCGCCAATAGGCGTTCGCGAACACATACTCGGCGGTTCGCTACATCCCTAATCATTTATCAGGGTATATACCAAACCCCCTTTTTTGCAGAGTTAACACTTCAGTTCCAAGTGGGACAAGAGAAGAAGGGATTCCTGTGGATTTAAACAAGAAAAACACATTAGCACAAATATTACTTTTTAAATAGCCACACAAAATCATGTCTTTGCTAAACACTGCCACTTACTGAGAAAACGCTTTCTGAAGGATAGATTCTCAGCAGGTTCCAAATGATCCACCTGTCACTTCAACACCTCTTTCCATTTCTGTCCAGGTGGTGAGTCCAGTTTAGTGTGTCATAGGACCTTTGAACATGTAGAGGCTGCAGAATCATACAAATAAAATGTTTAATATCTTGCAACATCTTTTTTTATTAGCAGAGTAAGTGGTAAATACCTGAATGTAGGCGTTAGTGGAAGCTGTCATGGCGTGGCAAAACAATCAGTCAGTGTTCATGTCTATGTCTGTATCCTCTGTGGTTGAGCACTAACATTACAAAGTAGCGTATGATGTGTGTGTTAGAGAACCACAGATAATGGATTGGTTTTAATATATGTATACACATGTTCAATGTGTTATCATCCCTTCAGATCATTTCTCTGCATACAGCATAAGATGTTGCAGCCAGATATTCAAAAAGTATGTTTATCTTTCATAAATCCATTCAAAACAATTTCATTTCACATCAAACATATAATGCATGTTAATGGAGAAGGATTATATAGGAGCAAAAGCCTTATTAACTGACATATAACCCCCATGACAAGCCCAACATAATAAGGCAAAACAACACATCTAGGTATTAGTGGATTTAACAGTCATTGTTGAGTTGATATAGATGAAGGCTCCTACAATATACCTCAGATCATACCTTATATCATTAGATTGATTACCAACCATTATTACAATGGGAGACTAATAGGTTTAAAGGATAAGTCAATTACAACATTCCCAGCAGAATAACATGCTTTGAAAGGTAAGTGAAAAGATAAGGATGCATCACAAACACAAAAATCGGACTATATCGACCCAACAAAATATGTGGCCTTCTTTGGCCCTTGCAAAGCCTTGATGCTAGAAATTAACTATTTCTGTGGTTTGTTAAACTTACACATACTGTAAAGTGTGCATAAAAGAGCCTCTCGCACACTCTTCTTCCCTGTGGTTGGTTATCCCTCAATCTCAGATTCCAGATCATCATGAATATCTGCTGCAAGGCCATGCTGCACTGCCACATTGTGCAACATGGTACAGACCATGATGATGTCTGAAACCTTCCTGGGGGAATAAAGCAGAACTCCCGCAGTGGCTGAGAATCATCGGAAAGTGGTGCTCAATAATATTGCACGTCTTCCAATGGGCATGATTGTCCTTAAGTTGGGCAGCTATTTGGGCAAACTTCACAAGGCAGAATCCCATATCCTGCATCTCCTACAAAGTTAAAAGAAACATATATTTAGTAATTAGTTGTAAAGGTTGTCTGTATGCTGAGTACTTGACAACATTCATGAATATGAGTTGCTATGACTTCTGGGCGGTAGTACTTCCATTAACACACATTAAACCTCTAAAGTTAATCAGGTGGCATTAATTCAATCCCTGCCAAAGTCAGTTAATTTAAGTCCAAAGAGGCTTAGCACATTTTTTTAGCAACATAATCACAAATATTGTCTACATAAAAAGAATCATAGATTCAGAGAGAAACTAAGCTGGCAAAATGTATTGAAAATCTCAGCCATGAGGCAAGTTTTATGCATTTACCTAATGTCAATTTGGTGCAATTAACTAGAATCCCTGGATTAAAGTAAACTACAAGTCCCAAGATGCATAGTGCATTTATTGTAGCAAGACTGTACATAGTAAAAAATCTTGCCTAAATACACGCATACCCCCTTTAATGGCATATTTAAAAGGGTTCTGTACAAAGTGTAACAAAAAACTTACCCACAAGCCAGACCAGGGCATTTCTCCTCAGATGAAGAAGTCATGGAGAGCTGACGCAGGATAGTGGCATCGTGAACACTTCCAGGTAAACCAGATCTCACACTCATGAGCCACAAGTGGGAATCAAAGTGTGACATCAGCGCTCGCATACGCAGTAACAACTTTCATGCATGCATACACGGAAGAGGCATTTTTGGGCGCAAGTCTAGTGCCAGGTCTGTTCTAGGCAGAAGAGGTAGCTGCCCAGCACCCTCCAATTGTTGTGCCATAGGCAGCTTCCTCTTCTGCCTTCCCCTATTTCTGGCCCTGCCTGAGACCTTGCAGTCATAGATTCAATGCCATCGCTAATGAGGCCATAAACCTGGAGAATGGTGGCACGGCTCAGGCAGTACATCCTCATCATCACGCAGCTGGTCAAGAGAAAGGATTAGCCTCCTGAAGTGACAAGGCTGCCTGATCCTAACAGGAATCAAAGGGACATATTGGTCCTGCTGCTGGTCTTCTACTTGTTGCAGCCTTTCTTGCCCAACAACAATACCTAGCACAAATAATGCTGGCAGGCCCAGAGTAAAGCTCCGAACACACTTTCAAACTAAAATAGCATCAGGTGGGGTTTTGATTGGTGTTTGATCCCATGCACCATTTAACCATTTACTGAACCATAAGGCTAGATAGGCTAAATTCAATATTCGAATTGTAAAAATTTAAATATTCAAATTTTCAAAGTGTGATATGGTACTTGGTAGGTCAAAACAGGGGAAACATTGGTTTGATGGAAAATTTTAGTGAAAAATTATAAATTTTGAATTGTTCGATTTTCGAATTTGAATTGTCAAATTCAAATAAAATATCTGCATGTTCGGATTGGAAAACTCCATTTTGAGTTTGAAAAATGTGATCATCAATGACACAACTTGCACTGTCGAATTCTAAATAATAAATTTCAAAAATTTGAATCGAAATTCGAAAAAAAACTCACTCGACTGCGCCTGCGCGTATGTGTGTGTTTGCAAGAAATAAGTTCCTCTAGATACTAGAACAAAGACAAAGTTAATATATAATTTGCATAAGTAGCAGGGCAAGAATTTGTGCCTTTTTGCTTATGAAGTCTTATGATTTTATGTTTATTTTTAATGTAAGGTTAATGGTTTAAAAGGTTTATTAATTGCTCTGATGCTTTCAGACAACTTACTTTAACGTTACTGTATACTGTTCAGCAGCACTGTATTCAAAAGTCAGTTTTGTGCCTCTAAGTGTTCTGGCACTTGTAACAGAAGGTTTTATAAAATACCCTAATTGTCCATGGCACTAAGGAGTATAGTTTTGCAACACTGATTGGTGAATTTAGATTCTTTGAAAGATTCACGAAACTGGCGAAAATCTGTGAAATGCAAAAATTTGCAGTTTAGATGTTAGCTCTGCAATAGCACATACATTGCCCTACCTTGCTAGAGACGCTCCTTTCTACTATGCTAAAATTAATCTTCATTTTAAAAAAAAGAAGGCTCACATGTTGCCAATTTCCTCCAAAAATGGAATCTGGACATCTCGTTAAAAAATACGTGATTAGGGTTGGGTCAAAACAAAACGTATGTGAAATTCTAGTCTAGATTCACAAATGTTATCAGCACTGGGTTTGCTCACCCATAATGCTATTTTAGAAACAAGGTGTCAAGTTCAGCACCCTAAATCCAGAACCAGTGCTAGGCTCCCTGGTCTTGGTTCTTGCTTCTGCCTTTAACAGCTGCCTTTCACTTCGGAAGGAGCCCTCCACTAATTGGAGGCCAGGTCTTAAAAAGAGAGGAGCCAAGCAAAGAGTTCTGGATGAGCAAACGGGCACGATCATTTTACCAAGTATATTGGACGAAAGGCAACATAACTCATAAGACGGGTCAGACAGGAAAGCATAGTCAGGCAGACTGGACCAGCACAAACAGCGTTCAAGAATAATCAGACAGATTGGGTCAGTGCAGGCAGAGTTCAAAGAATGGTCAGACAGGCTAGGATCAGGATTAGAGAGTGTAGAATAGTCAGGCAGACGAAGGTCAGCTTTGGAGAGGTCAGAGTGGTCAAAACAGGCAGGCAAGGGTCAATACCAGGATAATCAGAAAGAATTCACTAGAATACACAGCCAGGAACCATCTTAGTTTGAACCTAACAATGGGCAGTGAATTCCCATTCAAAGCCCCTTTAAATACCTTTGAATTTTGTGCCAAAACGCGATGACATCATCACTCCGGCATGTAAAACCCAGAAGTGGCACCACACACACCATAGGAAGAACTGGCACCAGAGGAGAAACAACCATGTGGCGGGCGCCAGTCACTAGACCACCAGGGTAAGCAGATATTACACAAGGTTAGCAGGAAAATGCACAATGTTATCATTTTCTCATTTAAATTATTTCTGCCTTTGTGTATATTTAAGACATTTTGCAAAAAAAATTGCAAATTTAGCAAACTGACTGTAAGTTTTATCTTGAAGACAGTATACAGCATTTGTAACAAGATATCTTGCTAAAATTACAGTTATATTGCACAGAAATAGGTCTTAAAAAAGACTAATGCTATTATAATTTTCTGTATAATATATGATTTTCTGTGTAAAGTGCAATGTATTCCCTTTTCAGTAACTGTTTTACAGTTCTAGATTTCCTCTATGTGTGATGGAGCAACATGCTATACCAATTTTTACCAAAACCTTTTACAAAGAAGCTTTGAAAGTAGAATGATTAGGCGATGCATTTAAACTGTTTTACTGAGACAATAACAACAAGTTCATATATAGCACCTTAATTCCCTAATTGCAAACATTACCTGATTATGACTGTGCTGTCACTGACTAGGACATGTGACTTTACATCTATTACAGTTTAATTAAAAAATAAATAAAGTGCATAATTTCTGTCTTTGTTTTATTTAACCAGCCTCCCACTGTTATACAGAGGTGCAAACAATTCCAATTAGCCATTAGCCAAGATGGATGACACCAATTTAAATAGCTAATGAAAAAAGAATCTGGAAGGCCTGACTGTCATTAAAAATATATAATATTTGAAATGCATGCTAATGAAACCCTAGGGATTTTAAACAATATAAGTATTTTTGTTTGTTGGCAGCTGATATGTATCACCCCTTATATTAATTTAGGAGATAGCTATCTTTGTATCTATTTTTTTTCCATGTTTAGATTTGCCTTGTCAATGTTCATTAACATAACATATATGTTTTCCATATAACTGACTACTATTTGGCACCTTTTAATTTTTTTTAATGGTTAGTCATGAATGAAGGCCCTCAGCTCATTTTAATTAGATAAAGTATTCTAAAAATGAAATGCTAATTATTTTTCTTTCTCAAAAATGTAAAGTTTTATTAAACAAGCATTAGGTACTTGAAATGTATTTCATCCCCAATAGAATTTAAAGTCAAATGCTAACAAGGGATTTTGAAATGACAGTGGTAGATTGCACACTTCCGTGTGCAGCTTTTTTTTAATCTATTTCACTTTATTTAATATCAGTTCATAGCTGTATAGTAATTTATTATCTATAATGTGAAGCTTAGTAGCATTTTAATATTTGAATCCAGTACTTAAAATGTGTTCTGTAATAGTCCAAATCTGTCAGAATGATATACTATTCACGACAGCAAAATTGTGGGTTAATAAGAATATGAATACTGAATTTTTATTAAGGATGGCTGTCCCAAAACAAAGTTTCAATGGAGAACTGGTTGAATCTGCATTATGCTATGTATTTTTAGTGATAATTGTAAAGGAGAAGTGTGTCTTCATCTACTCATTTTATATCTGCCCCTTTCTTTTCACAATTCCAGAGCAGTGACTCAACTACATCATTTTCCTTTTATAGGGCCAATAATTTATTAAGATTGTTTATCAGTAAGGGGGTGTACATCATAGGACAAATGTCATAATTTCAGTATCCTATGACATTAAAAACATATTTATAACTGATCTTGGTTTTTAAAAATCTTTAAAAGTTAAGTGTCAAGATATCTAACACTGCTGATTTCACTGGTCCTGACATTTCTCCAGTTATCCAAGAGCCGATGAAATCTTCAACCCCCTGCTTGTGACAGCACACTTTGCCCACAGGATGACATAGATTCTGTGTGCCAATTAATAGTATCAATAACATGCAATTGAACCTAAACAAAATGGGCATGTGAAGTTGTACTATGGGTATTTCCGTCACTCATTGTTGGGCAGGCTCTGAAAATCCAGCAGGACCATAAATCACTCAGGCAAAACAGGCAAAAACAGCAGAAATTGTAGATATATTGAAAACCCTTAACTTTGAAACTTTTAAAAACCAAGATCAATTTCAATTTTTTTTTCAAGATAATTGGTTATTCATATTCAGCACAGGCAAAAATTGATTCAGCACAGGCAAAAATTGTCTTAAAGTCACATTTTAGTGACCTGTGTTGGAACCCCCTGTAATGACCAGTATTTGAGTCTGACTGCCTATATCTCTACATACACTTTATCACAACATAAAATAACCAAGGATACAGCAGTCCAGTTACTATTAACTATTCTATCTTCTTAGAATTTGTGAAGAAGACATAATTACAGGACACAGTCCCTAGTTCAAATCTAGGTAAATTGGTTTGCACATACAGCTGGGCTCTCTTCAACTCACCCATACCCTTTCATGGAAAAATCCTGTATTAAAGGAGAAGGAAAGCTACGGAGGCATTTTATTGCCAATAGATTAGCTGCAATAGTGCAAGCTAGAATGCTATATTTATTCTGTAGAATAAAACTCTCTGTTTGTTTAGGATAGGAGCTGCAGTATTAACGTGTTGTGACATCACTTCCTGCCTGAGTCTCTCCCTGCTCTGGGCTCAGATTACAGCAGAGAAGGGAGGGGGGTGGTGAAGAGGAGCAAACTGAGCATGCTCTTGCCCAGGGCAATGAGGTTTAAACTGAAGGCAGGAAGCCTGATACAGAAGCCCACGTGTACACAATAGAAGGAAAGAAATGCAGTGTTTCTTTTGACAGGGGACTCAGAGCAGCATTACTTTGGGGGTTTACTGGTATATTTAGATGGACCTTTCTGATAAGGCTTACTTAGTTTTAACCTTTCCTTCTCCTTTAAAAGGCTAGGAAAAACTTATATAACCTGCTTTACATGTTCCAGGTGCACTAGAGCTTGGAACACAATCAGAAAGGCCTGTCTTCCATCTTCTCTCAGCAGAAATTACAAAGTCAAAGTTACTTATGTTACAATCTTTGAGACTGTATCTAATAACACATAGACATATTCCTCTTTTTCTGTTACAATAGTCTAGTACAGGGCTGTCCAACTGGCGGTCCACGACCCCCCCTTCTGTGGCCCCCCCACCTACCTGCTGTGTTTTCTTACCATATGTAAGCTTTAAAAGGTATCACTACAGAGAATAACTGGCCCCTGCATTGTTTGAACCTTAAATTCAGACTAATCCCCTGTATTGTTCACACCTGTGATCCTGCTCCATTGTTCACACTTGTGACACCTCTTTTCTTCACATCCTAAAGGCCTGTACTGTTCACACCTGAGGCCCAGACTGAAACTGCCCACATTGTTCACCTGTTCACACCTTATTCAAAATGCTAATGGGGCTCCAGCACTGTGTCACTGTATGTAGTGCATATTAGAATGATAGGATTCCCTGTCTCCTGTTCTGTTCTGTCTTCCCCCCGTGTGTGCCATTCTCTGCTTATTCAGTGCTGCTTGGGTGTTCCATTCTCTGCTTGCCCAGTGCTGCTTGTGTGTGCCATTATGTGCTTGCCCAGTGCTGCTTGTGTGTGCCATTCTCTGCTTGCCCAGTGCTGCTTGGGTATGCCATTCTCTGCTTGACCAGTGCTGCTTGTGTGTGCCATCCTCTGCTTGCCCAGTGCTGCTTGGGTGTTCCATTTTCTGCTTGCCCAGTGCTGCTTAGGTGTGCCATTCTCTGCTTGCCCAGTGCTGCTTGTGTGTGCCATTCTCTGCTTGCCCAGTGCTCATTGTGTGTGCCATTCTCTGCTTGCCCAGTGCTGCTTGTGTGTGCCACTATCTGCTTTAACTAGTGATTCTGTGTCAGCACACAACTCCTCCACTGTTTCTGGTGCACGTTCAATGGTGGCCACCCCACACCGTAGAAGATTCAATATAGACGAGAACAGCACCTTCTTAATGTAATAAAAAGGCCTTTATTCAAACATGGCACAGATCAATAGTAGCTACTTCCATCTCAGTGGCTCATTCCCCTATCCCTACATTCTCATTGCTTAATGTGCATGTCACGAGGATCAGTCCGCTTAACCCCTCCCCAGTGGAAATCTCCCACCCCATAAACATGGGGGAATATGTCCAAGTGTTATTAGATACAACTTTGGCTTTGTAATTTCTGCTACAAAAGCATTAGATGATGATAGCAATATCGATAGCAGATATGAGTTGCGATATGTTTTGGTTTTAAAAAATATGTACTTTATTTTTTAGATAAACAGTGATGTGTGTAGACTAAGATGGATTAAGGAGAGGGGCATATTGATACAAAGTATCTATCAAGTGATAAGTGAGTTAAACTGTATACAAGGGAGGTTTTCTTGTACGATAATTACCTGGTATTGCTAATTAACATATGGCATCGTCAACATGGTTCTTCCCGCCATATCATGTATATAATGCATCCCTTTTAGTTGGTGATTCTGCACCCAGGCACATGAACTTTGTATTTCGAGAGTGCCAGCTCCTTGGGGCACTATATATATATATAGTTTAGAACAAAAATCTATTAATTTTTCACAAATTCACAAAAAACAGTTCATTGTTTAATATTGTTTGGCAATAGTTTAATGTAAAAATTAGACACTGAGTTCATGCCTGCTGGTAATAACTATTCAATTTATGATCTGTAATAAAATATTTTGGGCAGACAGCAAATAATTAGAAAGCACAATCACATCCCTTATCTCTAATAAAGAATGGGTTTTAGATACTGAAACTTCCATGGGGATCTCCCTTTACAGACTTTCTAAAGCTCAGAACCTCACAAAATAAATTGGACTGAACTTAAAGACAAAGCATAATGCAAATTTCTCTTTATATGTCCAAAAATTTATACAAAGCACACAAATATTACTGCTGAAATTACAATTCAGATTCAGTTTAGTTCAGTATTGCTTTGTATTGGGTAACTGTATTACTATAAAAATTAGAAATTAAGCATGCCTGCTAGGAAAAAACGATCAATTTATAATTTATGTAAAACATTTTGGGCAGACAGTAAATAATCAGAAAGCACGATTGTTTTCCTTATCTCTAAAAAGGAAGGGATTTTCAGAGGTGGTTAGATAAACTTCTAAAGAGAACTCCCTGTACAGAAACTCTAAAGATCAGAACCTTACCAACTACATTGGCCTCAAAAGCAAGAAAAATCAAAATGCAGATTTCTATTTCTATGTCCAAAAATCTCAACAGAGAACACACATATAATCGCTGACTCCAGCCACTTTGATGCCAACAAAAGGTTTGTAATGTAACAGATGTCTCTATACTTCCTAGCCATAAGTCTTTTTTCTATTTTCAATCACACATTCATTGCATATACATTAAAAGGAAGGAAAATATTATTTAACTTGCAAAATAAAATGCTGAAGCATGAAAACATTTTAAGAAATCACACCTTCTAAGAAAATTATTTTGATTTCTATTTAAAGCATAGAACCACATATTCAATTTTATTATAATCATATGAGAATATCCTTTAGCTGTAAGATGCTATATGAAGGGGTCTAGAATAAAAAAAATATATATTTGCATGTTAGTATATTGCTCCTTTAGAATGAAGAATACACTGCAATGATTTAGAAATAATAGAAATAATAAAAATGTTTATTATATCATTTCATTATTACTACAGATGTATTTATTTTTTAAATGTATGCTGTTCACAAAGTCATTTATTTGAAAATATCTGCATTTTTTCTGTTGTTGTTTGTTTGTGTTATGGATGAATTCTGTGTAAGACTGAATATGATGGACAGCAGTTGTGTTTAGTTAGTATGCAACTAAATCACTAAATAGATGGATTTAAGGAAAATAATCCATTTACAGTATGAGGTACGGTTCATCTATAAATTGCCTGGTGTCAGATTGATGTGTATGCACCAGGGTTACTTTTACTGCTTAAGTGCCTAGGTGACTCATGCTCCACAGTCGCCTGTTATGCAAATTGTTCTACAACTTTAATGGCAGATAGAAAAATGCAATGAATACAAATTTTAAAGAAAGTACTAAGGATACTGTACCTTTTATACTCTTTTATATCCTCTCCTGCTTCATGTAATATGGAATTCTTGTACTGAATAAAAAGAGGGTTTTTTTCAAAGTTATAATGCATTTGAGGTTGTGAAAATATGCATCAAATAAAATCATACAAATATTTGTGTTACTATTTCTGCACATAGCTGAACTGAGAGCAGTTTGTGAAGTAAGCTTTTGATAAAGAACAACTAAACCCAACAGTCTCTGTTTTATTTGATGAAAAATCACTATAAAATCCCTACAGCTGTAGAATATTCAATATTTTATCTGCTCAAATATATAAAAAAGCAACAACAGTAAAAAACAATAAAACATATTTAAAATATTGTAAGAAATGCATATCCATAAGGCAGAACTATGTTGAGCTTGGGTAGAAAAGACATGTCAGCAAGATATGGTTAAGTGCATAAATATGCCATAGTTTTGATTAATAAAAGTACACAAAAGTTGTTTTTTTGATTGCCTCTTATATAACACATTTACAACACTTGGGGCAGATTTATCAAGGGTCGAATTTCGAATTTGAAAAACTTCGAAATTCTGATTCAAAAAGACCAATCAAAATTAAATTTAAGTTTTTTTTGGCCGAATAGGTCCGTTTTCGATTGAATAGGTCAGTTTCTGATCTATTTAAACCGTACAAATTGATAACGCATTTCAATTGTACAATTCGAAGTTTTTCAAAAACAACTTTTTCAAAGTCCACCAATTGACTCCAAATAGGATCTAGGAGGTCACCCATAGGCTAAAACAGCAATTTGCCAGGTTTTAGATGGCGAACGGTTGACTTTTTAAAGAGCCAGTTTAAAATTCTAATTTTCACATTTTTTCAAATTTGAATCGAATTTGGATAGTCATACACAAAAATTAGCTTGAAATCTGATTTTTTTTTATTCCAATTTTCACTTTGACCCTTGTTAAATCTGCCCCTTAGATATGATATAAGCTTGTAATAATTACTTACTGAACTTGTCCTTAACAGGCAAGCCCAACCTCTTTACTTGCATTTCCTTGTTCCAATTAAATCAGTTTCAGTGCTGTAAACATTGCTTTACTACAACTATAAACTGAACCTGTCCTACAGGTAATTCTGGTCTCTTCACTGGCGTTTTATGTAAAGCATTTATTATGAGAGAGAGAGCTTGTGCCATTTGGGGGAGCTGTATGAGGCTATACATAACAATGGATTTTCTTTCACTGTGAAGAGTGCCACTGTCAAGGTTGGAACAGATTGAAAAACAGACTAAGGAATTACAATATTGGTGACTCAATGTGTGCCTTATTCTTTAGGAACTATATATATCCCGGGAGAAGGGAAGGTCGGATGAGTGTCCCTGAACAGAGTTCTATTCCATACCAGTGAGCCAGAATACCCAATGAAGGTACACTATTGTGGTTGAGCCTCCAGACTCGTAAGCTATCCAGCAGGGCTAATTACAGTATGGCTTGAGAAAACTTGGACCTGTGGAATAGAGAGCAGTGAGTGTGACCAGACCCAAAAAAAGGGAGGAGAAGCATTGGACTCCCTGTGAAGTGTAGACGAGCGACCGGGGGAAACCACCAGTGAGCACCTCCATGTTGAGAGGAGGTTCCACGAACTTATGGCAGGCTTTACAGAACACATTTTAGGACATCATCAGGGGAAATCTACATCCTGTATGCGATTTCCTATGCTAGAGGAATGCAACGTTACCTGCTTTTCCCCTCACCCCTCCTCAAAGCAGACATTACACCTCGCTCCTCTCTCCTCAGCTGTCAGGTCCTGCTCCTCACTCCTCCCTCCTCAGCCATCCGACCTGGGTCCTCGCTCCTCACTCCTCCCTCCTCAGCCATCCGACCTGGGTCCTCACTTCTCACTCCTCCCTCCTCAGCCATCCGACCTGGGTCCTTGCTCCTCACTCCTCAGCCATCCGTCCTGGGTCCTAGCATCTCCATCCGTCAGCTTTAGCTCGAATTTGATTGGTGCCATTAAAAAAACCTAAAATGCCTACTGGCTAAAAGGAATGGCAAGAACAAATAACTATAATCAGGGCTATATATATACATTAGAGTGAGGAGCAAGAGCTGATGGCTGAGAAGGGAGAAGCTAGGACCCAGGACGAATGGCTGAGGAGTTCAGGTTCCCATGGTAACAGGTACCGTGATGTGCTGACTGCCGGATATGAGTGAGCCCTGTAGAGTCAGGAGTGACACCGCAAAGGGAGCAAGGGGAACGCTGGCTACTGTCACTTGTATGGCATCTGCATGAAGGCCTACAAGGGAACTAAGAGACGTATCATCTCCCTACTCGGGGTAAGTGATCTTATGACTCTCTGTCCTAATCATGGGCAGAGGGATAGGGCCATAGAGGGTTGTGGCTTTTTTAACAATATCCACGGACACGCTTACAGCAATATGCACGATGGGGCACTAAATTTCCACTTTAGTAAGTCCGAGTGGACTTGTAGATATGCACTGATGGTTATTGGTATACACTATTTGGGCATGACTATTAAGAATTGATGTGTAAACGAAGATATGATGTGTTTGCATTGATGTTGTCACTTACTGATGATGTCATACTCACCTATTTGGTGCCAATTTTTTCACTTAGTAGTAGTATGATGTAGAATGTTCAGAGTTTTATATATATACGGCCAGAGTTATATGTGTGTGTGTGTGTATAAACACAGTCCAGTCTGGTACACTTGAAAACCAATAAACAGCAACTAACTGGATGCTTGTTATATGTAGACATATACTATTAGACCAAAATCCACACTCCAAGGGCTTTCAACCCAAAAATTAGTGGTTTATTTCAATGTTTCAACTCTTATACTCAAGCGTCTTCATGAAGTGAACATTATACAGACTACCTCTCATTTAAACTCGAGAATGGTGCCAAACAGGTAAGTATGATGTCATAGGTGTGTGTAAACATTTTCAGTGAAAACATAATATATTGCATTGATGTGAACCAAAATAACACTATGCGGCAGATTTTCTAAGGGTCGAAGTGAATTTTCGAATGTAAAAACTTCGAATTTTGAACTAATTTTTGGGTACTTCGACCATCGAATAGGCCTAAATTTAACTTTGATTCGAAGTAAAAAAGTTCTACTTTGAAAATCGAAGTACTGTCTTTTTAAAAAGGTTCAACTTCGACACTTCGCCACCTTAAATCTGCAGAATTGCAATGTTAGCCTAAGGGGACCTTCTAGAACCTATAGCCAACATTTTTTCCACTTCAAAATTCGACCCTTGATAAATATGCCCATATATATTCATAATCGGAAGTGTCAGAGCTTAATAAAAATAAGTGTTGAGTCGTGTCATATCAAAGTGCACGTACATATTAAAAACAATGTCATATAAATTAAGAAGCTTATTGTCATATCCTGCTCATGTTGTGAATTATCAAAAATTATTACACACCGAACTGCAACATCATCATATCAGCCAGTGGATCATTTTGAAAAGCAATGGAAAATAAAGTAGCTAGTATTTGCAACAATATTTCACAATCATGTCATGTAGTCAACTGTAGTCAATATTGTGAGTTCCTAGGTGTAACAATAAACGAAGTATATAGTCTCATATTATAGATCAAGTTAGATTAACCATGAGGAGCTCACCCATTTGCGTATATTGAGTTCATTAAGAAAAAGGAGACATGGGGAGCATTTCATTCAGACCGCAGGGACGCCGCTGCAGGGAAACCCGCAGCCCTGGTCCTTTCAGTTCCTGCACCAGCTTCTATATGGTGCGTGCAGCCGTGCACTTCCTTATTTTACGTGCCGGCCGCGTTGATGTCATCACGCCATCTGTGCCAAATTCAAATATTTAAAGGAGCCTCTGTTCCAAACTTATTGCCCGTTTGTTAGGTTCCATTTCTGAGTTCCTGGGTGCGTCCTGTTTGTATTCTACATTTGACTACGCTTTTGTCTGTTCCTTGAACTGTGACCTTCTGCCCAAAAAGACTTTGCCCCTCTGCTCATCCAGAACCCTTAGCTTGGCTCCTCTCTTAATAAGACCTGGAGGCATCCAATTAGCCGAGGGCTCCTCCCAAGGTGAAAGGCGCTGTTAAAGGCGGAAGCAAGAGCCGAGACCAGGGAGCCTAGCATTGGTTCTGGATTTTGGGTACCAATCGTGACAGGCTCATTATATATATTTGCTTTGTAGCAATTTGCAGCTAAAAGAACATAATTAAATGTCCCCTGTAGGAATCTAGAAGACATGTCTAATAACCTGCAGTACCGAGCCAAATTGGAGAAACCGCACACCTCACAAACCAAAGCAGAGTTTCCTGGTGCTCAGTTGTAGGGGAATCGGCAACCGTCCAGCCAAGGTACGTGGAAGGATCACCGGCACACAGGAGTTTAGTTAAGCAGGGCAAGCCCTTGCAATTTTATTAATGCAGTGCAACATTTCAGGGCATGCCCCTTTGTCAAGCCATAATAACCTGCAGTAAAAATGACAGCAACTTGCTTGAAGCCTGAATACAATGTATGTATGTATATATATAATATATATATATATATATATATATATATATATATATATATATATATATATAATCCAATGAATATATATATATATATATATATATATAATCCAATGAATATATATATATATATATATATATATATATATATAGTCAACTACAAGAGGTCCTCTGCACTCAACTCATTATCAATATATTTAAGACAGAGTGGTGATAGTGGTGAGCACAACTTTCCCTTGTTTGTTATAGTTATACAGGAGCAGTGACCAGCTCCATGTTGTAGCTCCCACCCCTCCCAGCTATAGTCAGGTGATCCCACTGGTGTCTAATAAAAGGGCAGCCAAGTTTGGGAGTTTTACTTTGAAAGCAGCTAGTAAGTTGCAGGTAAAACTTAGTCCCTTTGTAAAATGTATAATTAAGCAATTGAATTCTTAATGAATCAGATGAAAATTAAGCGTAGGACTGGCCAGATATGGGATGACTTTGACGTAGTTGGCCAGCTTAAATATATTGCAATATATGGACAAACAATCCCTGTGTTGTTTAAAGGGTAAGGCATTTTTTAGTAGCAGTATGCACAAAATGTCTCTGTCTTAAATATATTGATAATGGGTTGAGTGCAGAGGACCTCTTGTAGTTGACTATATGTATTTTGTGGTCACACCCTCATTGCACCCCCGCCTAATGGTTTTAAAAAATAGTGGTGAGCACAACTTTCCCTTGTTATATATATATATATATATATATATAGTCCAAGTGGAACGCACACCATAAGTAGGATCCAAGTCTGGGTGCTAGTCCGAAGTAAATACTATGTATAAATCCAATGGTGACAGCACTCCGAGTCAAACAATCATATCAAAAACAACAGAAAGTAAACTATAACAGGTTTATTCTATCCAACGTTTCGGTTCTAATTAAGAACCTTCATCAGGGAAGGAAAAAATAACAGTGCACATAAAATGGCTATTTAAACCAACAGGTTTGGCGCCAAAAACGGTTACTACGGAGTCCTACCAACCGTAATTAGTGAAAACAAAGTGGTAACAAACAAAGCCAGTGACATAGTGAGCGTACCGTAGTTAGCAACCTCTGAGCACTACATTGTGACATTTTCATGCGCTCGATACAGTATGTGCAGCCCATATACCTACATTCTGTACTCACCCGTCCATCAGATTGCAGAGGTGAACCGGAACTTGCTCGCGAACCGAGCAGATCAGCGTGCAGGCGTATAGTAGCATTGCCTAGCAACCCTAAGCTTGCGTCCGTGTCCAAGCGCTTCCGCAAGCCTCCAACTGAGGCGTATCAGTGCCGTATAGCTTAGTATGCGCTTTGCAGGACCGAGGGAGCATGCTGGTCTGACGGGGGGCCGGTGCACTAGTTAAAGCGAGCCAGAGCCATCCTGTTAACCTGCTGCTATCCCATTATAACGGACTAAGGGTGCTAAGGACTTATTGCTGACTATTGTAGATGCCTCATCGCCTTTCTGCAATAAGTTCACTTACAATCATTGGGTGCTATAGTGGGTATTTCAGGGATACTGTATATTGCAGCACAATCACACGAGGTGAAGACAGGGGTAATAACGGTACTGTGAGGTGAACTGTTAAAAACTACATATAGTTTCAGCAAACTGCACAAGTCTGGATAGGGAAAGCAAAGGCTACAAAGTAGCAACTATGTAGCAAAGGCAGCAATCATAAGTGTCCAAGTAATTCACAGGATACAAAGTATCTTTTAAAGCCCCACAAGCCAGACAGAGTAGGACGAGATACTGCTTTGTGAATACTATATTGGGTATGGTTCATCAGATGAAACACCCCAAGGGGAGTGTCTCATTTAGTCCACGGGGGGTCACAGTGTCTAGTTTATGGATCCATCTTGACTCCCTTCTTAGTAGCGCTTGGTCACGATTGCCTCCCCTGTCCAGGGGGGGCTGGTAGTCTATGGCCATGCAACGAAAAGTGGGCAAGGAATGCCCTTTGAGTAGAAAGTGTTTGGCCACCGGCTGGAGGGCATTGCCCTCTCTTAGAGCTTTACTGATGGCTGACCTATGGTTCCCGATGCGTTCTTTGAGGGTGGTGCTTGTCTTGCCTACATAATAAAAGCCACATGGACATGTGATGAAATACACCACAAAGGACGATGTGCAACTAAGTCTATGCTTCATCTTAAATCTTTTACCCGTGTGTGGGTGTGGAAAGTCAGTGCCAGTAAGTAAGCACCTGCAAGTCACACAATCAGGGCACTTGTAGCATCCTAGTTTCTTCTGTGTGGTGAGCCAGTTTGTAGCAGGTTGATTCAGTCCTATAAGGTCAGTGCGTACCAGTATGTCTCTAAGACTCCGATCTCTCTTGTAGCCCATCAGTGGTCTGGGTGCATGATGGAGGGATAAAGATTCATCCATATTAAGCATTTGCCAATTCTTCTTAATACTTGTAGATAGGACATTGGATGCTGATGAGAAAGTGGTGGTGAAAATCAGACGATCAGCTGAGTTGCGTGTTGTAGGTTTACTCATAAGTAATGTGGATTGTGAATGCTGCAATGCCCTCTCAAGTTGCACGTTTAGTAAATCCACAGAATATCCCCTCTCCAGAAATCGGTTATACATTTCTTTAGTTTGTGCCAAGGCTGTTTCCTTCGAGCTGTTATTGCGGATTACTCGAAGGAATTGAGAATATGGAATCCCCCTAATAGTAGCTGGGGGGTGGTTGCTGTTAGCATGCAAAATTTAATTTCGGTCCGTCGATTTTCTGAACAGTCTAGTGCCTAAGTGGGAATTAGGGATGTAGTGAACCGCCGTTTTGGTGTTCGCGAACGCCGTTCGCGAACACCGGCAAAAAATGCGAACGGTTCGCGAACCGTTCGCGAGCTTTGAACACCCGCAAAATCGTTCGATTCGAACGTTCGAAGGATTTTTCGTTCGATTCGAACGTTTGAAGGATTTTCATCGTTCGATCGAAGGATTTTCATTCAAATCGAACGGTCGAGGGATTTTAATCGTTCGAACGAATGGAAATCGTTTGAACGAATGGAAATCGTTCGATTTTAGCGGTCGAATGGTCGCGAACTCAAATTGTGAACGTTCCCAAACGTTCGCGAACATTAGGCAGACGCGAACGGTCGAAGTTCGCGCGAACAAGTTCGCAGGCGAACTGTTCGCTACATCCCTAGTGGGAATCCACAAAGAAAATATTTAGATCCAAAAAGTCAATGTTATTAGTATCAGAGTTTAAAGTGAGCTTGATTGGTGTGTCCAAGCTGTTCAAGTGATGGAAAAAAGACAACAGGGCCTCCTGGGAGCTGGTCCATATCATGAACAGATCGTCAATATAACGAAAGTAGGTGAGTATCTCCCTACCCACTAAAGGCATGATATGCATTGTTTCAAACTCGAACATGAAGATGTTCGCATATGAAGGTGCAAGGGCACTTCCCATGGCTGTCCCCGAGATCTGTAAATAGAATGATTTCTCGAACCTGAAAAAATTACGTGTTAGAGTGAGTTCCAATAATTGAAGCAGGAATTCAGTTGGCACTGAAGTGGATTGGGTTGAAAGTAGAGCTTTTCTACAGGCCGCGATACCCATGTCATGAGGAATCACAGTATACAGTACAAACTCTTGACGTCCATCGTCACCAAAATGCAGTCTGGAGGGATATCGATTATTTCATTCAGTCTTTTAATCACATGGCGAGAGTCCTGTGTATAGGATGGCATTGTTTGCACTACCGGCTGAAGGAAATGGTCAATGTAGGTGGAAACCGATTGATATAATGACCCAACCGCTGAGATTATTGGTCTGCCTGGAGGGGCAGAAAGTGATTTGTGCACCTTTGGGAGTGTATAGATAATTGGGGTGTGGGGGTAGTCCGTAACCAAATAGTTATACGTATTGTCATCCAACCATCCCGCTTCTCTGGCCATTTTAAGGACACCATCTAATTCCTTCTTAAATTTGTCCGTGGGATCAATGGCAATGGTCTGTATGTGGTAATATCTGAGAGCTGACCTAAAAGTTCATTTTTATAGTACGTATAATCCAATAATACAATGGCACCCCCTTTGTCGGCTGGTCTAATAATCAAGTTATTGTCCGCTTTCAGTGTTTTGATAGCCTGACGTTCTGGAGGCGAAAGGTTGTTGAATGTACTGGTATGGCACTCATTCTGCTTAACGTCTCTGCTTAATAATTTGCCAAAAGTTTTGATAGGAGCTGATGTGTTTATTGGATCAAAAGTACTTTTAGTTTTGAATGTAGGCATAGTTTGAACTGAGCTGTCACGAAAGTGTTCTTTTAATTTAAGTTTTCTTTGAAATTTATGTATGTCAACGAACAAGTCGAATGTGTCGGGGGTAGTACTAGGAACAAAAGACAGTCCTTCCGTTAATAAAGAGATCTCACCCGGGGAAAGGATATGCTGACTAAGGTTGAATACTATACTCTCCTGCCCCTGGGGGGTTTTCCTCTTAGGTTTGCGGTTCCCCCATCTAGTATGCCTCCGCTGTCTCCCTCTTTGTCCTTCTTGGAGCGAGTTTTGACCCCTAAAAAAGATTTAGTAGTGCTATTGTCAGGGACGGTGTCAGAATCTGTCGATTGATCTGAGCTGTCAACCGTAAGTAAGGTCCTAGGCAAGCGTCTCCTTCTGAAGGGGATCCTTGGTCTGTCTGGTCTAAGGCCCATTAACCAGCCATATACTCGCTTAGATTTGTAATCATCAGACACTTTTTTGAGTATATATATATACATATATGTCTAATAGTAATTTTCAAGTACAGAAAATAATAAAATGGACCAACTGGAGATGCACAAGCAATATTTAACTGTTATTAAAACCCCATTATAAAAATAAGAACTTATCTGTTTCCAGGTTAGTTCACTTAATTTACAGATTTGCAATTATGCAGTTTACCACCACCACCACGGTAAGCAATCTTTCAACATGTGCTTAAAAAAAAAATAACAGATTTCAGCTCAAACTCTCAACATAAAAAAATGTAACCCATTATATATGTTCCCTGTGTACACATTTTATAAAATTGTATAATTTTTTTTTAAATTAATAGGTTTAATTACTAAGACATTCAATTTTGATTGTTAGAAATCTATAGCTAACCTGTGTAGCATTAACAACCCTCTATGACTGAACTATATAATTAACGTATTTTCAGATTCCAGTGATTGAATTATAGCAAAAAATATATACAGTAATTATAATGACAACAGTGAAAAGAAAGAAAAGGGGACAAAGCAAAAGGAGGAGAAGAGTCTAAGAAGAAAAAGGGTAAATAGTATATGGGGGTAAAAGTGGGATTTAAAAGAAGAACTGTAGAATACTACTGACTACTGTATTATTGTATCCACCATACTTTTAAATGTTACTTTAGCGTATATAGATCCTACGCCACTATCCATGGTCCCCAGATGCCATTAATCTTTACTATAAATCCCCTTGTTCAAAGGCAAAGAGCCAGTAAATAGTGGGACTATCAAAGAAAAATAATAAATCTAGAAGAAACTGTGAGACATGATGATAAAGGTTATGATAGGTGTTATGCAGAATGGAGGCGATGCTACATGAAACTTGCTAAGTGACACAGCTTTATTACAAATTAGAATCTATTCAATTTATCAGCGAGAGCATGCAAAATGCACATTTATCACCAGCAGAAATATAAAAGAGGGCCCTCCACATGTAAAAGCACTGTAAAGCCGAATAACAAGTACAACATGCATTGAAAATGATACAATTATTATTATTGTTGTGCATGTAGCATTTTATTCTAAGGCATACATAATATAAATTGTACAGATTGTATTTACATGTATATGACACATTTGTTTTGTCATTTAGTTTTGTAATAATTACACTAATATTTTTGGAAGTTCAACGATAGTTTGCTTTGCAAATTTGTACCTGTGCAAATAAGTGTTATGAATACTATGATTTTTTATGTTTCAGTGAGGATTGTTGTGTATAGGAATAGTGACTTTGATGTTTTTTTAACAGTTTTTAATACTGTTTATCAAAGAACTAGTTCATAAAGTTTTTGCAATGAAGTTACCTGGCAGGCGGTGGGGATGCCCACAGTTGTGCCTGCAGGGATGCCCGCCACCACTTGCACCAAGTGCTGGTCCTTCTGGGTTGCGTGACGCTTCCGAGAAATACGGAAATACTCTAAGTCTCCTGTTCACCCCGAGGGGAAAATCTTTTGCACCCATGACATTAACAGTCCCTTTTAACTTTTAACCAGTCCTGTCTGGTGTTGGGAAAATTAATAAATACATTACATCTTGTAGAACTTGAGTCAGCGACCAAGAGAAAGTGGATTAAGACGTGCCACTGACAAGACCTTCTGATGACTAAAAGCTGCCAGATGGATCTGCCCTATTTGAAAGTGCCAAAATAATTTATAATAATATGATCCATGAGGCATTGGCTATTAATTCAATATCTATCAACACCTTCATCCTCCCCTAAGCCAGCCAGCAAGACCCTGGTTCTATATAGCCTTGGGGTATGTTCAGGGACAATAAACGGAGATGCTGCAGCAACTACTAGTGGTTCTTCTACTGATCGGTGTGATGCAGCAGGGAAGGCAACATCCCTTCTAACCTGCAATCTCCTGGCACTTTCAAAGGGCCATGAGGTTGGGAAAACATAGGTAACATAGGACAGATATATCATTAATGTGATAAGTGTTTATAGCAATGAATTGCATAGCAGACATATGAAAATGAGCATTTATCGTATAAAATGTAGCATATAGCATTGAACTGAATAGAGTCCAATGACTGATACGTTGTCATGCTAGTGGATGTTTGATACTCCACAATTCCAACAGCCATAGAGTACTTCCTTTCAGGTATAATAAGGAGCCTATCAGCAATTATATTTCAACAGTCACCTACAAGTTAGAAAACAGGAGCATCAATCTAGGATGTGTTAATTGCTAACAATCTTGGTATGAAGAAAGTATGAAATTGTCTAGGAATTCACAATGGCTTATTGAGCCCCTCAATCCAACATCTGATGGATTAGAGCAACATGAGAAGGGAGAAAAAAAAAACAGATTGGGAAAATAACTGCACATCATTGCTTTTTACACCATATCATATGCTGCAATAAATGAGAAATCAGACTGCACCATAAAGCTTATTGCATCTTCCAGATTGTATGAAACTACAGATGACGCTCCATTAGGCCTTGTAGTGCCAAGTCTTGTGTAAATACAACACATCATAAAGAGACTGCATATCAGAAGACACCTGTTCAACATGACACATTATCCTGTTCTCCAGCATTGTACACATTAATACAAATTCATACAAACATAGCAGGCTTAGATGAAGCATCTGGAACACAGCATCACATCCTTTTCCCCACTGCTATCTTTTCTATGATATTCTTTATGTGAACCAGATTCACTTATAAAGTAATGGCACACAGCCAATCACTGGCCCACTTGCTGCAGCAGTCCATTGTGTGCCCAGTTTTTCACAGTTTCAGTCTGATTGCATTGATACCTGCTTTACAAAGCAATGCACTTTAGACAGTTCTACACTAATGATTAACTGTCACAATACACTTTGGGCTAAAAATACTGGCATGCATTTGAATGTTCTGGAAGTCTTTCAAATGACAGCACCATGAGATCAGTCAACAGTAGGACAATGCACCACTTTGTACAGGAGGGTATCATCAGTGTAAACAAAACTGTAAAAAGACACTACAAGGCAAGGTTATTGAAGGGATTCCTAGAGTAAATAACTGAGAGGAAAATACTATAAAGATGTGTAAGTGGTTAGCATACAAATTAAAATATGCCAGAGAAAAGTCACATGTGTTACACTAAATAGTACTTTTGTGGAAGAATATAGAAGAAAGAGAAAGTAAGGGATACAGTGACAAAGAAGAATAAGCAATTATACATTAATAAATGATGCATGGTTAAAAAATGGCTAGGAAGGATGCAATGTGTATTCACACCCCAAATAGTAAGCAGGCCAATGAAACAGGAAAGAAAAGGAGCAGAAAAACAGAAGGGACATGTGTCACAAAAATAAGGGAAGGATGCAAAAGTGAAATGGAAAGCAACAAAATGCAAGAGAACTGAAAAGAAATGTAATGTAAAAGATGGTGAAATGAAGACAAGTAGTTAGAGGTTGCCTCTTAAATTGCTTTACTAGCCTATGCTATATACAGACGGGTTATATCTGATGTGTATTAAGTGCTTCATTCTGTATGTTGATTGGGGAATAGAAAAGGACTTGCAGGAACCTAATGCATTCCAGATTGTTCCAGTATATTCCTTACCAGACAATTTGTGTCTATTCAAAAACCCTCTAAAAGAGCCCCATGAGAATAAAGTTGTGCTGTTTTTTTCCCAGGATGTACAATGTTAATGTCATTGTACCACACAGTGTTACTTTTATTATATATATATATAGACTTCGGAATGCTTTAACCACAGCTTTCTGTCTCTAAGTAAATTAAACAATATAACTAAGGTTTATGCAACTAGAAGAGAACCTTGATTGTATAGCTTATCAATAAGACAAACAATTTTTTGCTCTGCTCCACATGATGGCTTCCTAAGTATAGCTGCTTATAGTCTTCTCCTCTAGTACACAGTTTCAGCTGTGCAACACTACATTTCGTTTGTATTTTAAACTATAAACATACAGTTTAATAAAATGCAATGCAATACAAAAATAAAAAATTAACAATTAACACAAGAATATAGTCTTATACGTTCAGCTCACTATTGGGATTATTTAATAAAAGGAGAAAAGTTTGCTATTACCTTTAGCAACATATTAGAAGGTAAAAATTACATGGCACCTGTTTAAAAGCAAAAATATCATTGATTGCTTACTACATCTGAGCAAACTGTGCCTTTTATATGTCTTCTATATGGAGGATCACCAATTGTGCCTTTATTATCTTAAGTTTAGTGATGGGCGAATCTCTCCCGTTTTGCTTTGCCGGAAAATTTGCGAATTTCCTGCAAAATTCGTGAAACGGCTAAAAATCCGTGAAAAATCGTGAAATCGGAAAGTTCCCAAAAAAATCGTGAAATTAATGTTTTGACGAAAAAATCTATCAATTCGAAAGTTTTCACAAAAAAATCAAGCAATTCAAATGTTTTCATGGAGAAATCATGAAAATTGGAAATTGATGCCGGCGAATTTTCACCTGCAAATTTTCACTTATTTTAAGGAAGACTGTGCTCAGCATTTTGTGCAGTGACCATCTTTACCTTGATGTCTGTAATACTATATAACTGATCTGATGATTATGAGACTTCCTAGCATTGGAACATTTTCCCATCAAATCCTTATGCCTTAGTTTTCATGTCAATTATTTCTGAAATATTATATATGTATCTGTAAAAAAAAAAAACAACTCTGCAGGTAATCTGTCAGCTGTGCAATATGCAGTGGACCTATAATCCTGACAAAGGAGAACAGATTCTCTTTATAATCTGCCTCAAGTAATTTGTAGCATGAAAAATGGGAAAAATTACATTATGCTATAGCTTACTCAGAAACAATACTTTAAGAGGATGCATTTCTTTATCTTCCTTTCAAATGCTATAGAAAATACTAATACAGAAGATTACTTATTGTGGGAAAACAATATATTTTTTCACTACTTCTAAAGATGTTCAATTCAAAGGTATTTAAAGAAATGCAATGATAGCCCAACCTATACTGTCTTTATATAATTAGTGTGCAATGGAATTCTTCAGAAGTTGGTCAACTTTAGGGATGTAGCGAACTGTTCGCCGGCGAACTTGTTCGCGCGAACTTCGACCGTTCGCGTCCGCCGAATGTTCGCGAACGTCGCGCGACGTTCGCATTTTGAGTTCGCGTTCGATTCGAATACAAATCGTTCGACCATTCGACCATTCGAATTCCTTCGACCGCTAAAAATCGAACGATTTCCATTAGTTCGAACGATTGTAAGCATTCGATCGAATGCTTCGATCGTTCGATTCGAATGAAAATCGTTCGATCGAACGATTAAAATCCTTCGATTGTTCGAATCGAACGATTTTAGCGGGTGTTCGAAGTTCGCGAACTGTTCGCGAACGTTCGCATTTTTTGCCGGTGTTCGCGAACGGCGTTCGCGAACACCAAATCGGCAGTTCGCTACATCCCTAGTCAACATGAACCCAAATTGCAAAAATGATATACTGTATCACATGATGACATGCAATTCTAACATGTAATGCCTTCATTACTTTGTGTAATGACTGAAAATGATTAGTGGTTTAATGCTTTATGCTAGGTTTCCATATAATAATACTATGAGTTTATGCCATTCTGACTAAAAGCACAATATATCTTATCAGTCTTATTTAATTGCCATCTATGAGGAGGTGAGTAGAAGCCTAGACATTAGATTGCAGTACTTGGGTTTTGCTTAAACATTTCATACAATAACAAACAGAAGGTTATTGCTTTAATTAAGATATATTGGCCTTGATACATAATATTGTTTGGACAGAGAACTGGGTGGAGGATAGATTACACAAAGAGTGGTAGTAAACAGAACATTTTTAGTAGACCAGTGTTAGTGGAGTACTGTAGTCTAAGTTTATTTGATCTCTCTGCTCCACATTCTTCTAAATGTGCCCCCCCTGCACACGGGGGGACAGCCGTGTTGCCTAGTCAAGCTTGGCCCTCCCCTGTCCCCTTTTAAATATGTTTATTTATGATCTTGAAGTTACCATTGTAATTACTATTTCTATTTTCTGACAATTTGCCACTTTAAAGAGAAATTTGAGGACTGGGCAGCAAACTGGCAAATAAGGTTCAATGCTAAATCTCATTTATCATTGAACTTCGTAGACCAAGATTAATGTATACAAAGTTATGCACTTCATAGAAATAACTTAAATGTTAGTTATGCACTAAATGGTATTGTGTTGAGGTCTCTTTCGTTGAAAATGATTTGGGGATTTTGTGGATAACAAACTGTGTAACTCTAGGCAGTGTTAGTCAATGGGTACTGTAATAAATAAAGTGCTCTCCTGCATAAAAAGGGCATTAGGAGGAGAAGGGATTAGGACATGATTTTATCTTTTTATAGATTCCTGGTTCAGCCTTACCTTGCAGTGCAGTTTTGGTCCACAGTCCTTAAGAAGGATATTAAACTAGAAAGAAAGCATATACATGCAGTCAATTTGGTAAAAGAAATAGAAACTATGAGGAAAGGCTATCAAGGTTGGGGTTGTTTTCTATGGGAAAAAAAGATGCTTGCGAGGGGGCACGATTACTCTTTACAAGAACATTAGGTGATATTGTAGACAGATAGTGGGGAAATCTTTTTTCACATAGAACAAGAGGTTGCCCTAAACTTGATGAAATTAACTATCATATGAAGCAGTGTAGGTAGGACAGAGAGGTTGTGCAATGTCCTGCCAGGGGATGCTGTTATGGCAGAGTTTACTAATTTCTTGAACAAGCATAATATCTAAGACTACAATTATCCAAGGCCTACAGTAAGTTTAGAATATATATACTGTATTTGTGCATGTATAGATAGGACTGTTTATTTATATGATACCTGTGCATTAGGGTTCATTTAAAGGAGTTGATAGATCTTTTTTTATAACTCAAATTAATTATGTAACTATATAAATGGTTCTTCTCTGTGAGGGCAGAGAGCTTGTGGAATCACACTGTTAGGGGCCCATTTACTAAGTTCGAGTGAAGGAATAGAAGAAAAAAAACGTTGAATTTCGAATGTTTTTTTTGGCTACTTCGACCATCAAATGGGCTACTTTGACTACGACTTGACTTCGAATCGAACTATTCGAACTAAAAATCGTTCGACTATTCGACCATTCGATAGTCTAAGTACTGTCTCTTTAAGAAAAAAACTTCAACCCCCTAGTTCGCCACATAAAAGCTACCAAAGTCAATGTTAGCCTATGGGGAAGGTCCCCATAGGCTTCCTAAGTATTTTTTGGTCGAAGAAAAATCGTTCGATCGCTGGATTAAAATCCTTCGAATCGAACTATTTAATCGTTCGATCGATCAAATAGCGCTACATCCTTCGACTTCGATATTCGAAGTCGAAGGATTTGACTTCGACAGTCGAATACAGGTTAATTAACCCTCGATATTCGACCTTAAGTAAATCGACCTTAAGTAAATTTGCCCCTTAATGTTATGATGGCACATTCTATAAATACTTTTAAGAGATATTTGGATGACATCTTAGACAAGAATAATTTCCAAGGCTTTAGTGACCATAAGATCATTTATCTTATCTGATCATTTTATAAGATCATATATTTTATCTATGTATCAATATATCTTTATATGTATATGCACTAAAGGTCATTTGGAAATGGTTGAATATGCTGACCTTTTTCATCCCAAATGAACTATGTAGCTCTATGTAAAGCTGAATGCTCTTTCCTGAGTTTCTCCTTAGTAACAATATTGGTAAGCATTTCTGCTAACTATCTCTAGGGAGCAGTATGAGACAAAAGAAAATGCATAATTCCCTTGCACCTTTGTACATTCTTGCACATTTGTGTGTGAAATATACATTAGACTAACACTATATCTGATAACTCAATAATAGTATATATATCTTATATCTTATTATCCCCACAAAGCACTTCGTGAAACTTTCAGATTGAAAGATAAAGTATTGTCTTATCTTGCTTTAAAGGTTGCATAGTTCTAAAGTTAAATTGGGTTGAAAAAAGACAAAGTCCATCAAGTTCAACCCCTCCAAATGAAAACCCAGCATCCATACACACCCCCCTCCCTACTTTTAATTAAATACCCATACCTATACTAACAATGGAGCTTAGTATCACAATAGCCTTTGATATTATGTCTGTCCAAAAAATCATCCAAGCCATTCTTAAAGGCATTAACTGAATCAGCCATCACAACATCAACCGGCAGTGCATTCTGCAACCTCACTTTCCTGACTGTGAAGAACCCCCTACATTGCTTCAAATGAAAGTTATTTTCTTCTAGTCTAAAGGGGTTTCCTTTGGTATGGTGATCCACTAAATGGGTAAAAAGGTCCCCTATTTGTTTATAATGTCCTCTAATGTACTTGTAAAGTGTAATCATATCCCCTCGCAAGCGCCTTTTTTCCAGAGAAAACACCCCCAGGGTAACCAGTCAGTGTAAACCAAGAGAGCTGAAAAGCAGGAAGTAGTGTTCTGGCTATTATGCTACACATCCAATCACTCCAGCCTTTATACATTACATTTTTACTTAACTAACTATATTAGAAACATTATTTATTTTGCACAGCCTAATTACCCAGTTTTTATTTTTACACTGAACAATTCCTTTAAGGTCTCACAGGTGTTCAACAACCGCAGATGACCAGATTATAGGTTGATTTATGAAATACCAAACTGAGGAATCATGAAGCATTCCCAGTAGTTTGATATTTTCCCATTTATGAACTAGTTTCCTATATTTATGATTAAAATATCTTAAAATGCAAGCAATTATCATTCATCTTCAATTGACTACAACTGCAAAAGGTCAGAGAAGTCCACAACCAATGCTTATTACCCAAAAACCATCTCATTGGCTTTAAGTAATGGTGGCATGATGACTAATAATATTGTAATCAGTGAAAAGTGACCCAAGGTGATTGTCAACTTTTTAAAACTGCTCTCCTGGAATAGAACATTCATGTTTCATAGTTGATAAGAGTTGGATATTAAAAGTCTTCATATAACTTCCTAAATAGTTTATCGTAGTTAGTTTCCAGGATATGCAAACAATTTAAAGCATTTAAAACTATTATATTTTATACTCGTTGCGGTTAGGGTAAGGAAGTAACCAAAAAAGCCCTTTATATAATAAATAGGCTCCTTTATGTCCCTTGGGCCAACAATGTATCCAAATCACGGTTTGTACTTTTTAAATCTAATTAGCACAACATGACTTTTGAGGTGCAGAATTTGTAGAACAAACAAATGAAAATGGCCTTAAAGAGCTGAAAGGTCCTTCTTTATGCAAGAAATGCAATAAAATATTCTGTTATATCTGATCATATGGTATCTTCCACTCTCCAACTAATAATTCTGGTGCAGTTTAGAATGCTTAAATATCAAGCAGTTCTTAATTCATATTAATTCATAGATTAAATAATCTCAGACAATAATCTCCATATATGATAATGTATATAATATGTGTACTGTATATATCCTACAGTATATATACTGTACTCTTTAGATAAAGGCATTTTATTTGTTCAAACTTCTGCTCAAGGATTAAAGCATACTGGCCCAAGTTAATAATTACACATCTAGTAATAATTATTTATTTAATAAATTATGCAGGTTTAAGATACAAACCTTCAATCATGCTTTTTTTTGTCACTGACCTTACCCTAGCAACAGTATCCTGTAATATACAGCTGTTCCTGTTCTTCATTGCATTCATGCCCCTAAGCATTTTTGGATGTTAATGAACTCAGGGATCACAGCTTTGTGTAAACACATGTATTTTTGACGTATCCCTTATTTAAATTCAATCCTTTTCTGACATAATTGGCCTTTATAATAAATCTGCAGTAATGTGAAAGAAAAAATAAATAAATAGTCTCAGGTATCATTCAAAGGATTAAGTTTATCATTGATTGAAATGGAGCAAATGGAACAAATCATCAGCATAAGGGTGGCTATACACATTATTAATAATCATTCATTACATTGGTTTGAAAAACAAACACAGATATTATCACCCTTAATTATCTTTGAGTAATTGCTTCTATGCTTCCATTATACAGTAATTACCTGATCTTAAGTGTATTTGATTCTACTAATAGTAAGTCACTAAATACAAACAAACACTGCTAACCACATACTTGAAGCAAGCAAGATCTTTAGCTTTATCAAAGAAACCTCACATTTGGTTTTCTAACAGAATCCTCTCAGCCTCCTAACAAATCAATGCATGAAACATATAAGTAGACGACATTTGAACAATGCATAAACGGATGATCGCAAAAAGTGTTCCATGTTCCTACTGTGTATGTGTCACGTTTCCTGTTGATAAAAGGAAATGACTGGTAAATATTTTTCTTAATCAATACAAACCGTGATGTTCTGAAGGACTGTTCAATATATGTGCTTTCTCATATTTTTTTTCATACTTGCATACTGATTTCATAAAAGACATAAAAGAGTAATCATTTTTTTATTCATTGCAAAAAAAAAAGAAAGAAAATAAAACACACAATGATCTGTTGCATATTATATGCTCATGTAACAACTTGAAAACATCTAGAAATATATCCGCCACTACCATTAATTATGTAACAATACAGCATCAATAGATCAAGATCTAACCAGACTGCTATTACATTTCACCACAGGAACAAGCCAAATCTCAGTGGACAGCGATGCCCTATTATTCACTAATAAACTATATTCAATGGTTCCACAATTACAATAATACATTCTATGAGACTAAAAGAAGCACTAAATGAAATAAATATATTGCTCTGGTTAAGTGGCTGATTATAATGTTTAAGTTTTTCTTTTAAAAAGTAGGTTAGCTACCAAAGCAAATATTCAAATAGCAAATATTATACTAATTTGGGAATGCTAGTTTAAGGATGAATATTGCTAATCCACATTTTTTGTGTGTATATTAGTAATAATGGCTTTAAGCAACACACACCAGTATTGTATTGTTGTGTTCAGCCTGGCTAAAGTCAAATGTGAAATCACTATTGAAAACAAACTGTAGGTAAGTTCATTAACCTAATAATAAAAATATATACATATAAACTCACATGGTCAGACAATTAACATACATACATTTATTGCCAATGAAGGTACACATTTTTAAATACAGTGGAGTGGATTAGGCTACTAGGCACATGAGTACTGTCATATGAAATAACCCTGCACCATGGGGTATATCATTTGCAAGCTCATATAATGTATATATATATATATATGTATATATATATATATATATATATATATATATATATATATATATATATATATATATATATATATATATATATATATATATATATATAGCTACTTCACACTTCCCACTACAGATTTCTTTTCAACTCACCTTCACCGAGGCTTCATGGCTCAGGTTCCTTGTGAAACTTCCTGCCCCAAGTTGCCCAGCAACCTCCACCCTTTGCATTTAGTCAATAATGGAAACTCTTTTACATTTCCTTTATTATCCTCTCATAACTATATACTCTGCCATGCCCAATCCCACATACAATAGTCTTCTTTGAGCCAGCCATCAAAGGGACAGTACAACACCATATTCAGCAAGAAAATAAAAAAAAAATAAGGCTTCTGTTGAACCTACTTTTGCTCCTTGATTTAATTGCAAAAAAAATGCAGTGGTTTATGGTTTTTCTTATTTATGATTTTTGTTATTTCTTGAGCTAAACGGGGCAAACAGTGAGACCGAAGCTACGCCATATTTGGTCATTGTGAAGTATATTAAATAAGCAGTGCAGAGTTAAGCAGAAGCCCATTGTGCATAGGTATGAGCATTGGTAATATAATCTAAATCGTAAATCTATTAATTTAAAAGACAAACTCTGATTTTGAGTTTTGAAATGTTGCCAATTATCAGACTTTACTCTGCTGTGTACATTTAAGTTGAAGTCTATACTAGGGATGCCTAGGAAGGTTAAGAAACATGATATAGAAGCATTGTGTTACTTTTTCCCCATTCCAGTGGGTTTCTTTGGCTTTTTATTATCTTTATCTAAAAGACATACAAGTATGGGTAAATTGGTTTGCAATTTAGTGGCTTGTCGTCGCATTAAGATAAATAAGCAACTCCAGTACTGCAAGCACACACGTGGGTACCTAACATCTCTGTGTGCATTTCAACATGTTTTTGGTTTTTAATTTGCTTACTCACAATACAGTATATTCTACATTATAAATTAAGGATTTTTTTTATGTGCATTCAATTTCCTTTTCCTTCATAGTTAAGTTATTTGCCTGAGGTAGTCACTGTAAGTGAACATTTCCAATATATATATACACCACTGTTCAGAGTTGTGATTAATTAAAAAAAAAAGAAATTTTCCATAAAATCCTAAATATCAATGTAAGGTAGTGTTGTTTTGTTAGCACAAGGATTATAAAACAAAATCTAAAAGAAATTGTAGAAAGCATTGCACAAGAAATGAAAGCAAGACTATATGTATGCAGAATCCTCATACTGTACTCCCCTGCACAAAAGCCATTTTGTGTAAAATAATGCACTTTTAAGAGATAGCCCTCTAGGCAACAACTAGGGGCAGATTTACTAAGGGTCTAATATCGAGGGTTACAGCTGAAATACTCACATTCTTATTCTTTCAACTTTATGCAGACATGGGAACCCGCTATCTTGAAAGTTCTGAATGATGTGAAGGACACCTTCCATAGCATTCATTTTAAGCAAATAATTCTATCTTTTAAAAATAATTTACTTTTTCTATGTGGCAAAACAATCCTATTGTGTTTATTTTATGTTTAAATGCTTTTTAGCTGACTTCAGATTTGAAAATCCAAATTAAGGAAAGATCCCCATCTGGAATACCGCAGGTACCAAGCATTCTAGATAATATAGCCTATACCTATATAAATAATCTTTGTGTATAAAGAAATTAAGACGTCCTAAACAAAAGTGATGGAACTCCAAGAAGACTAAACAGCCTTATATTTAGGAACAAGGAAATATGTATGTTATATACAATATTTCGTTTACCAGGGTTATTTAATCCATGGTTGTAGTTATTTATACTGCTCTGGAAGCTAAATAACTGTCACACATTTTGGACGAGATAGAAATGTAACTGAAGCCTATTAGGAAAAGTAAAATTGAATGCAGGAAATTTAAAATATTGAAAATTATTTAACGTGGAAAATGTTATTTGATTGTGCTTTTTATTTGCATTATATTTGGCTTCTGTGTGTATTAGTCTGACAAAATATTAATAGTCAAAGGGTTATGTGCTTGTGCATTATACTTGCTTATTTGGTATCTTTATGTGAATTGTTTATGGTCTGAACAATGAACCAAAGAGAATGTCCAATGTCTCTTGTGCATGTGTTATAAATACCTATAGATAAGGGCCATAGTTTATAGATTTCATTGCTAAATGTCTGGCAACGAGCCATTTGACAACATAAAAATGTCAGAAAAGGTTAAGGAGCATTAATATATCAGTTTTTTTTTCTCTACCCAGCAATTCTTTTACTCTTTACAGATTCTATACCGTAAATCATCAGGTTGAACTGATAAAGTTCTAAATGTCAAATAAAAATATTTTTCCTTTGATCTTTAGTGTCCATTCAAAATCCATTGTTCATCAAATCACTTAACAACTATTTGTTTTGCAAATTCTATACACATATGTAAAGACTAGAGATAATTTTAAAGGGTCTATTAATGAATGGTGTTGATTTATTAACGTTCAAATGATCGTTTTTGCTGTAAAATTCCTGAATTTGAATTATGCTATTAAAAACTTGAATGTACAATATTCATTCAAATTCAAAAATTTTAATATAACTTCAGCATCTAAATTCTGTCGAGTCAATTTCAAAAACAATGGGAGCTGTCTATGGCAAGTTTAAAGTGTGTTTTTTTAAAAAAAAAAATTTCACATTTTTAGACCACTGAAAATGACAGAGTACAATTTTGAGGTATTCTATAAATTTTTCATGTTTGATTTAATACAATTTTTATATGATTTTTTTAGCACTTATGCAAACATTCAGATTTTTAAAGTTTTGATGATGTACTTGATGTTATTAAAGCTTGTATTACATAGCAAACATTCTTTAAGTTACTTTTCTTTGTCTTTCTTTATGCTGTAATTCCTTTTTTATATAAAATGATAAATCCCACCAAAATTTTAACATTCATCTTAAATATACCGTATGATATTTAAAGTCAAAATAAAAGACATTATTACGTTCATATTCAAGTACAGTGACTTGGTTCCACAAATATAATTACTATCTACTTCTGATAAAAACAGAAGCTGCTGAAGATTTAGGGACATATATTTATCCATTAAAACCTTCATGATCGGGGGACAGGGAGCAAATTGAAAAGGACATGAGCAAAAAGCCATGTTTTTTGGAGTTTGCAACCTGCCCTGTGCTTAGTTCCCTTAGGTGGTGAAATGCTCATTGACTCTAATGCAATTAGTTATACATTTTGCTAATTTGAGACTTGTTTCTACAGTCTACAAATTTTCTGGAAAAGCAAAATAGGGCAGCTTTGCTCATCATCATTTGTCATGTAATAACATCAGCAAACTTTGCATGACTGCATCTGCACTTAGCAGTCATAAATAATTAATTAGATCAAGGCTTCCATGCATATTGAATGTTGTGTGCAAGATTAAATATTCTTCAACCCATGTAGACTGTGGGTGCAAATGCTCAGTGGATGGGTCCTTAGGTTTTGTACTTATCTCTGGAATTAATACATTAGCCCTACCATGTCTTGAGGTGCCTGACTTACAGACACCCAATATGCCATTGACTTACCTTGCACTTACTTAGCCCTTATGAGAGAAGGCAATGGATTGCCCTAGATAAAGAGGAAACATTTTGAAATCATTGTAGATGCAAACATTGAAAAATAGTTTTTAATTAATCATTTGTATTTTATCTATTGTTTAATTAATTAGAAATAGTTTGATTAAATATGTTTTATTCCGTTTTAACCAGGTACAGTAACACATAGCAATTAGTCATTAGAATTTCTTATGGAATAGCTATATGGATTCTACTGTTCGCTATCTGAAAGAGACTGGGCCAAGTTCCTCTTTCTAAATCTTTTACAAGACTGTTTGGCAGGTAATATATATCTGCTCTATACATGTGTACATGTGTACATATACATGTGTATCTGTAAATGATCTAAATGTTAGCCCACTTTCACCAAATTTCAAGTTGCACCTCCTTGTGCCCTTAAGATGCAAGAACTGCAGTGAGCGTAGGTGTGAGGGGTTCTGTAGTTGGAAATCTACCATGACCAAGTGGTTGGTACAGGACTCCCTTTGCTTTTTACACTGCTCTCATGTTGAGCTATATGTAGCAGATGAAAACTGTGCCTATAATACATAGCATCCATAAACTTCACTATAGCCTTCTACTGTGGGAGGAGATTCACAATATAAAAGTGTAAAATTCTTTGTTGTGAGCCTGTATGTTTTTTTGATGTGTAAATGTGTTAACTTTCCTGACAGTCAAGAAAATTTTGACAAATAAGGAAATATCAAACTGATGGTTCCCTCAGAATTCCCCAGTTCCATATTTGATATTGAAGTGAAATGAGGTAAAATAAACAAAAGGAATGTTGTGTTAATATAAGGGATCATTTTTCTCCCATTTGATGAATTCTGAACTCTTGAAAGACTTGAACGAGTAACACCAAAAAAGAAAAATCTTTAGATAAAAGGCTTTAGAAAGACTACTATAGTTTATATCAATAGGCTGCTGTGTAGCCATGGGAGCAGCCATTTAGGCTGAAAAGGGAGAAAAGGTACAGGTCATTTAGCACATAATAGATAAGCACTGTATTAGAATAAAATGGAGTTCTACAGAGCACGTCTGTTATCTGCTATGTAACCTGTTCCTTGAAGGATGTCCCAATGGCTGCACAGCAGCTTGTTTATATAAACTATAGTACTGTTTCTAGAGCAAACCAAGGAGGAATAAGTGTGTAGCAACAAGTCCGAAATGAGGTACCGGCAAGGGTTAGGCAAAAAACTTAGTCAATCAGGCAAAAGGGTCTGTAAACAGAAGCCAGCTTGGGCACTGTCAAATTGGCGAATTGGCTTTTTAAAGGGAATTTTGGTGCCAAAATAAATTTTTTGTCCCTGCTCAGCAGTCTGCGAACCCCCCCCAGAGCTGCTTCAGAAGGTGAAAGATGCCACTTTACACTTCAATATTAGAAAAACAATCACAAATAGAAAATAGAAAGTCATTGGAAAAAATAATAATTTCTGGTGAACTATCTGAAACTTACTAGTTGTTTGAAGGTGAACAACCCCTTCAAGTACAGGCGTCGGCCTACATATTATTGTGAGAGTAAACATCCTCTGCCTCACCATTCTGTCAATCCCTGCACTGGCTTCCGTTACCTTTCAGAATCAAATTCAAATGAATGACACTGACTTTCAAAGCACTTCACAACTCTGCTCCACCCTACATCTCTGAACTCATCTCTATATACTCACCCACTCGCTTACTACGCTCCTCTACTGACCTGCTACTCAACTCTTCTCTCATTACCTCCTCACATGCTCGCATTCAAGACTTTGGAAGGGCTGCACCCCTCCTCTGGAACGCTCTCCCACGATCTGTCCGACTTTCTCCCAACCTTTCTGCTTTCAAAAAATCTCTGAAAACGCACTTCTTTCGAGAAGCCTACCCTCACTCTGCTTAACTACCAAACGCAACACCACATACAACACCACATTTCTCACCCACTTACTTCGATCTTGCCCACTCCCACACCTTGTGTATTACTCCCTTCCCTTTAGACTGTATGCCTATGCATAGGGCCTTCCTCACCTCTTTGTACCTGTATTGATTGTGATGTTTGTTACTCCATATATTCTATGTATGTAATTCATGTGATGTAGTTGTATAATCACAGTTACTTTACAGTGCTACGCAATATGTTGGCGCTATATAAATACATGTTAATAATAAAATAAATAATAATAAATAAATTCTAGGATTTTAGGGGAAAAAAATCAAATGTATTCATTTTTGAGTGTTAGTGAATGGTGGCAAAATTCATTTTTTGTCCCTGCTCAGCAGTCGGCGAACCCCCGCGCCCAAGAGCTGCTTCAGAAGGTGAAAGATGCCACTCAACACTTCAATATTAGAAAAACAATCACAAATAGAAAATAGAAAGTCATTGGAAAAAATCATAATTTCTGGTGAACTATCTGAAACTTACTAGTTGTTTGAAGGTGAACAACCCCTTCAAGTACAGGCGTCAGCCTACATATTATTGTGAGAGTAAATAAATTCTAGGATTTTAGGGTGAAAAAATCATGTATTCATTTTTGAGTGTTAGTGAATGATAACTTTGTGTTAGTACATGCTTTTAAATCTCTGTATAAACTCTTGTGTTGTAGTGTACTGCTTGGAGCTAACACATTTTGCACAGTAATAAGCCGCAAATACAACCAAGCTCTGCTAATGTCCTTAACAATTTGCAGTAGAGTACAAGAATGCACCTTTAGAATCTTGACATTGAAGTTCCAGTGATAATATCATATTTTGCTATGAGCTCAATATTTTCCATCATAACATAAATAGCCTGCATGCAGAATCTCAGATATACTGTGCATTCAAATGCAAGATAAACAGAAGTGGTTAATCATATCCAGTTCAGTTGTCAGTAATGAATGTATTGATTTTAACTTGTAACATGGATGAAATATACTTTGCTGGAAGCCTACACAAGTAATTATAGTTCAAAAAAGAAACCATAGCTTTATATACAGTCAATATATCATTATGTTAATTGTTACATCAGTTTTCACTGCACATATTTTATGAACACACAAAGTAATGCTGATGTGCAGTTAAGGTAAAATGTATTTGAAAATACATAAAACCAAATAAATACAACATTCTTAGAATGATAAAGGAATAGTTTTATTGCAAAGCAAGTGTTTAAGATTACTTGGAGTCCTGTAGATAAACCAATCCAGATAAATTTATGTGCCCATTTGATGCAAGGAATAATTACTTTTATACAGTAAATATAGTTGCCAACAGATGCTTTTATTATCAATTTAGCAAGATTTTCTACTGATATTTACAAGTGCAGTTTCTTAATACCTGAAGTTTTAATACATCAACAAACTTTAATGTTGCTTTGTACCGTGTGAGGGAATCCATAGTATAAAAGGGCAAAGGTCTCAACTGTGAGTAATTTCTACTTAAAGGGCAGCAAATCCCCCTTGGAATGATGGCCCATTCTAAAAGTAATTCTTATATTCCTTATACAAGAGTCTCCTTGTACTTCATGGTAACTGAACTGCATGAATACATATGAGTCACAATACAATCCTGTTGGGGGCATTTAAAATTTAACAGACTTCAGAAGAACGTTCAAATTATAGAAAGACCCCTTATTCTGGAAAGCTTGAAAACTGAAATAAAATGCCGTGAAAGCTTGCTAACTTTTTGCTATCTTACCAAGTACCAAATGCCTTTAAGACTCTTCTGTATTACTGTACCTCCAACAGATTTTGGATACACTGTAATACCCCTTGTGTAAAAACAAAAAGTGGTGTATCCTATACCATCTGCTCATCAATTGAGATGGTATAATTGAGCCATTATGGGTCATAATCATTGACTTATCCAGCTTTTGTCTTGTAAATTTATATTAAATTCTTTTTACCATTGAATCATATACAACATTTTCTCACCTTGTTTCCCTGCAATTAATCTTTATAGAATTGTGCAATTGGATTTGTTGAATTGCAGGACAAACAGTAATGTAAAGAGAGGGGGGCGGGCCCTGGTGCGGGACGTGCAGCCGTTTCCCTGCCCCCCTCCGTGCGCCATTTTCTGCTGCTGGAGTGAGTGGCGCGCGAGCTGCCAGGGGGCCCTGAGAGGGTGCTGGCCCTGGCCCAATCGCACCCCCTGCTCCCCCGGTAGTTACGCCACTGAGGACAAATCTGAGGCAGTAGTCTTAGACTGCAAATTAAAACAATTTGTCCTGCAATTCAACCTTTCTTTGATAGACCTTTTACACTTCTACGGATAAAAGGTAATTAGTTAACTGCATATAATTCCATTGATTTCTGGGGTAATAGCCCCACCATTCCTGTATTTTGGAAAGGGAGATTACCTTTCAAGTTCGGTAGAATTTGGTGGGTTATCCTTTAATGTGGCCCATCTATCCAATTTACTTTTTTTTCATAACTAGGAGCGAATCCTGGGCTACTCAGTAACTCCAGTTCTGGAGAAGGGAATGGAGAGATTTTGTATTCTTGTTGTAATTGAATCCAAAGGGGAAGGAGGCCTGCACATTTTGAATCATGTGTAGGTGGAATGTTGATGTTTAATACAGGTATGGGATCAGAACCTGGGGTTTTCCGGATAACGGATCCTTCTGTAATTTGGATCTTCATACCTTAAGACTATTAGAAAATAATTTAAACATTAAATTAACCCAACAGGCTGATTTTGGTTCCAATAAGGAGTAATTATATCTTAGTTTGAATTATATCTTAGTTTGTTTTAGTATTACAGAGAAAAAGGAAATCATTTTTAAAAATTTGGATAAAATGAAGTCTATAGAAGAATTCCCTTCTGTAGTATGTAACTTTATGGATAATGGGCTTCTGCATAAAAATCTCATAACTATATTTCATACTTAGCATAATTTATTTTAAAATTAGACACCTCACTAAGGGGCAAATTTACTTAAGGTCGAATATCGAGGGTTAATTAACCCTCGATATTCGACTGTCGAAGTTAAATCCTTCGACTTCGAATATCGAAGTCGAAGGATTTAGCGCTATTCGTTTGATCGAGAGATCAAACGAAAAATCGTTCGATTGAACGATTAAATCCTTCTAATCGTTCGATTCGAAGGATTTTAATCCATCGATCGAACAATTTTTCTTTGACCAAAAAAAGCTACCAAAGCCTATGGGGACGGTTGACTTTGGTAGCTTTTAGGTGGCGAACTAGGGGGTCAAAGTTTTTTCTTAAAGAGACAGTACTTCGACTATCGAATGGTCGAACGATTTTTAGTTCGAATCGTTCGAATTGAAGGACTAGTCCCTGGATCAACATGTACTATGAGCTACAGTATCTTCTATAACCCTGTATTCCCATTACTTGCTAAAAAGCCATCCAACTCCTTCTTAAAGCTATCTAATGTATTAGCCAGTACGATTGATTCAGGGAAAGATATATGTTTTACTAAACATTTATCAAAAGGTAAAATTAATGTGAGGGCACAAATATGCTTTATTTCAAATAAGGTTTCATTCGGAACTAAATGCAATACCCTAATGAAAAATACCCCATGGAAAAATTAATTGAACCAAAATTAATGAGCCAAGTTGTTCACAGTTCAAATGTAATTGGTGTGCTACACAACACAGCTGGAATTAAAGCTTAAAGCAAGGAAGTTTGTTGATGTGACGTGTATCTAGGCTTTAATAGTGCCACTAGAGAGAAAAAGAAGAAATAAAATAAATAAATTCAAAACTGAAATAAAATAATAAAAACTGTGCATCTCTTGATCATCATGTGATTTACTAAATTAAACCAGTTAAAAAGAAAATTATATGTAGAACAAATGAACACATTGAACTTGAATGTGTGAAAATGTAAGAATTGTTTTAACTTCTGCCATTTTTTACTCTTTTTCTCTAATATGAATGACTAAAGTAGTATACATAAATAGTTAAAAGAGGCGGCATTGATTTTCCTAGACTATTTCACAACATTGAAAGATCAATGTAAAAATATTGAACAAACTCAGAGGTGGTAATTTATGCTGAAGCAATAAAAAAAAATAAAAGTTCAACATGAGTTTATGGTGCATCTAATGTTGTTCTCAGTATGCTCTAACTGTTTTTATTGATGCACTTTAAGTCACTTTCCCAAGTGGTTCCTTAGAAAAAGAAGAATGAAATATATTTGACAAACTACAAATAAGTTCTGACCATCTGTTCAGGGAAAGACGTGTTTCTGAGCACGGTGACTATGCCAAATATTCTCTCTTCATTGTTACTTCTTGCAGAAAAAGAGACTCATAGCTCCCTCACACTACTGGGATAATGGAAATTTGCAGTAAATGGTAGCATAATTGGGGAGAATGAGTGTTTTCTTTAATTCTAAATGACATTGTTTCCATAACATTTATCTTAAGCTTGGGCTAAATTTATGTAACCTTTACAACTAGTAAAAGCTCTTGTTCTAATCATGAATCTTAATGAAATGTTCTAGTCTACTGCTTTACAACATGACTTTGCATTTAATTATACAGCACTCTGATTATCCATGTCTACAAGACTGGAATGAGCTCTCCTATAAACTAGCTGACAATGCTCAAACAAAAAATATAAGTGACAGTAGAATAATAAGCAACTTGAAGGACTAGGTATGTACCCTTGGTGTGAAAAGTATGAAAAAGTCAAGAAGAAAGTTGCAAAAATCATTATTTACATATATGTGATGCGGAAGAAAAAGATATGTACTCGTGAGATTTAAATACACATGATTAGTGGTGAGCAAACTTGGTCATTTAACTTTGCTGAAAAACATTCAAACCGTGAAAGGATTTGTGTAAAAGTTTCAGCCAATTTTATTTTGAGGTATTTTTTCTGCATTTTTTCCCAGTGAAAAGAGAAATTCTAATAATGCCTTGGAGTTTTCACATTTTTATGGCGTATATTCTATACATTACGATTACCTGATGATACTTATGAAACTGATCTTACTGCTATAAAGAACTTTTTTCGTGCCAAGAGTAAATTTGGTTGCTGAAAGATATAAATTTGGAATGGCGAATCCACAGAACAATTTGTAACAGCTTTGAGAGAGCTGGTTGTTACCTGTGAGTTTGGGAATATAGCAGATGAAATACTAAGAGACCAAATATTGGAAAAAAAAAACTCACCTCACATTAAAGAGAGACTGCTCCTAGAGCAGGATTTAACCCTTGCAAAGGCTATTACAGTTGCTAGCCAAATTGAAACAGCAGTGGCAGAGGCTAAAACTCTCAGTCAGGGAACTGCTGGGAATGAACAGATTATGAATTCAACACTGTGGCCTAATAATGCACAGTCACAGGCAAAATACAGTGCTAAGTCACCTACACTGCAAAACCATACAGCAAATACAAATAGAAAATACTGCTTTCACTGTGGTTCAACTCAACACACTGCAAATCATGCTACATGTCCTGCAAAAGCTTTACGGTGCCACAAATGCACAAAAGTAGGACATTTTGCTAAGATCTGCCGTAGTTCTGCTAAAGATGTTCATGAAGTCACTACTACAAATGTTACAGTATTAAGTGTGGATAAAGCTGGTACATTTATTCCAGACACGTTTACAGTATATGCACTGTCAGTGTCAGTACTGCTTCTGCTGACAAGGGACACTCCATTTACCTAATGCTTGATACAGGTTCAGCTGTTTCTATACTATCAAAGGATATTTTCTTGAAATACTTTGCAAAAGATCCGCTTGTTGCACCTGCCCTGAAACTGGTCAATTACTTAAAGGATCCAATCCCTGTGCTTGGTTGGTTGCCAGTGACTGTACAATTTGAATCAAATATTGCAAAATGTGACTTTTACATTGTGTTTAAGGGTACTGCTATACTTGCAAGGGATCTTTTTGCTTTATTAAACCTACAATTAGTTGATGGTCTCATTACTACAGCTCCAGTGCCTGCCACACAACCAGTGTCTAAAATATCACCACAAAGCAACACTTCACTGGGTTGGGTTGTGCAAAGAAGTTAAGTTGAGACCAGATGTAAAACCAGTACGCCAGAAATTGAGGCGATTGCCCTACTCTATAAGGGAGACTGTCTCACAGGAACTAAAGAAACTGGTAAAGCAAGATGTGATTGAAAAATCAGAATCCTCTGAATGGGTTTCACCAATTGTTGTAACAATGAAGAAAACTGGAGGTATTCAATTGTGTGTTGATCTCTGTGAACCTAATAAACCAGTTGTTATGGAAAATCATCCCTTGCCACACATAGAGGAAATATTTTCAGAACTCAGAGGAGCAAAATTCTGTTCTACTCTGGATCTTCAGAGTGTTTATCATCAAGTATTACTGTATGAGGAAAGTAGAGACCTCACTGCATTTATCACCCATGATGGTTTTTTTCGGTTCAAGCGTGTACCTCATGGACTGGCTTCAGCACCGAGTTGTTTTAAAAGACTGATGTCTTCTATACTCCATGGCAATGGCATACCTGGTGTAGAATGCTACTTGGATGATATAATTGTCTACGCTCCAACTATGGATCTTCATGACAAATACCTAGAAAAGTTTCTGAAATGCATTGATTCTGCAGGACTGAAACTGAACCAAATGCCACTTCAGACAAACTCAGCTATCATTTCTGGGTCATATAATCTCACAAACTGGATTACTGCCTGACCCTGACCATGTCAACGCTGTTACACAAGCACCTCCTCCATCTGATTTCCAGACCATACAAGCTTTCTTAGGTCTTACTTCATGGTATTCTATTCAGTTGTGGAGCCACTTAGAGCACTACTACGTGGAACTTTAAGTCTGGCGTGGTCAGAGTCTGCTCAACATAGCTTTGAATTAGTGAAACAGCTAATTGTGAACAGTCCAGCGCTAGCTTTATTTGATCCTGCACTACCCACTATGGTTACTACAGATGCTTCAGACTATGGCATTGCAGTTCTCACACAGATCCATGCTGGTCATATAGAGAAAACTGTTGCATTAGCATCCAGAACACTTACAGAGGCAGAGCATAAGTACTACACTGTTGAAATAGAAGCTCTAGCGTGTGTTTGGGCAACAGAAAAATGGGGTAGACAATTTACCTTATGCACTGATCATAACCCTTTAACTACACTGCTTACAACAAAGGGACTAGGAAGAGCTGGAATGTGTATAGCTATGGTCAGCAAGGCTACTGAATTTCAACTACAAAATGCAATTCAAACCAGGTTTAAAAAATGTTACTGCTGATTGTTTGTCACATTTACCTTTACCTGCAGCTTCTGATACACTGGATGAGGACATGGAAGTTGTAGCATTGACTGATTTACTATCATCTACAGTTACAGCTGCTGATTTTAAGCAAGCTTGCCTCACATGTCCAATTCAAGTAAAATTACGGGACATCTTACAAAGCAAATAGGGAAATGCTGAGAAGAAACTCAGTCCTGATCTTCAACCTTACTACAGGATTAGACACAAACTGTCCTTAGTAGATGGCTATGTTGTCTGTGGAGCTCATCGATTACTGGTACCAGAGACCTTGCGAGAAAAGCTCATACAACTTGCACATGAGTTACATAGTTACATAGTTAAATTGGGTTGAAAAAAGACAAAATCCATCAAGTTCAACCCCTCCAAATGAAAACCCAGCATCCATACACACCCCCCTCCCTACTTTTAATTAAATACCCATACCTATACTAACAATGGAGCTTAGTATCACAATAGCCTTTGATATTATGTCTATCCAAAAAATCATCCAAGCCATTCTTAAAGGCATTAACTGAATCAGGCATCACAACAACACCCGGCAGTGCATTCCACAACCTCACTGTCCTGACTGTGAAAAACCCCCTACGTTGCTTCAAATTAAAGTTCTTTTCTTCTAGTCTAAAGGGGTGGCCTCTGGTACGGTGATCCACTTTATGGGTAAAAAGGTCCCCTGCTATTTTCCTTGATGAGAGTCATCAAGTACAAAACAAAGAATACAAGAACTATCCTGGTGGACGCAATGGATGCTGATGTCGTAACTGCCATTCATTCTTGTGTTACTTGTCAGAATCATGACAAAACAGCTATCACACATACACCACCACTTCAGCCAGTACCATTCCCTGATTCAGCATGGGAAAAACTTGCTATTGATATTGTCGGTCCTTTTACAGATGCTCCTATAGATGTAGATTTGCTATAACCTTGATAGCCTATTACAGTAAATGGCCTGAAATTGCATTTGTTTCTCATATAACATCAGCTGCAGTAATAACATTTCTGTCTATAGTCTTCAGCAGACAAGGTAATCCAAAGTAGTTAATATCAGACAACGGACAACAGTTTGTCTCATATGAGTTTGAATCCTTTCTGAGAGAGAGGAATATTTTGCATAAGAAATCTTCAGTGTATTACCCACAAGCAAATGGAGAAATCGAGCGATTCAACAGAAGTCTGAAAGAAGCACTATAGACAGCAAATCTTACTGGGAAATCTTGCAAAGTATTTACAACAGAGTTCCTACATAACTACAGAGCAATGCGCCATGCAACAACCCAATCATCTCCAACTGAATTATTAAATGGCAGACAGATGCACACTAAGTTACATGTTGCAGACATCGAACTTCCACAAAATAATGTGCCTACAAAATCATCTACTGCTGACATTGTGAAACATCACCAAGCCAAATATAAGGCTTATACTGACAGAAATCGTGGTGCCAGAGAAGTACACTTTCAGCCTGGATCTTTAGTCAGAATTAAGAAACCAGGAATATTGGAACAAGGACAATCTAAATTTACTACACCTCTTGAAGTGAGACACCAGCAAGGACCATACACATATGAACTGTCTGATGGACGCATATGGAATGCGTCTTGCTCCTGTTAGGAATGACTTTGGAGAAGCTCCATTTGATGAAGGACATTTTCCTACTCCTGCTGCCAACTGCAATAGGCCTGAAGAAAGGAAACTGTGTACTGAGAGATTCAGAAAACTAAATGCATGGACCAAGGACTATGTCATTTGAAGAATGTATATTACTGCTTTAAGATGCATTGTTGTTGTATATTACATTTGCCCAAATGCTTTCCTACTATAAGGGGAATATGTGGTGTTTATACAAATGGCCTGCGGGTGTCACTGTACACAGGACTTGTACTGTGCATACACAGGACTTTCTGTACAGCTTAAAAGTGAAAGCTTACTGTTGTGTAATGTATGAGGAGGGTCTGCATACTGTAAATCGATACAGAATGATATTACAATTTGTTAGGTTAGGGTTCAGGCAGAGTCTATCACAAATGCCTCATGAAACATTTTGCCCATAAATTTGTGGAATAATTCTCTATCTCTCTTTACTGAAAGCTCCAAAATATAGACCAAGTTTATATTTAGTATAGTTTAGTTTAAGGTTGCCAGTTTTATATCTTAGAGCCTCTTGTAAATATAAATTCTTTAAAAGTAATACAATACCAAGAGGGAAGCTCCTCCGATCCAAAATCGAAATATAGACTTCATGATGGCAGCCATACCCAGATTTAAATCGTTAAAAACAAATATAATATTATACTATTTAGAAATGAGCTATGAGTTAAAAAAAACTCATACACTGTAAGCCTATAAGTGCAAACTGAAGTGTTTGCTTGATTTTCTATATTAATTTATAAAAAAAAATATATATATTTTTTTAAGGTAAATTGTTTGAACAACACAAACCAAACAATCCAAAACAAAAAATATTGTACCTATTTCAGTTGTGATTGGTTATAATAGCTGCAATTTATGTTGGTGCAGATACAGTGTCATGTCTATAGCCGTTGTTGTTAACAGCAGATATTAGTGCCTATGTGGGAATAAGGATAGAGAACAAAGAGATGTAGGTCATGTGTGTTCCAGGGAGTCTGGATCACACCAGGTCCCCCACACTTTGTTGAATTTGTCTGGTGCCCCTCTTGTTTCATAGTCAGTTTAATTAAAGGAAGAGCTCTGTCTATCAGATGTCTCCAGAAGGGTATAGTAGGAGGGGTATTCCCCATCCACTGCATAATGACTGTTTTTTTTGCATAGAACATAAGAGAGCGTAACCGGGTTCTGGCCATGTTGGTTGGTATTAGATCATCAATCACTCCCAGGAGGCATACCACCGGGTCGATTATCTGTGGTGTGCCAAATTCAGTGGCTAGGGTCTCCATTACCTTGGTCCAGAATAACTTCACCGGGGGGCAGAACCAGATCATATGGATAAAACTGGCACCTGGAAGTTTACATTGGGGGCACAAATCGTCTTGTCTTTTCCCAATTTTTTTCATTTTAAGAGGGGTTATGTATACTTTTTTGAGAACCTTAGATTGTATCACTCTGTCCCTTATCAAGATTAGGAAGCTGTAGCCTGTTTCTATTGCCTATTCCCACTGCTCTTGGTTAAGATCAGGAATGGCCTGTGTCCATAAGAGGTTGGCTCTATCAAAGGGGGGTTTGACCATTACCATGATGTTCTGGTATATTCTAGATAGTCGTTTGCCAGGGGAGGGGTGATAGAGAGTATTCTCTATATTGGCCATGGACATTGTTGGGGCGAGTGTGTGGAACTGTGCCAGAAAGGCGTGTCTGAGCTGGAAGTACCTATAGAGTTGGATTTGTTGACCAGGAGTTGACCAGGAAGCCGCCCTTGTAGTTCATGGAATGTGGGAAACTGCTCATTTGGAACTAGGTCAGACATCCTTTTTAGGCCAAGGCGTGTCCAGTACCCGAAATCAGGCAGGTCATGAAGGTGAGGGAGTAGTGAGTTGCCCCACAGGGGAAGGTTGGGCGACAGGTGTGGTACCGCGTGGCCCAGAAGTTTTAGCGCCCTTTAGCGCCATACTTTGTGTGGGGTGGCGAGAGTACTTGGCAAAGTTGCCATGTCGGAAGGATGCCTGTAGTGGAGGATAGAGGCTTGGACAATCATATTGGAAAGTAAGACATTTTTGGCCAGGACTATAAACAGTGAAGACATCCAGATTATTGCCATTTAGGACAGATGTGGATGAGGAATTAAGCATTTTTGGTGTCCAAGGTGAATCTGTCTATCATTTTCTCTAAGATTATATAAAGACAATAGAATCTCAATCAAGAGTTTCTCTAGAATCTGGATCTACTGTATCTTATTTGGTATATAGCTTTCTTTTTCCTTATTTGGCTTAATAAAATTTACAAGTTATAAAACAGTGAAGATGGGGTCCATTTACTAACAATCAAATTGAAAATGCTTCCACTAATCGCAAAAAAATTCTAGGTTTTCCAATATTTCTAAGATAAACCCCAAAAGCTAAACTTCTCGAAGTAAAAGTTGTCAAGGTGCTATAGAAGTCATTGGAGGTGTGCTGATCCAATTGCACCATTTTTAATCCAATCGGAATTTTAGAGGTTTTCAGATTTTATTTAAATAAACACTAAATCCTGTCACTAGCAGGATTCTGCTCAGTTGTGTCTGATTTGTGGCAAAATGTGCAAACCGTTGTGGAAATTGGCAATTCAGCCAAAACTGTGGCAGTGCAGCACAATCATTGATCATAGCACATTTTACAGAGAGAGTAAATCACAGACAATTGTGTCACAAATAAAAGTATTGTAGACAAGATAAGGGAATTTTTAGCATAATATCCCAGATTCAGTTCCATGAGAAAATGTATCACAGGATGTCACGTGATAAAATAACATGATTTAAATCGGGCTCTTTGTATGTCAATAATAACGCAACAGTAATCTATGAGGACTTTTTAAATTAAGATAAAAGTTTCCCTTACTGAATTGAATAAGGCTCAATGACTAGAAGAAATTTCTCTGAGTTTTTTAAAGCCAACTGAATCTGCCTTTATTTGTCACATTCAATCTAATGAAAAAAAAATGTATTTCCTAATTCAATTCCCAGTTTCCCCATAGACTTATAATTGCACTTTCATACAATAAGATACGTTTTCTTAGCTAACTAGGAAGCCGGCACACCGAAGGAAGAGGAGCGGCGTGGCGGGCGTCCCCGCCGATGGCGTCGCAGGCGTCCCCTCCGCACCACTAGACTGCCAGGGCAAGGTATTTTTATTACATATGCGTTATACTGGATCATTAATTAGGACCACTTCATTTTATAGGACATGGGAGTGCCTTTTTTAATTGGCCCTTTGGGAGTGGATGCCTGAATGTGCCTAAAATAAGGGTGATGGTGATGATCAAGGGACCCAGTGTTAAGACCAGAGGGATACAATTAATCATTGTTTCACAAATTACTAGGCTCACTATGTCATTGGCGTGGGTGAGATTCTTGGTTGCCAGGCAAAAGGCACTTTTACTTTTTTTTGACTATTTAAGGGTTACTCAGTCACTGCGCTGGTTTCTGCACAAAGGTCCTTGTGTGGGACCACAAAATATTATTTTTATGGACAAAATAGCCATCTACGAAGGACAGTTTTTGTCTAATCCTGTAGTAAGGTTGAAGATAGGCCTGGTGGAGGTACATCGATGACGTGTTCCTCCTATGGCGGGGTGACCTGGAGTCCCTGTCCGCCTTCCGTGATGCAGTTAATGATGCCCATACTGATATTAAATTGACAATGACTGAAAGTTTACAAGAGGTAGCATTCCTAGATGTATTGATCTCACGCACACAAACAGGTTTCAATACTCGTATATATACAAAGCCTACAGACCGTAATCAATTGCTTTTATATGATAGTCACCACCCTATAGGTGTAAAAAAGTCCATAGCAATTAGTCAGTTCTCAAGGGTATGCAGGATCACAAATGACCCAGAAGTTCGAGATGAGGATTTGAGAACTATGAGTAAAAAACTATCTGATCGTGGGTATCCAGATGATATTATACAAAAAAATATACAGAAGGTACAAGGTAGAGAATTAGGACAAAAAAGAAACACAAAGAGAAACCAGCAGAGAGTGGCCTTTGTTTCACAATACAATGCATATAGCAATGATTGTAAGTCAATATTGTACAAACATTGGCACCTTTTAAGAGAGGCTTATCCCACTATTAAGGAATTTCAACAAATACCAATGATGTCATTTCATAGGGGAACCACGATAGGCAATAAAGTGTTTAATGCGGATGTACGTTTACCTCTTATGAAAGAGACCTTTTTGGGACCAAAGAGACAGGGCATGTTTAAATGCAAAGGCTGTGCCCAATGTAAATATGTACTGGTGGGCTCCGAGTTTATTGACACTGAAAATAAGAAAAAATATAAGATACGTGGATTTCATACCTGTGATACTAATTTTGTGGTCTACATGTTGGTTTGCCCGTGTGGACTGATCTATGTTGGTGAAACCACTCAGAAAGTTCGAGACAGGTTTTCCCAACATAGATCAACCATCAAGGTTAAAAATAGATCTTTACCTGTATCAAGACACTGCATTGATATGGGACACACATCGGACGATCTAAAGTTTAGGGTGATTCAGCACATTCCCCCACCCAAAAGAGGGGGTGATCGTAGTCTGATTTTAAAAAGAACCGAAGTCCAGTGGATCGACAGGTTGAAAACATTAACCCCTAAAGGATTAAATCGAGACTTTGACTTGCACTTATTTTTGTGAAGGTTTTCCCATGTGAGTTGTAATTGTTGATATATATTTCATGTTATACTTCGATACATCTGCCATTATAATCATACTATTGTAACTGATCTGATGTTGCTATGTAATAATGCTCATGGTTGCTAAGGGGTAGTAGATGTATCCACTTCCATGTACGCGCGATATCTCATGATACGCGTGTCCATGGCAACCGACTACGTCACTTCCGTCTTTATGCGATAATACGATCCAAGAAATGGACGCTTCTGTATGTTGTACCCTGTGGCAGAGCCGTGCTTGAGAAAGGGAACGTGATGTTCCCGAAACGTCGCTATGTATCGACTCTGAACAGAATTCTGAACAGATAAGTTGGCTGTAAACTACACATGCTTTTATTGCGTTTGAAATAAATGCTACGTTTTACTGAACATGAGTGCGACCCTGTTGGAATAATTATACATAAGGTTGGCGGACTGACTCACCGCTTATTGGGGAGACGCACCATCAGAAGATAACTTTATCATTAATACTGTGCATTACACGTGTTGGACATTTATATATATATATATATATATATATCCCTTTGTAAAATGTATAATTAAGCAATTGAATTCTTAATGAATCAGATGAAAATTAAGCGTAGGACTGGCCAGATATGGGATGACTTTGACGTAGTTGGCCAGCTTAAATATATTGCAATATATGGACAAACAATCCCTGTGTTGTTTAAAGGTTAAGGCATTTTTTAGTAGCAGTATGCACAAAATGTCGCTGTCTTAAATATATTGATAATGGGTTGAGTGCAGAGGACCTCTTGTAGTTGACTATATGTATTTTGTGGTCACACCCTCATTGCACCCCCGCCTAATGGTTTTAAAAAATAGTGGTGAGCACAACTTTCCCTTGTTTGTTATATATATATATATATATGTATATATATATGTATGTATGTATGTATGTATGTATGTATGTGTATATATATATATATATATATATATATATATATTCGATGTTTGACAATACTCTTACATTTGTATGTGTCGCTATCATTTACTAGCAAGAGGCTTGCCTGAAGTTAGGAATAGGAAGCTCAGCAGTGGAGAGAGAGAGAGAGAGAGAGAGAGAGAGAGAGAGAGAGAGAGAGAGAGAGGCAGGAGAGCTGGGTAAAAATGCAAAGGAATTAGGCAGCAAAGGTTCAATTTGAAAGTCAGGCATAGGTAAACAAGTAAACAGTAAACTCAGGAATCACAGGAACACCAGGCACAAGGTTAAAACTTGATACCCAAGCATTTCCTGGAATATGCCTGGTGCTTTTAAGTAGGGATGGATACATTTTTTATTGTTTCGCTTTGATAAATAATTTGCAAAAAGGCAGAAAAATCCACAAAACAGTGAAAATTTGCTAAACACATTCAAGTCAATGAACATCAAAATAATTTTAACGCGCGTCAATTTTTGACACAATTGACAATTTTTATACTAACGTTTTCATAAAATCATTTCTAACAACACGGCAGTCCTGTTCTTACCTGTTCCTCTTGAATCTTCTGGATTTTGCTTGTTATAATAAACATCTGTTGCCACTAGACATGATATGTTTAATTTACTTCTTTGTATTACATCCTTGCTACTGTTGCATACATTTAAAATGAATTTACATTTTATCAAAATGGGAAAAACAAAAATTAAAATACAATATTTATACAAAAATTAATAAAAAAATGTTCTTGCAGAGACAAATTCACATTATTCACATTGAGATTATCTCACTTTAGTAAATATTTTTACATATCCAATTCAAAATTCAGTGTATCTGAATATATTTTTGGCAAACATTCACTTATTAACACCAGTTTAGGAGGATACTGAAGATGATATCAAAATATTGCGCTGTAGTAATTTCCACACAGATTCTTTTCATTGTAATTACTGACATGCTAATCACTTATGTACTTACATCTATCCATTTCCTCTATACTTGCATCTTTTGACAATGCTGGGTGCTACTGCTTTTCTGAATAAAGTGCAAAGGTGTTAAGTACAGAGCACACAGATAAAATGGAGCCCTATAATTAACACTTTACTGTAGTAATATATATGAGGCCTATGTATGCACTGTATCAATATAACATATTGTTCCTAACATATGGTGCCAAACATAGAAACACACACCTTTAGTATTTACCAATAACAGTTGTATACATTAATTTACTCATTTCTTAGTTCCTGGCTATTTCAAAGGATTCTGAAATAACCCCTAACCCAAACTCCAATTTCTGCTTAATTCGAAGGATTATCCTTCCTGTAGTCCAATCAAAGGCAAAATAACTTAGGCCCGTCTTGGATGCTTTTATTCCTAACTGATATATTAACATGTGGGTGGTCTAACAACGACATACCCCAACAACCATCTGGAGAGGGTATTTTCCATTTCAAACTGGAACTGTTTGTACAGTTGTTATTGGTTAAAAAAAAAGAACATTCAAAGAAATTAGCTGGTTTAACTAAAAAACAATAGGGTCGAGATAACTGTTTAACTTCTTGTCATCCAATAGGAACCATTTGCCATTTTGATCAATTTGATCAATTGGATAGAAACAGTATAACAAAGGACTATTTTATTCAACAATGTGGGCAGGGCAAAATAAAGTTAGCGGTCATGATGGTGTCCGATAAAATGCGTCGGGTAGAAGCGTTGTGACGTCATCCCGAAGCAGGACAACGCTGGTTTTAGTCTGCTTATCAACCCCGGTCTCCATTGAAGATTTGGACGGACTATTACAGGGGAGATTTGTTATGCCTTTGTTATGCCTTTAAAAGCAGCGCACTTGTGAGTGTATTTTTAAAAAATGTTTTCAAACTAATAAAGCGGTTTTACACTATTCCATGCTCCATATGTTTTAACTGTAGCAGGAATTGACATCTGGCAAACCAACTTGGGCTAATTGATTAATACTAAACGTTTGTAAGTACTCACATAATAAATAAATAATGCAAGTGTTTTTTTAAGTTGGTGTGGCTATGAACTATACAGCTTTACTGAGAAAACAGCACCTGGTGGTTGTATACAATTGGGTAACATTGGGCCGTGTAAATATATAATACACTACACTATATTATCTTTTTGCTGTGTACTTGTCTCCCTGAGCTTTTTAAGCGCTGACTCCCATCTACTAAAAAGAGTTTGCAATTGAAACCATTTGCCATTTTGGTCAATTTTTTTAATATAAAATCTTAATTTATTATATCCCGAGGATAGACAAAGTCTGAAGACAAAAATCCGCCAACTCAGACCTGCTAGGGTTGTATATAAGTCCATGGGAGAAGTCCCTAAGTTATCCTGATCTGCGCTGGGTTATGTGCAAAAATCAGAAGATTTTGTGGTTTTCAGGCAAAAATCCGAAAAATTCATACAATACGAATTTTTGGACGATTTTCATGTCTTTTTTGAGTTTTTCTCAGATCTGGAATTGTTGGGGAAAATGTATTGATAAAAACGGGAAATAACTTGTGCAGATTTGGTCGTAGTATATTTCAGAAAGTAATGGGATACATTCGGATTTTGATAAATAACCCCCTTTTGGGTATTACATCTGTGTACTTGCATTCCCACTATAACCCTGGAAATGGTGCATTGTTGGTAAAACACCATGCTGGTTTGTGTACATGTTTATCTATCTATCTATCCATCTATCTATCTATCTATCTATTTATAGGGCAGATTTACTAAAGAGCGAAGTGACTAACGTTAGCGAAAATTCGCCAGCGTGATGTAATTTTGTTACTTTGCAGATTTACTAACAGTCGCTGGCGTAACTTTGCTAGTGAAGGAGATAGACTATAGCAGTAATTCGCTCCCTTACGACTGGCGAAGTTGCGCTCTAGCAAATGGACATAACTACGCAAATTCACTAAGATGTGGATTTTACTGAACGTTACCTCTTGCGCCAGACTTGCCTTCGCCACCTCAGACCAGGCGAAGTGCAATAGAGTAGATTGGACTTCCTCAAAAAATAGTTGAAAATGTTCCAAAAGTTCCAAAAAACACTAGCGACTTTTCATTTTTCAGGGTGATACGCTGAAAAATTTGTTTCTGGGGTACCCAGCTTCCCCCCTACATTTCCTAACATATGGCACATAAACTATACACTGGGCTCATGTGTAGGGCAATATAACAACTCTATTTTATTTTATTAACGTTTCCCGGGCATGTGTAGTGTAATGTAATGGCTTCAACATATACGTCCATTCAACTTTAACTTCCCACGTATGCAAATTAGGCAATGCTATCACAACTTCGCTTGCCGCAGTAATGCTAGCTCTACTTCGCCAGTGTTCGGCGTCCTGGATGCAACTTCGGATTTTAGTGAATTAGCGTTGTCCTGGAGAATCTACACAAAATTTGCCCGAAAAATTTGCCAAAAAAACGGGCGCCGGCGTCAAAAACTAGGCGCCAGCGCGGTTTGTGAATTGGCAAATTCGCCCATATATATGTGAAGGATCTGGGGATTTTTGTATAACAAGTTCTCTAATTCTAGGCAGTGTCATTCTAACCAGGGTATTAGATTCATGCTTTCTCTTTGCGTTAGCTTTGGATACCTCTGCTATAAAAACCTACAGGTATTTTAATTAGTTCCTGATGAAAATAAGTCAGCAGTATATATATCAACAATATATAGTAAAATAGAATGAATATCCTCCCTTTTTGAGCAATTTGTTCATAACGACATTGCGCTTCTATTCGCAAATCTCCCTTTGTCTGTGCATATAAGCAGAAATATGCATCTTTCTCACAGTGTAATAATCGACTAAACTTGCCCAACATTTTCCTTGTGTTTATGAACATTACCCAGCTTAGTTTTTCCTCATGCAAGTTTCCATTAATCTAAATGAAGCATTAAGCAGCAGCTGCTTCACAACTAGGAGCATTAAAAACCTTCTGAATTATACTGTGGAACTGGGTTACATTATTCACAAAAGGGTCATTCCTTTCCCACAGAGGAGAGACCCATGCCAATGCTTCTTCAGTTAACCGAGAGATAGCATAACCCATTTTAGTTTGAAGACAAACCACCTGCAGTCTTGCTGAAAACATCCTATATAATATAGGGGGTGGCATTAAGCAGGGCTCTTATTTACAGGAGAGCATAAGGAACAACAGCAGCAGTTATTAAAAGCATAGACGTTTCAGAAAGTGAAAGTAGTTTCACTGCAAATTTTGCCAAATGCATGTGCAATGGGAAGGTAAATATAAAGATTACATTGCATTAATGTAATAGCATATACATTGAAGCTCCTTTCCATTATGCTGCAGTAAACGACTGTGGTTACATGATTTATTTTTATTCTTATTAAATCATATTCACTAAATTTCATAAATTTAAGTGGGTATCAGGAGAACGGAAGGGTTTTAAATATCAAAAGCAGCAAAAGTAAAATCCAAGTAGCAGGTTCAGGTCAATATAACAATTCAGAAGCAGAAACCTGGGGAGAAGTTCAAGCTCTGACAAAATAAAGACTTTAAACCGGGAGTCTTTCTATGATGTCATTAAAATGACCACTGTTAAGTGAGATGTCATGCAGAGACCAATAACTTGAATGTTATGAAGCACTTGTATTCAATGTGTAGAGAAAACAGCCATCACTATCTTGGCAAGTCCTCACAAAAAAAGTACCACATACATAATTGCCAGGATTTAAAATAAAGTTTCTTTAGTGGCCCATTGTGCTCACAACGGATTTGCTCCAATATTTAATCTACACATATTCTTTGGCAGTGTGGACGCTTTTATTTCTTGCTGCTAGAGTTTGATGCTGGATCGAAAGCAACATATGATTGCATTTGGCTTCTCCTGGATCAAGAGCCCCGGGGGTTTCATGACTGATTAAACTGAACTAATTATGTTTTTGAGATAAAGTAGCCTAAAGGTGTATCTCTAACTTCATCTACAGTGGTCTTGGGCTATTAATCATTAATCATGTTACAATAATGCTGTAAACTTAATGTAGAAGTGTTACAGAGTAATATGATTTCTTTTCCAGTGGGGTCTGAAAAATTGAGCAATATTTGCATTCACATGATCAAAACCGTCTAAGAGTCTCATTATTTTACTATAGGAGCAAGTTCATGGAGAGCATGGTTTTTAATGTATTAATTTATCGTTAGTAAAATGTTTTTAAAGATTCTGTTTTCATGCCATTAAATGGTATAGTTCCAGGCAATATACAACTTTTAAGGATTAATCATTAGTTGCTAGGCCTAAATGTGACCATTAACAAAGATTAGAAGAGACTAAACACTGGGATGTTAGAGATTACCAGTGGTGTAACTATAATAGAGCAGATGGGGCCTGGGGTACAAGGGGATCTGGACCATGGGGTCTGCTGTAAGGTACACCACTGCTGATTAAATATGTTTTTAATTGTGTTCTGAGTATAAACTTACCCATTAAAAATTGATTTTTGTTGTAGTTTGTTGTATGCAGTAGAACATATACAGTAGCAACACACACCCAGCATAAATTAAGTACATTTAATTACCATGCACATGAGTCACTGGAACAATTTCATAATTAAAGAACTTTTGAAAACTGAAGGTTTTTCCTTGGCTCGTTCCAAATACATAGCACTGCCTTAATACTACAAATTATAATGAGGCATTATGGGTGGAGACATGCTAATCACTCCTTTATGTCCCTTTGGCTGATTATGCATCCAGAACTGATGGTTTTATAGCATAGATACAGCCCAATAGTTCAGAGCCATATATCCAAGCTTGCAGACAGAATGTTTCGATCTTGTCAGTGCAAGATATTGGAACATGGCTTCTGAGTGGGTAGGACTTGTGGACTAGCGAAGCAGAAAATCACAAGGCAAGTAAATGCCTTCTTTTGAAGGGCTTTTTTGTTCCTTTCAGTCGGTCTCACCCTAACCAGGTTAGGTTCTCTGCATAATTTAAGAAGGAACTGTGTACAGAGCCTGTTATAAACATCTAATCTTTTGTTTCATACTAAAGAATGTGACAAAAACCTTATTTTTTCCTCCTATAATAAATAGCAGTATGCTGATGTTTTATGATACTGCTTACCCATTAGAACTCCACTGTCATCCATATTTAATGGGTCTTTGTAGTAGAGATGTTGGAATTGATTATGCTAGTTGAGTTAATTGCTGTTTGGATATTTGTTTTAGCTCAAATCAAGTAATCAATAGTGATGGGCGAATCTGTGCTGTTCGAAACGGCAAAATGGCGAAAAATTTTCAAAACACATTGAAGTCAATGGGCATCCAAATAATTTTGACTCATGACATTTTTTATGTTTGTACTGCAGCAACAAAATAATGATTCTTTACATAGCTCCAGTCCTGAATGATCAAATTAATAAGGGGTGACATGCATATTTATAAACAGTAAGGTGACATAAAGTATTTGCTCAAACTTACTTATTTACTACATTACACATGCATTTTCGACTCATTTCTAAACAATTGTACACACAATGTTTAAACTCATACTAAGTTTATAGGAAAAAAGAGACACACACCCACTGGTGGAAAATTGCACAACACCACCCTCTGGGCCCCTGGTTTACTGAACCCACCATAACAGCAGCTCCAGATGTTATCTGACAGTAAGTAGTATGTCAGCCATTTTAAAGTTATTTTGCATACTGTAATTGTGTTATTTTGGCTTCTAAGTGTTTCATTGTAATCCATAATAGTAAAATGGGCTTAACGCTTCTAACATTGCAGGAGCAAAGGATTCAGATTAAAGTCTTGTTTTGCTCTTAATGGTTTTTGATGTTACTGTAAATAAAAGATTTAAACTATCGTTCACCTGTTTAAGCTGGACTTACCTGTTCTCTTTACTTCAGTCAATTTATAGCTTATATAGCACCCCAATTTAAAATACCAGAACAAGATTCACAATCTATCCTAATCTCAAGTGCTACAAATCAGGGATACCCACTGCCCCCTCTACCATACACTTAGCATAGAACCTTTAGCAGCAGTCATCTGAAACAATTCAAACATCTCATTTCAAAATGTTAGTGGTTGTAAAAATGCTAAAACTTCACAACTTACACCTTTTGAGACAGTTGCTAAAATGGGCTTTCTCAAAAAGGTAAGATTTCAAAAATCTATAAATTGCTTATTGATACCCCAGCGAACGCAACCACTGAACATCCATACATGACCAAGTAGAATAAATTTCTACCTTAACCTTTAACAGAGAAGGATTGAAGCTCTAAATGGGAGAACACCAGGAAAATAGTGCTACTGTATGTACCAAACAGAGGAAACAGATATACAAGATTCTTATGTTTTGGTACCAGACCCCTGCCAACCTTTCCTACTTACTCACCATTATGCTGGAGGGTATGTGGCAATAGAGGTAATTTGCATCACGTATCCTGGTTCTGCCTGGTAATTCAACCTTAATGGGATTAGGTTGAAACCCTTTTAAGATGAATATTCTATTAACATAGCAAGCATCAATGCAGCCATGTTTTAAGTTGTCGTCTCTGCAATTGCATCTGATGCATCTGATTGCATATGCCTATTTCGCAGATATGGTTCAATTTGTGGGTAACATTTTCAAAGTGGGGATTGCATCACTTCTGGCATGTTAGTGCAAGCTACACAATGTTATTGTGTGGTTATTTTGGTTTAAATATACTGTAGCTGCAGTGATAGGAAGCCTAGAATTACCATTATGCTTGGGTTAGAAGTAGTTCCAGGGTTCCATAGTATCAATGGCTGCACATGCATAGGATTCATCATAAAGAGGCAGGACAGATCCATTGGTGTTCATTGCAAAGCATCTGTTTGGACAAAAGTGTTTAATGAATGCACCCATACGCACACAACTTTGTGAACTTGTGGGGCCTTGTTTATTTTTCTGAGTATTTTACTAAAAAAGTCTGGCCAAACTAGAATCCACAATTGCAACTTATTTATTAATAAAAAGCATGATTTAATCGAACAAGAATCCAAATTGTACATCTTTTTTCTTGAATTGCTTGATGTTTCTGAAACTTTCCCAACAAGCCAGAATTTTTCATATTTTTTCCCTGAAATGTCAGGCTAGTTTCAGCGCAGACCACAGAAACTTCCAGATAGGATAGGGACCTCTCCCATTTACTTATATACAGCTTCGGTAGGTCTGGATTCAGACATTTTCTATACTCAGGGTATAATAATAAGAATTTAATTGATAACTCCATTAGTGTACCCTGCTCCTACAATTGCATGTGTAAATGAGCCATGAGTCATTCCTATAGATAATGGGTAATTCTCTTGTTTTAGCCTATGGGGGACTTCCTAGAACCCATTTGGAGTCAATTGAAAAAAAAACAACTAAGTAATTATTGAAGACGTTTCACTACTCATCTGACCAGCTTCTTCAGTTAGGCACTTAGGCATACTCCACATAGCCGAGTAGGAGTGACACTGTTGGTTTAATGTTCGCATTTCACTTAAGATTTATGGGTGGAGGGGGTACCTTTATAATGCTATGAGGGCTATATACACTTAAAGTCCACAGTCCTTGGTTATAGGTATAGGAGGGAATGGACACACACGCCCTAATAGTTATAATAGCCACAATTGCAATGTATGGGTTAAGTTCACACAGTGATTCTAATGCTAAGGGTTCCCTGTAGGTGAGGCAACACCCTTAAAAGATATCCATGTAGAAGCTTGGTCCACATCTGATGATTTAAATTTGTTAATAACCGCGGGGACTATTATCCCGCAATCCGAGTGGTAGTTTTAAATATTAACAAAATATTCATTTATAAAATAAATATTATAAATGACGAACGAGTCTCTACACAGGCCTGTCAATCTAACTCAATTTTAAGATATTTTTTGCAAAAGTGTTTAAAGATACTCTGAACAATCATTTAATTATGGTGTTGCTAAGTGGTTGAAACATAGTTACACAATATCTTGTTTTTATTTGTAGAATGGATACCGTATATTGTTTTAAATGTGATTGTCTATAGCTGCTATTTTTATATGTGATTTGTAGTGTTTTGACTTGTCTGTATAGAATGAGCAATATTTAAATGGTGTTACGTTTCTGTGATGATGTCACCACGTCAGATTCAATGTGTCTAGTTTCGCGCCAAACTCTTGTATTTATTTGCATATCTACCAACATTTAGACACTTTGAGAAACTTTTTACATTAATATAAGTCCTGAGAGTGCGGATCTTTTTTGGCTTTACACACACACACACACACATATATACATATATATATATGTGTGTGTGAAAATCCAAAAAATGAGGTGCACACTGCGAACATTTACAAGAATAAAAAATATAAATTATTTAATACATGTTTAAAAGCAGGTCCTTCTTTTAAACATGTATTAAATAAAATTTTGATTTTTTATTCTTGTAAATGTTCCCAGTGTGCACCTCATTTTTTAGTGGAGTGCTGAACACATTGGACTATATATATATATATATATATATATATATATATATATATATATATATATTATATTTAAATTTACCGCATAGACAATTGGGCACCACATCTCTAAAGCAGTTGCCATAACCACAGGCTCTCTGGTTTCTATATGGTAGGTATGGCCCTACATCTATAATTTCAATCGTTTTAAATTATGCATTAAAAAGCAAGGAAACCCAAATTCACCTAGCCATCCCACAGTGAATTAAATTCAAAAGATCTCCCCCAGGCTGGTGCTCCTTTTTGGAGAAAAAAAAATGCAACAGCCCAGAGAACTCGTAGTGTGGAACAGATGGAAGAAAGGTACTGAGAGGCACCGATGCCAAATATAATGTGCAAGGAGCAAATATTGAAGTACCTTTAATAAAAGTTGTTATATGCAACTGACTGCCAGGAAAGTACAGGGAACACAAATCCACTTGCAGATTTATTTTATTTTATTTTGGCTTTGTGATGGCAAATTACAATTTTTCTCTGATTAATCTCTAAAAATTTGTGGTTTTTCTATATTTTTTAAAAGCTCCAAAAATGTATAATAAAAAGATTTAATAAGTGTAAAACTTCGCTACGTAAAAGTTGGTGAGATCCTATAGAAGAGCTGTGCTGATCTTATTCGATCTGTTATTATTTAGCCTGCAGACGACTGAACACACATTAATGAATGTTTGTTTAATTTTAAAACATTAATTGCATTTTTATTGATATCTGTGTTTCAATAATTTACACTGTTTGTTGTGTGGATCTCTGATTCATTTAAATTGATATATGCTCACTTTGGACATACAAATAACAAAGCAATTTAATCATTTGACATGAGAGACTACACAATGAACAGGGGAAAACATAACTAGTAGGACAATTGAAGAAGATATACTGTATAGCCTTAAAATGTGATGCACAAAAAGTGAATAGAGTCCAGATTATAATACCATTAATTTATAGTTTCTTAAGGCAAACAATGAAAACCTCCCACCCTATGATATTAAGTTAGTAAACTAGTATAGAGGAAGTCTGTGGAATTTGTAAATAAAATAGTTAAAAAAAAAACAGATACAGGTTTCTGGATAATTTGGATCTTCATACTTGAAGTCTACTAGAAAATCATATAAACATTACATTAAACCAATAGGCTGGTTTTTCTATCAATAAGTATTAATTATATCTTTGTTTGCATCAGGTACAAGGTACTGTTTTATTATTACAGAGAAAAAGGAAATCATTTTTAAAAATGTGGATTATTTGGATAAAATGGAGTCATCCTTTCTGTAATTCTGAACTTTCTGGATAGTGGGTTTCTGGATAATGGATCCCAATATATTGGTTAATATATTGGTAACTACATAAAAGAATGAATAAAAACACATTATTATCTATTTTAATTCTTAGTAAATAAATATTTGTTCTGATTGTTAGTTCTAGTGGAGCAATTAAATAAATGCAAAACATTTCCCTTGGTTTGTTTCTCTAATCCCTGTGTAATTTGCTGGCTCTATTTAAATGATGATAATGATTTTTTTAAGAGCGTAGTGAAATGGAAAACCGATCCTGGTTAGGGTGAGAAGGGCTGAAGTGAGCAGAAAAGCCCTTTTGGCCCCTTTCAGCCCTTCTCACCCTAACCAGGTTTGGTTTTACATTTCGCAACTCTCTAAGTCCTACCTCCTCAGAAGCCATGTTCCAATATCTTGCATTGATGAGTTCTAACAAGATCGAAACAGGCTGTCTGCAAGTTTGGATATATTGCTGTGTGTAAGGCATGAGACAAGTAAATAACTTCAGAAGGCTTCAAATTGCAATTTTTTTAAGGAAATTCAGTTTGGTTGATCTTCCAGTGTTGACAGTTCAGTCATATATCCTACAACCCTCCTATGGTGCAATACACAAGCAGCCATCAAGGTGATTGGTGAATTCAAGTGGCTTCCCAATTTTAAGATATTGCAGTTTCAAGACAAAAAAAATGATCAAGCAGTGTTTAATGATTGAATGTTGTCTTCCACTTGTGTTTTCATTATGAAGAGGGAGCATTGAATTTAGCAAATACAGCATATAAGGCCAAAGGACAATACCAAAAACCAGGGAGGGAGCTCCCAGTGTGGGCGTCCATGATGTGGGACCATATATAATGTTTTTGATAGTAATGTGCATGTGTATAATTTCACACACTGAAGTAAATGCGGCCTAGCTTGGGACTGATTTTTTCATGGAGTGCCTAATACATCTTTTAGTAGTTAATTTCAAAAAACAGGGAATTCCTGAAAGTGAAAATTTGCAAAATGTATTGAAGCTAAATTTTTGCAAACTGCACACGATACATGGGAGTCCATGATCATTTTTTTTACACTTGCAAGCATAAAGTATGCTATAGGGGTAAGGTTATTCTATAGTACTGCTGAGCTTTTTACCAAAAAACCCATTAATTAAAACTTTGTAATTAACTCCCTACAATATTTAGAAATAGACAGTTTTACAATTAATGTATGCTTATTTGTTATGGGGTGACCTAATTATCTGCGCTGTTTATAAACTTGGAATTGCATTGAGTATCACTGCTTTTAACTACTAGCTATAACATGGCTTTTATCTCCTTTTGCCAGCATTGGAACATGTTTTTACCACTGAGCTTAAAATGTACAAATAGAAGAGGGGGATGGATGGTGGTTAGCACAGCTTTTCCAAATGGGATGCGTCCAATTCCTTAATAGTTGCTCTGTGCTGCAACTGCTGCAAATGATCCAAGTATAAGAGAAGGAAGAGCAACTTTTTATTCCAGGCAGTGGTAAACACAACATGTTTCGGGTTCAATACCGTTTATCAAGTGATCATGTTGTGTTTACCACTGCCTGGAATAAAAAGTTGTTTGCAGTAATACTGCTGAAGTTCCTCTTCCTTCTCTTATACTTGGATCGCTTAAAATGTGCACTAACGTTATCCTTTCTTCAAGATAGCAAATATATATGCTAGTATTGGAAAGTTTTTTTTTTTATTTCTCTTGGAATATGCAGGAATGTTAATAGCAACCTTTTAATCATGTATTTCAAGCTTCTGCTGCATATCTATTTTAAGAAATACACAAAAAAGTGTAAAGAAGCAATTTCTATTAATGTTTGGGAATATATTGCTAGTGCTCTGTATTAGTTACAGTAATGTGCAGTATTTTATTTTTAATATAAGGGGATGATTAAATATTGATGTGATTCAATATTTTATTGTAAATGTCATTTGTGAAACCAAAATATGACAAATCTATGCTCATAGCACATCATAACTCATAGTTTGTATGTATAAATCATAGCTGCCAGTAGAAAACAATTTCATTGTAAAGGAAAGATTCTAAGACCTATAGATTTATCATTAGTTTTCAAGCATACATTGTCTGTCATTTCCTTTTTTTTATGAATAAATAACAGGCTTAAATAAAGCCTACTATTTCTATATCTGATTTAGGTAAAATATTGCCTTATCAAAAATGTTTATGCTACCAGTGAAATGTAAAATGTTCTTTATAGGAATTTGATTCATTGCTGGATTTATGAGCATAATACTAAGGAATAATATATTTTAAGTGTAGGTTTTGTTCATAACACACTTCCATAGTGTTTCAATGTATTATGTAAAATGAAAGGAAATAAGAAGAATAAAAAATCTAGAATCAGTAGGCACCAAAATTTTATTCCACTTAATAGGTATAATTAAATTCAAATATTTAACATTTTAACAACTACATAACCCTCAGTTCTGAGTTTCTTATTTAACAAAGATTATTAGTGCCAGAAAAATAACTTGAAAGAGCCTTTTATTATGTATTTAATAAATATAATTCACAGAAGCTCTGACATGAATGCATAAAAATAATATTAATCCTGAAAACAAGAAAGTTTTATGTCATTTGAAAAGTGTTTTTTTCTTAATTTTTTGTAGTGAAGCAATTTAAATTACAAATGAACACTATTGTGTGCTAACTTAATCTTAAACAGATTGTATGGTAAAGTAATTTTATAAATGTTAACAGTTTTATTATAGTTATCTACCAATATGACTTTATCATGCAACAAAATGTATCTTGCAAAATAATAACCTTAGTACATGTACAGTATATTCAAATGTCATCTGCCTTATAAATACCTCTCTTAAAGTTTAATTTGCAATACAAAATAAACAAGCACGTATTGATCTCTGTAGAAAAATAATATCTTAAGTCCTTGATTTTCTGTAGTAAAGGAAAAATCTTTACTGTACTTAAAATAATAGTTATGTTGCAAACAATATATTAAGTATATATGTCTTATTTTTCAACCCTATAAGTCAAAGATACATTATTATAATACAGGTATGGAATCTGTTATCCAGAATTCCTGGGGCTTTCCAGATAATGGATCTTTCTGTAATTTGGATCTTCCTACATTGTCTACTAGAAAATCATGTAAACATTAAATAACCTGGTTCTGCTTCCAATATGGATTAATTCTATCTTAGTTTGAGTCATGTAGATGGTACTTGTCAGGATCTGCTGGTAATCGAACTCTAGTTACTGTGTTTTCACTCACCTGCATTAGCTCAGTGAGCCACTGGAAGCAATTACCTCTTGCAATGACTAGTTTCTATAATGGGTCTTTTACATTCCTTTCTACAGAGTGCCCTCCTCCCAACTCGTTTGATTCATCTGTTCTTGATCAAGCAATCTGAGGCCTTTATAAGCTTGTTTCCTGCAAGTTGCTTGATCATTGTATCCCATAGACCTGATCGAGCCCGTTACTCTGTTCCTGCTTGTTCCTTGCCTGATTCCTGATCTGAGTCCTTGTCCTTGTTCCTGAGCCCTGCCTGTTTTCGACTGATCTCCTGGTAATGACTTTGGCCTGTTCCCTGGATTATCCAGGGAACAGGTCTGCAAACTACCCCTGACCTCGGCCTGCCAACCGGATTTCCCTTGCTTGCTCCCTGTCCAGAACTCGGCCTGTTTAATGGACTCTGATTGTTTGATGCCTGCCTCTGACCCCTGGCTTGGTAAAAGTACTTTTTCATTTATTTTTAACCTGCTACATTGTTCTCTATTTTCAATAAAAAATCCTCTTCATTTATAACATGCCATCTGCCTATTATCATGCTCCATTCCTGCATTACCCTTGTTATACAGCACATAGGCTCCTACCTGACAAACACACACCTGTGGTCAGTCCTTACAGTACTGTTTTATTATTACAGACAAAAAGGAAATCATTTTGGATTATTTGGATAAAATGGAGTCAATGGGAGATGGCCATTCTTTAATTTGGAGCTTTCTAGATAATTGGTTTCCGGATAATGGATCCCATACCTGTAATCATTAATTAAACATTGGTGGATTAAAGTTATTTCTGCAAAAACCTTTCATAGTATTGTAACTTGAAAGGAATTATGCAATTTGAGAGCAATCACTCACTTCATTACAGTTTGCAAGCAAGTGTTGTGTCTGAAGAAGTTGCAACACAAATGTAACACAATTGCACACGTTCTTTACTGTAAATTGGATCCCATGTCCGATTGGTATAATTTCTGGTGTTTGGCATGAGAGTAACGTTTCCTCCTGAATTTTGTACCTAAGTGCGCTGTCCTTTTTGATGCAGTGTGCTAAGACAACCAGAGAGCTACCTCATATCTCCTAGGTGGTGGTAGCCCCAGGGTTCTCCTGTGTCAACAGGGGCGACTGTGCTCGATCTGGAAGGGGAGGCAGAAAGGATGGAATGGTGCCAAGTGCAACTATACAGAAATTAATGGGGTTGTATGTGCAACTGATGGCTTGGAAATTTTTGCTTGTGGTCATAAATAAACCTTGTGGAGTACTTACATACAAGTGAATAAGAGGTGTCTATAAAAAAAGATACAAGTATGTTTAACTGTTTCGTTTAACTGTTATGTCGTGAAGTATTATAACAATTTTATTGTCTCAGGAATTCTTTTTCTGGAGGTGCAAAATAAGGGCTGTGATTGGCTATTTGGTAGTCCTATGTGGACTGGCAACCTATAGGAAGCTCGGCTTGGCTGTAAACCTTGGTTTTATGCAACTAAAACTTGGCTCCAAGCCAGAGGCCACATCCAGCATGTTGCTCGAGATCCACTGGTTGGGTATCACTGGTATAATGTATACCATCTTAAAAATCAATTTTGCATTTTATTATAGATGATTGTGATTATTTAGGAGAGCACTCTAATAAAGTCTGGTACTTCTAAATAACAGTTTGTACGGACTTTGCACAATCATTGTTGAACTTCTTTGAAATAATTTATTGTTTAATAAAGGAAAACAATACCACCAAAATCAACAGATTTTATCAAATTAAGTGGCCTATTTAATAATCTTACCAAACTGGTATATATATTTAAGTAAATATTGCCCTTTTACATGTTTTGCCTTGTACCCCCATTTCATAATGGTCCGTGTGCTCCCTCAGAGATCACCTGACCAGAAATACTTTAACTGTAACAGGAACAAGTGTGGAAGCAAATGACAACTCTGTCTATTGGCTCATGTGACCTAACATGTATGGTTTGTTTTTGTGGACCATGAATCCTAGGATCCCAGGGGGAGGCCCTTATTTTTTAAAATTGCAATCTTCTATTTATGATTAACCAATGGCACATACTACTTAATAGTATATTATAATGAAAATGGTTTATTTACAAGAAGCATGGTTTTACATATGAGCTGTTTTATGAAATATATTTTTATAGAGACCTACATTGTTGAGGGGGGGTACAGTTTTCCTTTAATATTATTTCTTTTTGAATCACACATTGCAAATCTAATTTATGATATACTGTATATAGTGGGTATGGGCTACTTTGATTAGGGATTCTAGTTATTTGTATTTAGTCAGAATAGACATATAGTAGAATTTTACAAATAGGACTTTAGTAGTTTCCTTAATAGAGTTTCGATTTTTAACGTGTGCCTCAAAATTTGCACTGCAAGTTTTCAGAGCAAGAAAAGCAACTCTTTTTTAGGCTATACCTAAAGAGTCTCCTTTCTGGCATGTATGCAAGAGCCACTGTACCAGAGCTTCATCATCATCATCATTTATTTATATAGTGCTGTCAAGATATGCAGTGCTTTTAATGGTGATGTTATTTATATGCGTTTTTTCCCCATGTACACATCATTAGGATTGGTGTCTACATAGACAAACAATACATTTAAATAATTTCAAAATTATGAGAAAATGGCATTTTACTGTTTTGCTGAGGATCTTTCTGTTGTCTAATTAAACTGACTTTGTGACAAAAGTTTGCATGTTTCAAATGAACAGATGGATCCAGTGTTGTATGAATATCTGTCACGGTGCAATAGTTTAAGTAATCTTGTTAGTTTATCCAAGAAGCATTAGTGTTGTCTTTACATGGCATCATTCCTCATAGAAACATTGTAGCTTAGCTTGTAATATCTGCATACAGTTGGAGTTTGCTGACATAAATATACAGATAATATTCAACCAGAGACAATCTTTAAACATCAAGTGTGTTTTTTCCTTCTAATCATTCTTGTGATTTAATATCCGTTGTTCTCAGCAGCTTTTCAAAATATCTGATCTCGAATTATGTTCTTCCTAATTTCTTTACATTTTACAGGTTAATCTTATGATAGCATAATTAGGTTTCAATGGCTGATTCACATGTCAGTTGTAAGTATTACAATCAGTACATTTAGGATAATAGCAAGTGAATGTGTTTCCCACTGTATCTGTTACCAAAGCCACATTTTGTATGAAGCAGGTATAAAAAAATACTTATGGATTGGTGAAACAAGCTTCTTAATTGTTTGTCTGTCAGGACAAAATCACGCAACAATTAAGTTCCACATCTGACTCCACTTGGACTTCAGACATGGTCCATACATTCATCTGCCTAGGGTGTAACAATGGGTAAGGGGGGGGGGAGCACTGGGCAGCTATCTTTTGAAGAGTCGTCTGCCTACTCCTAGTCTGGGATCTCTTGTTCCTGCTGCCCCCCCCCCCGCTTGTCACCACACACACCCTGTGCAACGTCAGTGTGCCATGCAAGTGCACGTTCGCACATGCACACTGGGGTTAGATCACGTTTGGCTTGGACCTCCTCTGCCCATATAGAAATGTTAGCCACAACTGTTTATACAGTTTATTTTTGATGCATCACTTTCTGCTTGTAGTGGTATAATCAAAATCAAATTTTTGCTGGTTAATGTAGTTGAAATCAAAAAAACTATTTTATCCATAATTAATGCAAATATGGCACTGAAGAAGTGTAAACTGTGTATTCAGATCTGAAGGAACTGAAAAGAAAAGACTGAATCCGAGTCAAGAGTCAGCATGACAATATTTTATTGATTTTGCAAAGTGTTTGCAATTTAAATAAAAACAAATTTTAGCAGTGTGGTTATATCTAAGTCAAAAATAGTCTGAAAATGCATTACATCATGTCATATAAAGTTAGATGTGTAAAACTGATTTACAAATCCCTACATTGTACTGACTTTCAGGCTTTTACGCACATTAATCTTCTGTCCGTCTCTCTGCAAATATTACCTGCACATCATGTTCCAATTTAGTTAGCTCCCTGCTGTTCATTCCTGCCTTAAATAAGACCTCATTCATGTATTTGGTATGAATTCTTATTGTGATTTACTTTACCCTACTTTGAAGATTTTATCATCTATAAAACAGCATTCAAAAGTATTTTGCAATTAAATGTAACTCTTGACAAAACCAACAAACAATTCTTGACCACAAACCATGAAAACTGCTTAGGCATTAAAGCTGCTTTAGGAATTTCAAATAATTCAGCAAGGTTTAAATGTTTACAAATTAGTGTTTGAAATACACAATGTTGTATTACTTTCCCTAGAAACCCAGACAGTACATGTATTAATGGTCTGTAGAACCTACTTCCAGTTCTCTGGCTATTTTCTAGTTGAATACCTGTGTTTTCTGGTTCTCGTTTGGTGACTTCATGAGGAAGTACTTGCTCCTTCTTGAGTGGATGGATGAGAGGTCTTGCTTTATACCCAGAAGAATTGAGATGGCAGACAATACTTTAATAATACTAATTGGGGATTGCTCCCGCACACCTGTCTGTACAGATATATCCAAGTCCACTTGGTGCTCAGTGATAGAGGTAACCGGCAACCTCAAATCAGATACTGAGAAAAGGCACACTGGCACACAAGTTGTGAAAACCTTGCTAAATTTTATTACCGGAAGTGCAACGTTTCGAGGCAAGCCCCTTTAATAATACTCCCATTTTTGGAGACAATCCAGATATATAAAAAGATGAGACTCAGTAAAAGGAAGAAGCCTGAATGAATAATTTTTGATACCCAGCATTACGAACCCCCTGAGACAGCAATGTGTAATTTATTATTATCAGAGTACAGGCAGGGATACAGATGTATCACCCAGCTGTGAAAAGTATTATAATGATAGGTATTCAAGAAAAAAAACTCTTTAGGCAGGTAATGCTAATTCGCTGAATATCAGCAGTTGAATGCCCCCCCCAATGTTGCTTCTTCCTTGTTTAGTGTGAAGCTCCACCCCCTGAGTGTTCTTTCTCTCTTGGAGACCTGAAAGGAGGCTTACTATGCATGCCTGATTGATTTCCATTTCAGCAGAAGCAGTGATCATGCCAAGTAAGCACCTATTTGAGGTTTTCATAGTTAGAGAATGATTAAGAGAGCTCAGGGAGCAGAGCTTTACTTTAGACAAATGAGTATCTAAAAGAGCTTCAGTTCAGCTGCAGAGAAACAAAATAAAACAAAATATAGGGACAGAAGTATGCTATTTTGGGGGCTGCTTAGATTTAAAAAAAAAAACTTTTAAGCGTATTCATTACACTATCTCCCATAGTATCTAGGCACCTTTTTTGCAAAGGGTATCAAGACACTATACCTAAAATAACATCCTCAGATGGAATGTGTGTTAGGGAGCTGCTATCCTATTGTTCTGTTGTTAGGCTGCTGGGGGGGAGGGGTGATATCACTCCAACTTGCAGTACAGCAGTAAAGAGTGATTGATGTTTATCAGAGCACAAGTCACATAACTGGGGGCAGCTGGGAAATTGACAATATGTCTATCCCCATGTCAGATTTCAAAATTGAATATAACAAAATCTGTTTGCTCTTTTGAAAAATGGATTTCAGTGCAGAATTCTGCTAGAGCAGCACTATTAACTGATTAATTTTGAAAAAAACATGTTTTCCCATGACAGTATCCCTTTAAGTCTTCTAAGCAGCCTTGTCAGGTATTTCAAAGAGAAGTGGGATAATGGAAGGATAGTTTGAAATTAGTCTAGCAACACTGTATTCGATTAAAAATGCATTGTGCTATGATTTAGGAAAAATCGTTTTTTTCAAGAATAAGAAAAGGTAAGGCTTATTGGCTCATATTCAGAACCAGAGTGAAATGTAGTTACAGCCATGCAAAGTTTGACGCAGTCTTTGAATAAATGTACAGTATTTGCATCTAAACCTGCTCCTAGCACTTACACATAGATTTGCCTATTGATGCAGGTAAACCCTGGTGCTACAGCCACCTTGACAATTAATTGCATTCTTTATTCTTGTTCTATCCAATTTTTTTAAATCAAATCTATCAGTTAAATTTATACCTGTATGTTGCTTTGTATCATTAACCTGAAAATTAAATACCAGTGCCCACATGAAAATGTATGTGGGTTATGTGCCCACAGTATAGATTTTTAACTTAAAACCTAACACAAGGATAGATTATGAAGGCAGCTTTTGCAGGGAATTAGGCTCAGCAGAAAATTGCAATTTATGAGAAACAATGTGCAGACTCACATAGCTGAACTTTGCAACAGCAGCAGGTTTTATCCGTCTTTCAATATAAAACTGTCTGTACAAATCTAGGAGCCATTACAGCAGAAACAAATGTTCAACTCACTCCCTAAGCACAGGGTCACTAAACCATAGAAATATATTGGATTAATAGACTAACATGGGAACTATTCTGTTTTGCATTGCACATGTAAAATAAAATAGATGCTTCAAATATGTTATTTTTTTTTCTAAATGCAATCTAATATAAAAGATATTTTCATACAGGTTTACTTAGTCAACCATGCTTCTGATAAAATGGTCACTAAATCACTTTGCACACTGTCAAGAAAGGTAGAGTACTTAAATGATTTAGTGAAGAGTAAATCTACTGTTTAGGAAGCTTTCACATGCTCATGGCACTTTTGCAATGTGACAAGAAAGTTTCAGATTGCTTTTTAGGTATACAGAACATTGCAGGAAAAACCATGCTTTCTATAAACCATTAAAACCATTGACATTGCATAAGAAGTAGCAAAGGCATTTAGTATGTAAATATTTGGTACAGATAGGTTTGTCCTTTTTCCAATAACATGAATGGGTTCATTTATTGAAAAAAAAAAATCTAATTTGTAGAGTTTTTCCTACTTCAAATATACTCACAATTAAAAAACGCAAATAAGTGTGTAGTAAAATGGGCTATGTCAATCTAAACAGCAAAGTAAGGGTTACACTGGACTACAACATACAAGGCAGGACCTTCACTGTATGAAGAAATGGTGTAACTGAACTACAACTCACATATGCTACTGTGCTTAAACATAAAATAAATGACAGCAGGAGGTTCTTGCAGCAAACAAAAAAAAAATAACAATATCCAAGACAATATATTCACAGTGTATTAGCAGATGGTAATATTCTAAGACTGTTAGGCAGAAACAGCAAAATGTAAGACCATGTGGAAGCAGTTAGGGTATTTGAAGGTACACCTCTAGGATGGAATGCCCAGGTGTGGTTCAGATCCCATACAGTGGAATGATCAGGGATATTCCCTGATTCCCTATCCATCTGTGGTCCCTTCACTTTAGGCAGACTCAGATCCTAGGGGAGATCTACTCAATAGAGTAGATAGGGATGGTCCAAAAAAAGTCTTTTCTAAGTCCCAAAAAAACGCTGGCGTCTTTTACTTTTTATAGGGTAATCGGCTGAAAAAGATCGAATTTTTTAGGGTACCCTCCTTCCCCCCCCCTACATTTTATAACATATGGCACCTAAACTATACTGTGGGCAGTCCAGGCCTGGACTGGGATTCAAAATAGGCCATGCCATTCCAAGTACACAGAGGCCCAAACAGCCACCTACCAGCCCAAACAGCCCCCAACCAGCCCACTCTATGGTAACTTTCTATGGAACCATACAGCAGCCCTTCTGGCATTTGGCAGAACCCACAGATTGCCAGTCCGGGCCTGGTGGGCACATGTGTAGGGCATTAGAACACATTTATTAAAGTTCCCTGGCCTTGTGTAGTGTAATGTGTTTGCTGCTGCATATACAGGCATTGTACTTTAACTGCACGCCGTATACAAATTTGCCTTCGCTAGCGTAACTTCGAAATGCTGAGCGCAACTTCGCAAAGCATCAGTAACTTTTGCGCAACTTTGGATCTTCGCGAATTTGCGCAGCCCTGAGGAATCTACGCCTGGCGAAGTGTGTCGAAGTGCGGCGAAGCCAACACTGGCGCAACTTCGAAGGTAAGTAAATGTGCCCCCAAGGGAGCTATTTACTAAAACTTTTTCCTATTACATTGAAAATTCAACCTAACTCCCGACCACAATCTAGCTTAATTTGAAAATTGTACATGAAGAAAAAGCTTTGAAAAAAGTTGTATGAATTTTTCAAAGTTTTGCTTGAAAAACTAGAAAAACTTTATATCAAAAGAGAACCACACATTTTTCAGATTATTGAAGGAAATAATCGTCAACCCGAATCGCTAGAAAATCATGAAGGCAAAAAAAAAAAAAAATGTTCCAATTGTAAAAGAGACCATCTGCCATTGTCTTTTACATGACTACAACAGGTATTAGCTGGAGTGTTTTTAGGATTCAAATTTTTAGCAGCTGTGTAGTATCTTGAAAAATTTTACTTTTTTTTTTCTTCTAACAATTTGAGTTTCGCCCCTTAAAAACTCAACCAGAAAAATTTGAGGCTTAAGAAATAAACCCCAAGTGTATATTAAGCTCTGCTGACTGTTTTTTTTTTCTACAAGTGGACTAAGCACTCATAGAACAGTAGTGTACTGACAAATAATAGGGTAAACTATTAAGCTACCAAAAATTATCTTTTATTTTTCTGTTGCTTAAAGGAGAAGGAAAGCTACAGAGGCATTTTATTGGCAATAGATTAGCTGCAATAGTGCAAGCTAGAATGATATATTTATTCTGTAGAATGTTTTACCATACCCGAGTAAAAATCTCTACAAGCTCTCTGTTTGTTTAGGATAGCAGCTGCAGTATTAACTTGGTGTGACATCACTTCCTGACTGCGCCTGCAGCATCTCTTCCTGCTCTGGGCTCAGATTACAGCAGAGAAGGGGGGGGGAGAGGAGCAAACTGAGCATGCTCTTGCCCGGGGCAATGAGGTTTAAGCTAAAGGCAGAAAGTCTGATACAGAAGCCCATGTGTACATGATAGAAAGGAAAGAAATGCATTGTTTCTTTTGACTGACGACTTTGAGGGTTTACTGGTACATTTAGGTGGACCTTTCTGATAAGGCTTGCTTAGTTTTAACCTTTCCTTCTCCTTTAATGCTATTTGCGACTGCAACTCTCAGATTTTTATTGAAGAATTTGTTGTTGCATAGCTGTGTCAATATGGGCCTGTTTTGCTCACTTAGTTGGAGTTGTTTCTTTAGCATGTATCATCTCTCAGCCTGCCTCTCATGGATACAGCACTGTTGAACACAGGCAGTGCTTTATTAGTTGTAGTATTTGTTCCTAGATTACTAATTTTAGGACTGGGCTCCAACGTGCAGAAAAGTAGCACCAACCTGTCCGAATTACCGAACCGGGAGGAACCACGGATGGGAGGAAGACTACCCTTACAGCTCCTCTACTGAAACACCCTCCTATGGGAACAGAGGGAGATCAGTGAAGGTGTAGTATGGGAGCCTGGGATTCCTGGCAGGGAGCGCTGGTCAGCGAAGAAGTAGGTCTGGTGTCTGTGAAGATATGGAAGGTGCAGGTTAGTTGCTGAGCAGTGAAGAGTAGAAAGGACGTCACAGGTACTGGAGCGGCAATCACCTTCGCGTCTACTGCAGGTTACAATGGACAGGTAGTCGGCAGGTAAACAGTCAGCACAACAGACACAATAACCGCTTCACTGAACTTGTAGGTTGAGCAGATAGCGCACGTGGGTAAAATATCACAGGACAAGGCTCCCAAGATGAAGACTGAGCATAGACGAGCAGAGGTCGGCAGGGGTGATACTTGTTCCGTTGATAGACACGGGTCAAAGGCAGAAGCATAAACGGTAGCAGGCAGAATTTCGGCAACAGATAACAGGTACAGGCAAGGTTCCAAGGGTTAATGCGGCAGCAAGGTCAGAAGGCAAGCAGATGTTGGCAACAAGAGTTCAAGATATCAAGGCAGAGTCCAAGGGGTTAATACAGAAGCGTAATCAAGACAAGCAAGTTCGGCAACAGGAATTCAAATATAGCAAGCAGGGTTCCAAGGGTTAAGCAGAGGCGTAGTCAAGACAAGCAGGTTCAGCAACAGGAGTTCAAATATAACAGGCAGGGTTCCAAGGGTTAAGCAGAAGCGTAGTCAAACAGGCAAATCAGGGCAAAAACAATAGTTCAGTAGTAACAGAGAAACTTACTCACAACAGCTAGGTACAACGATGTCCGAGCACTTTGAGAAACTCTGCGCTGGAAGAAATACCATCGCCTGCGTCAATACGCTGCGCCCAGCCATTCCCCTGCACCGGCGTCACGGCGCCCGCGCTGTGACGTCACTGGAACGCAGCGCTGGAACGCATCGCGCCGACGAGCCATATCTGTTGCCCCGGTAAGTACCTGACACATCCACTATGCTTTATTTTTTTACAAATTACACCATACCCAGCGCTTAGTAAATGAACATCTTCAGATGGCTTAGCTGAAGAGTCAGGCCTGATAGCTACACATACAGATGAAGCCACTTGGATTTGTGAGATAAATGCGTCATGACTCATGGTTAATTGAAGAAACTGCGTTATCTAAAGTCATCTTAACTCATTTAATGCATTTAACCTTTCCATTAGCATACCAAAGCACCATTGTGAACAATGGTGAATGCTTTAATTAGATGGGATGTTGTGACGCAGTTTTCTGTGTTAAATGAGATAAATGGGATATCTGTGTTTAGTTATTCTGTGTCAAACAGACAAACCAAAGTGGCTGCATCTGTACAGTAAAACCAATTGGCAACTGCCTCAGAATGTAATTGCATACATTATTAGTTAATTTTAAGGATAATTACCCCTGGAATTTGTATGTAATTAGTTCATAGTTAGAGCAGATTTTTTTTTTTTTTAAAGATTGGCCAAGCTCATTGGGGCAGATTCACTAATGGGCGAGTTGTCGCCAGCATTTGCCTGGTCTGAGGTGGCGAAGTCAACTCTGGCAAAAGAGGTAACAATCAATAAAATTCACACTTTACCGAATTTGCCATGTAACGACCGTTCGCGTTGTCACCTACACCTGTTAGTACCTGTAGACATTTCTGGAGAAATGTCGCTAGTGTTAGCCACTTTAGTAAATCAGCCCCATTGTCTGAATCTATACATGAATGTGCAGAGGATTAAACCTTTAATATTTTTACCCCAGTTTTCCATGAAATTCTCATAATCAAGTTGGAGGTGAAAATAGCAAGAATGTAGAGGTGTATGTTAACTGGGCATATAATAGTAAGGGCATTGTAGGGAGGATGAAGCTACTTACATAGTAAAATGCATAGTTACATAATAAGTTTGTTGAAAAAATACATGTCCAAGCTGTATATCTATATCATCTATATCATCTATATCATTTATATCATCTATATCATCTATATCATCTATATCTATAACCTGTCTAAATGTAGTTAATTCAGAGGAAGGCAAAGCCTCTCCAAAATTCCTTCCTGAATGCTTGTCAAGATAAAGCTAGCTTTACCCAAAATATATTTTAAACCACTTTCCATGACCCAATCATCAATCACAAAAGTTTGCTAGCAGACCCCTGCTGCTGAACTGTACACTGAAAAGAAATCATAACTGTAATTATGGCTGTAAAATACAAAAAAGCCAGATATCTAAAATGGTAAAAAAAGAAATAACACTGACAAAAAGTCAAGTAGAGCAAAATTGCAGTGTCAAGAGCACTACAAGCATAGCATTACAACAAGCATTTTCCACTTTTTAATAACATCCTCTTAATTGTTGCCAAGGGAGATAATCAGAGCACAAGACATATCCACTTTGGATAATTTAGTTTTAAAATACTTCACACAGATTTAAGCAGAACATGTATTTGGTTACAAATGGAATCACCCCAATTAAATAGTGTACCCTTCTTTTTTCATCATTATGACTGAGAAACATAAGAAGTATTATGTGATTTATGGTTAATACAGTGGTTAATACAATATAATAACCAATATAGTAACTGCAGGAGGTCTTCATTTCAAACAACACTGTTTCTGACAGAAAAAAAGTGCATCTGTGAATTATGTGCATTTTGCAGTGAAACTAAGCCAAAGTATCTAAATATGATGCTAAGATATCACAGTGGGAAGGTGCAGTAATTGCAAAGTAGAATACATAATATGTACTAAGAAGGAGAAAAAAATCCAAGCAAAGGTGTACAATATAGAAAACCCCACTTGCTATGGAATACTTGAGTTTTATTCTCCACAGAATTGCCTTTTCAGGTAAAAATACAATAAATTACAGGCAAGCATGTTGAAATCAGGTTTGTATTTATACTACAGATTCCAGAATATTGCTCTTTTCCTCTGTTTTTATCTCATGTGATATATTAAAAAATACTGCATGTTTTGTTTAAATCTCAGGAATCACTATTCACATAGTATTTTCTCAGGCTCCAGTGATATTAAAGTCAGAAACTATTGGAACACTTTGGTACTAAAATAAACACGAAATAAACCTGAAATAAACCTGAATAATAATAAAAGGTTAGTATTGTACTCCAGTTCATCCTTTCTTCAACCCTATAAAACATGTAAGCCAATTTGTGATTAATTTGTTTTGAAATTACTTTTTTTCACTGTTATGTTTTAAAATAAATATAATATTTCATTGTTCAATTCATTTTCAGTGCTCCTACAATAATTAAAATCTTAAAAATGAAATAACTTGGATGCTAAAAATACACCTCCCACTGACCTCTATAGAAATTAGTTAATTCTTGATTTATTTTTTTATGAAAGAGCAATTTTGCCAATGTGCGGAAAAAAAAAAACACATACATACATACCCGTCTTTTGCAAAAAAAAAAAAATTGCAAAACAGCAAACTTTTTTTTAAACCACAACATTTTTTTACTATCCATTACAGCTGCATCTGCAGGGCTAGCTCAAAATCATCAACAATATATAGTTTCCCCTTCAAACTGTTGCTGTTGTCATGCTCCTGTGGTGGCACCCAGAATCTAACCCTATCATCATCATCATCATTCTTCAATATATTAGACTGTACATCACAAGTGGTGGCCACAACCTGTATGCAGGCCTTCATCTCTAGAGAGTTAGCCTGCTGCCCTACATATCTGGGACCATGATGGGCATCCCATGTTTTCCACCTACACCTACAGAAATGCTCCTGGCCCTGTCTGCTCATCAAAAAGATCCTAGGTTTCTGGACCTAGGTTCACCTCATACTCATTCTCTAGATTTTAAAAGGCTTGCTCCATCTTTGAGAACATTTGCTTGAGCAATGAAAAAGCAACTATACGTGCCCCCTCCTACGCGATTTTTCAAATATACATAACTGATCACTGAAGGGTGGAGGCAAATGTTAGGAAGTGGTGGCACTACCAAAGTAAATTTGGACCTAAATTAAAATTAAAATGTGTTGATAGAAAAGAAAAAAGATTGTATTTGAACTAATATAATATGGTTGGTAAATGTATTAGATCAAATTAATCTGAACATTCAGCATGCATTGTAAATGTCAATAATAAATCATTTGTAATGCTTGTGACAAACTATATACCAATATATATATATATATATATATATATATATATATATATATATATATATATATATATATATATATATATATATATATATAACCTGAAACAGTGTGCACATACAGCACAGAAAAAAATGCCTAGGTGCTGGTACATTAGATCATAATATCAAACAGGAGCTCACACTCATAGGTCTTGTGTCATAGATGAGAGTCATCTTCAGGAAGTGCAGGCTAAATACAAACACTCCTGTTGTCTGCACGCACGCTTGTGTTCGGAATAATAGCATTGTGTTTAAAAAAGCAAATAAAGCTCAAATTCTTTATAATGGCTTGTATCAAATGTGTGTTTACCTTTACAGAAAATTAAGAAAACATAGTAGGCTACAAAATTAGTAGTGTCTGCCTTCTTCTTAATAAATTCAAATATTCACTGTATAAACTGAAAAAAATCATTAATTGGATCACTGGACTGATATTTAGTTTTATGACCACGGTTTCTGAGAACTGCTGCATATCTGTGTTGCATAGAGCTGGCCAACTTCTGGCTTGGATTCAGTGTGTGGGCATTGTCTGCGGTTCCTAGACCCAAAAAGAACAATCTTACTGTCATCAGTTCACAAAATGTTTTGCCATTTCTCTTTAGGCCAGTCAATGTGTTCTTTGGCAAATTGTAACCTACTCAGCATGTCTATTTTCAACAATGGGACTTTGTGGGGGCTTCTTGCCAATAGCTTGGCTGCAGGTAGGCAACTTCTGGCAACAGTACTCATGGGTAACTTTAGACCTTCTTTGATCTTCCTGGAGCTGATCATTGGCTGAGTCTTTGCCATTTTGGCTTTTCTTCTATTCATTCAAATTGTAGTCTTCCGATTCCTTCCACGTCTTTCAGGTTTGGTTGCCATTTTAAAGCATTTGAGAACATTTTAGCTGAGCAGCCTATCATTTTCTGTACTTCTTTGTATATTTCCCCCTCTCCAATTGGCTTTTTAATCAAAACACTGTTTTTCTGAACAATGGCTGGAACGACTCATATGCACTATAACCAGCATGCCCAACATTTGCTGCATTCCTTCCTTAAATAAGGATTGTAATTGACACTTGTTTTTTCACAGAATTAATGATTGCACTAATTAATTTCCACACTATTATTATTTTAAACACTGCTATTATTTTGAACAAGCCTCACATTATTCAATTACACAGAATCAGCAGCATGAATGTCAGGAATGTTGGGTCTGTTGGCTTTCTATAACTGTAGTACACCTACTAGTTACTTATTTACAATGTAGAAATATAAAACAGCTAGAAAATGTCTGACTGCTATTACTCTGAACACAACTGTACATACTGAAGTGCATATTTATGCATTTTGGGTACAAAGAAAACCTTTGTGGCATAAACATTTGCTGTAGGGCCCAAAGAAAAAGCATCACTCTGCTGTTAAATGCATTTTCATAGATAATATTGCTTGTACAATTTTTCTCTCTTTTGTTCAGATTTACTGAGGGATGCAATTCTTCTTAAAGCCTTTGATTCAAACTAGTGATTTTGGAATCAGGAAGAATTTTTTTCCCCTCTGAGGCAAATTGGACAGGCTTCAAATGTTTTTTTTTGTCTTCCTCTGGATAAACTAGCAGTTAGGCAGGTTTAAATAGCGTTAAAAGGTTGAACTTGATGAATGTGTGTCTTTTTTCAACCTAACTTGCTATGTTCTTACATTCGAAAATAACAGAGAATCTGCAAAATATGATGAAAATCAGCTATATTAAGATATAAGATAAGAGTCTTCCATTGAAAAATACCCTGAAAGGGAACTAGTCATTTTCAAAAGATAGTTTTAAATAAGTGTGCTTTATGAGTTTTACATATAACATTTTCAGTACAAACGCTTTTGTCAAGGGGATTGTGCTGGGTAGTACAGTATGTATGGAAACAGAGTCCAACATGTTGGATACGTGCACAAATGCAAACCTATAGGAAAAATCTGATGCACAACATGTTTTGGGCCTCCCCGTGTGCCCTTTATCAAGTAGACACTTAATAAAGGGCGCTTAGGGGTCTTTTCAATCTTACAACCTTTATTCCATCATATATCTCAAAGGACCAGATTCAGTTTTATGAGAAACAAGAACCGTTTTAGAGGTTACAAAGGTTCAGGAATGAGAACAGGATGGAGCGGGTAAAGATCAGTGACAGGACATTAAGGCATGGAGACGATGAAGACTCTGGGCAGAAAAGAATGGTGAAGGTGTAAAACCAGGTCAGGATGTGGTGCAAGGAGAACTACTTTGGAATGGAGCAGGTGGAGTATTGCGGGCGAAGAGGCATCATCAGGAATAGAGTGAAATAGGATAGAGTGGATGATGAACAGGACAAAGTGGGCATGACAGAAGTGGGACAGTGCGGCCGAAGAGGAAGGGGTTAGATCAGAGACAGGAGTGGATGAGACAAGGAGGACTGGAGCAGAGAGTAGGAATAAGACTGAGGAGAACAGGATAAAAACTAGGCAAGGCAAGGAGCAGATGGAAACCAGAGCAGGGAACTAGAGCCACAAACATGCTTCAGTGCTCTAACTGTAGCTAATCCTCAAGTCCCAGTTGAACTGCTCCATAAAGTACTCAATTTCTTCAGAATAAAACTTAAAACCCACATATTGGAAGCAATAGGTTTTGAGAAACCTTAACATGGCAATAAAGACTATTCCCCCTCCTGACCAGACATAACCCTTATATGCATTACTTGGCCTGATCCTCTGTCTGACTAAGAATTCATTACTTCTGTTTCTAATGTTTGATCATACATGTATCTATGATTCTACCCTTTCATCTCCATCCAAACAGTTGCAACACATCACCTCCCAAGAATTACAAAGGTGAATCTAAACTTATTTCTAGAATGCAACAATATTCTTCGTTAGATAGCGTATTCATGTCCATATTCAATTGCAAGATAATCTACATAACAGAAAGTCAGTTATGACTCATGCATGAGAAACACAGGTTTACATATTTTAAAATGTTGAAATAAAAACCGACCCTTATTTGCAACATTACATACTTTTAAAAATATAATTTAACAATACAGTTAAAACAAAAATGCACCTAGGATATCTTTTTAATGAATACGTTCACATTGTTTTAATTATATAATGCTAGCTTAGCTGCACATGTACTGACTTCAGAATAGTATAAAAATATAAAATGAACAACATTCTTTACAATGATTCTAAAATTACAGAATTTAAAAGAAATGTATAGATTAGGTAAGTATAGGTGTTTCCTGTGTTTTAGTAGTATCAAAGACACCTCCAATAATCTATTCTATAATACTCTACTCTACAATGCTCTACAAAACTCTACAGTACAAAACTCTACAAGCACTTTGCCTGGGCAGCCAGAAAATAAATCCTTTTGCTGTGGTTTTTCATTTGTAGCGAAGACCAGGTGATTTAACTAACACAATATCGTAGCGATATTCAACTTGAATTTTGAACCTCATACATCCAATTTCAAGAGACGAGATTGTTAAATTCTTTAAAAGCCCTGGGGCAAATAAAATTAAGCAGCTTTTAAATAGTCATAGTATTTCTCCTATTGCTAATCCAATCACATGGAGGCTTTGTAGTACCCTCCATATGAGAAGCAAAAAGAAAAAAAGTCTTGCTAGTAAATAGATCACTCTAGGAGTGATGGATAGCTTAGGTAGTTGAGCAGCTCAAAGCTCAGACGAGGAGACATTAGAGGGATTAAGATCCCGGGTACTAATAGCCCAGAAGTAGGGACAAAATGTTGAGACTAGGGATGGCTAGATGCCAACTAAAGAGATCCTGAAAACTGGGTGTACCTTTCACGTTACTGCTACCTCTGTTGACATGAACCCTTGCCTGTAGGGATCCAGCCCAATGCATGATGCTGTGAGTATTTGCTTCCTTTATGCTACTTGTTCTGTGCTCTGAATACTCCTTTGTGGATCTGTGCTATATTGTTAATAAATATACTGTTCTGGTTATGCATTAAAGAACTACTGGTGCCCATTTATTGTGCAATTGAACCTGGTTACAGTTGCACTACACCCTGCCTCCACCCTGTTGCAAGGGCTTACCCCTGAGAGAGAGGGCCTCATTTGTGGTATCACCCACACTGAAAGTAGCTAAAACTTATCACAGTAAAGTCAGTTTATTATAGCGCTACGCTAATAAATACATTTCGTCAAAACAACAAGTCATTAACAATATAAGGTTATCCTGAATTTACCACATAAACCAGAGTACTAATCCTAGCCTACTCCATGTCAGTCAGTCTTTAAAGACTTTGCTTTTTTAAGGTATTTGATTTTTCACAGTGTTATCGTTATTGTGCTATGTAGAAACATGTCTATGTAAAATATGTAATATGTTATACTGATTTGGATCACAAAATGTAATTTAGCAATAAAAAAATCTTTTTCCAGGTTTACAGGATAACCTCATTGATCCATGTTACCAGTGACATGGGGATTCTTAGATCTATCTCTTGCTTAAAGAAGCAATAACATCCTATACAATGTTAGTTTAGGAAAAATAGAACAGCTGTTTGCTTATATAAACATTCTCACAATGTAATTCTTTTCCTTGCTTCAGGATAATTTCAGGGCAGCTGAATCTGCTGTATGTTCTAACAAGGATTTTATTCAATTCTAAACCAGGTACTGAAGAGGAAATGCTTTTCTGGGTTAAAACAAATAATAAATTGCATGTAAATTAGCCATCTGTTTCTGACAAAAAAAAAAGAAAAAAAATCCAAGTCTGACTTCATGTTTTGATGCTCTAGTTGCATTCACACTACATTGACTCCACATGGGGATGCAGCTGTATAAAGAAAGCCTAGTACATAATACTGGAGTACACATTGGGTATTTTCCACATATATTTGAGGAAAAGCCTAGATCTGAAACTTCTAATATAAAAATTCTTCTTTCATGTTACCTTTGCTTAATTGTAAAATATACAAAAAGGGGGGCTGTGGGAGCACTTAAAAGGCTAAGTTAAAGTATATATAAGGATAATGGAAGTGCTACTTTTCCCTGGTCCCGTCTCACAAGCAATTCAGCATCAATGCAAGTGCATGCGTTTACAAAACAGGGGTTTTTAGTTACAAATAGTGATGGGCGAATAAATTCGCATGGCACTAATTTGCGACGTCAATTTCCGATTTTTCTGATTTTGCATGAAAATGTCCAATCTTCACGATTTTTTCTCAAAATGTCAGATTTTCATGATTTTTTTTGGTGAAAATTTTACGACTTTTCCGTGAGCTTTCCGCTTTCACGATTTTTCAGTGAATTTTTCGGCGGTTCACGAAATTCACAAATTTTTTGGCGAACCGAAACAGGAGAAATTCGCCCATCACTAGTTACAAAGTTATGACCATAAAGTTGATAAGCCACCATACCACGCCAAGGTAAACCCCATATGGTGGTCCATAATTTGTTTAAATCTGGTCATAGTATAAAAAGTATTTTACTTCTCTGTATAGTAGCACTACTTGCAATCAGTGTCTCGTTGAACTTTGGTTTCAGTCTGAGCGCTAGATCCTCCCCCGCCAGTATCCGGCTTTTAAGAGGGAGAGATTGCCCAAACCAACACCCATTTTTAAAAGCATAGCAGATGCATTAAAAAGTAGCACTTCCATTATACTTTAACTTTTTTATATTGTATTGTAGCCTGAAGCTGTGGCTGAGTTTCATATGTGGTTTGTAATAGCACCCCATACCCATCCCTTTAAACTAATGGCGGGGCTATGCTTTTAAAAATGGGTGTTGGTTTAGGCAATTTATCCCTCTTAAAAGCTGCATACTGGCGGGGGGGGGGGGGATCTAGCCCTCAGACTGAAACCAAGGTTCATTGAATATAGACTGAGGGGGAGGGGGGCATCCCTGTCTAGTGCCATTCGTTATTTGTATTGGCTGATGTGAATGGCCTGGTAATTTAAGGTAAGTAGATGGACTGATGTAGATGTCTTTGAGTGCTGGACAGATCTATGTGTATCAATATTTGGAAGAGGTATGGTCAGCTCAGGTGGTCAAAGATCTTTTCAGCATCTAGGCTGAGTAGGACTGCTGGGATTTGTCCCATTAACTTATTCCAAAAGGTTGATTGCTCTTTTTATATTGTCTTAGTCCTGTCAGTCTTGGATAAACCAACTTGGTCTGAAGCCACCATTTTGGGTAACAGTGGGACTTGCTGGTTTGTGAGAATTATTGTGAATAATTAAGAATTCAGCAGTGGGATTGGCCTGTAACTGGAACAATTTGTCAAGTCTTTCCCCTCCTTCTGGATAAAAGACAAGTATGAGGTTAGATCTGTGGCAGGGGTGGGAGTGCTATCTAGATATTGGTTGAAAAGATGGACAAGTTGCAAGGAAACTGTGTGGAGAAATGATTGTAGCTGTAAGGAAGTCAATCAAGGTCCAGGTGCTTTGCCTGAAATCATGGCCTTAAATGTACAGTATATGCTAATACTTCAGAAGTGATTTTGGAGTTAAGATGGTTCAAGTCATCTTCTGAACATTTATGTACTGTATACTAGCTCTTTGAAGAAATTCCATAAGTGTCCAATGTATTTGTGGCAGTCTTGGGCATTTGCAAATTAAGGTTGTGTAAGTCAATTTAAAGTTTGTGAAAAGCATTCCTTATTTGGTCAGGCTTGTGTGTAAGAGAGCTTGAATTGTTGTGATTTGAAATTGGCTTTTTAAGCCTCTAAAGGGTCAATCTAATATGTTTCCTTAGTGCAGTGAAGTATGAGGTTAAAATGTGTATATGTTAGGGTGGTAAAGGGTGTTAGGGTGGTAAAGGAATTTATCTAAGACCTTTTGTGGGAATTTTACTTGATTGGCATTAGGGGTGTAAATGTTGATTAGATTTATAGGGATGTCCAGGTATTTCCCTTGTAGCAACAAGTAATGACCTGCAGGGTTCCGGTGGATGTGTTATAGGGCCGTCTTTATGCATTAAGGTTGCAACCCCAGCTTTATTTTTGGCATGAGAGGCAGAGTAGCTTATAGTGTATAGGCTGGAGCAACATTTTGAAGAGTTGTGTGCCTCAAAATATGTCTCCTGTATAAATGCTTCATCCCCTCTGGGGTTATTGACTCTTTTACAGGTTTAGTTTTGCTATTGAGACCGCTGACATTCAGAGATATAATCGCACTCGCAGGTCTTAAGTATAGTAAGAAGATTTTTATTGTGGACAATCACAGCGATTGTCCACACTAAAAATCTTCTTACTATACTTAAGACCTGCGAGTGCGATCTCTACTATTTGCATTGATTCTACCGATAGAGGACCGCACCCAGGCACCAATGACCTCAATATCGTGAGTGCCGGTTCTTTGAGATATAGATAGATAGATAGATAGATAGATAGATAGATATTCAAATACAAGAGTCCTCTGCACTCAACCCATTATCAATATATTTAAGACGGTCTTAAATATATTGATAATGGGTTGAGTGCAGAGGACTTTTGTATTTGACTATATGTATTTTGTGGTCACAGCCTCATTGCACCCCCGCCTAATGGTTTTAAAAAATAGTGGTGAGCACAACTTTCCCTTGTTTGTTATAGTTTATACAGGAGCAGTGACCAGCTCCATGTTGTAGCTCCCACCCTTCCCAGCTATAGTCAGGTGATCCCACTGGTGTATAATAAAAGGGCAGCCAAGTATGGATGTTTACTTTGAAAGCAGCAAGTAAGTTGCAGGTAGAACCTAGTCCTTTTGTAAAATGTATAATGAAACAATAGAATTCTTAATGAATCAGATAAAATTGAGCATAGGACTGGCCAGATATGGGATGACTTTAACGTAGTTGGCCAGCTTAATTATATTGCAATATATGGACAAACAATCCCTGTTTTGTTTAAAGGGTAAGGCATTGTTTAGTAGCAGTATGCACAAAATGTCGCTGTCTTAAATATTAAATATTGATAATGGGTTGAGTGCAGAGGACTCTTGTATTTGACTAATATATATATATATATATATATATATATAATATATATATATAAAATATGTGCTAATAGGGTTTCCATCACCAACACAAAGAGAATTGGAGACAGAGGACCATTTCTTATGTGTATCTGTGGAGAGAGGATACCATTATCTTTGATTCTCGCAGTTGGTTTATCATATAGGGCAAAAACTTTATTAATTGTCATCTCCCCAGGCCAAAACCTTTAAGAGTATGACATAAAAACTAATACAAAAGTGTTCACTTATACATATATACACAATACATACATACATATACAAGTGTGCACCTATACACATCATTTTACTCTGCCTTCATTATTATCTTTCCATTATCACATTTTTTAAAAAAAAAAAAAAAAAAGCGCGTTGGTGTGGGCAGTCCCTCTCTTTTAAAAGCCACAAAAGCAGGTGGTAGGGGAGAAACTAGTCCACAGGTTGAAACCAAGATTCAAGAGACATTTACTCCAAGTAATGCTATCAAGCAGAGAGGTAAAATACCTTTTATAATATGACCAGAGGTAAACAAGTTAGGGACCACTCTGTGGGGTTTACCTTGATGTGGTATGGTGGCTTATCAATTTTATGTTCATAACTTTGTAACAAAAGAAAAACCAGTTTTTTTTAAAATACACACACTTGCATATTTATTGAATTACTTAGACAGGGGACCAGGGAATGTGCATTGATTAACTGGCCAGGTCAGTAGCACTTCCATTGTACTTAAACATATTATAATTTAGCCTTAGGAGTGCACCCCCAACCCCCCTTTTTGACGTCAGTATTAAGAATCATTGATGAGATTTGCTTCTTTCTAGCATAGTGGATTAGCGATATAATGAAATATTATCCTTCCCCTCTCTACTTGGAACAAATCCCAATTGATCTGGGTTTATAAGTTGTGCCAGAACTTTCTTCAGTCTATTAGCCAAAATGTTTGCATACAGTATATTGTAATGTCCACATTGATGAGGGAAATAGGTATGTAACTTGCACACCATTGAGGATCTTTCCCTTGTTTGAGGATCACTGTTATGTGGGCTTCTTTAGCTTGAGCAGGGAAAGTGTTACCTTGGTCGAAGGAATTGAAATATTGTAACATGCGTATATGGAATAAATTACTTTAAAAAACCCATTATAGTAAAGAGAGTTGTACCCATCTGGTCGTGGGCTCTTGTTAATTGGTGTACATTGTATGGTATATAGTATTACTTTGTAAGTAATTGGGTTGTCTATAGATTGACATTGTGCCAAGGATATACTGGGTAGTTTAGCCTTTGTTATGAATTTATCCATCTCTGAGTGAGCGGGGGGAAGGAGTGGTTGAATCGTGCAAAGTAGACCATATTATGTCTGATAGAATTGTTGGAAAGGGGGGGCGGAGTTAACCTCCGATGTAGACGGACGCATATTAGAGAGCTCCATGCGGGGGATTTCCATATAGCAGGCTGGAGCAATCTAAACGCCCGCAGAAAGGTCAGAAACCCGACCACAGACAACGGGACATCATGGGGAAACTGAGAAAGAGACCGTCACCGCTGCCTGATGCGTGTCTATCCCTCCAAGATGGCGCCGACTATGGAAGCTGCAGCCCTAAGCACGCAGTAACAGAGGCAATTGCAGAAGTGCAACGCAACCCGATGCACGATCCCCACAAGCCATCACTCTGCCCATACTCAAAAGCCTACTCACCTCATTAAGGTCAGACCTTCAGGCAGATTTCAAAGGCGCCATAGCAGAGCTCCATAGGGAAGTAAGGCAGACAGGGGACTGGACTGACCATCTGGAAGGGAAAATGGCGGAGTTAGTGAGCTCCCATAATGAGCTAATAGACTCTAATGCAGCACTTGAACAAGAAATATCCCAATTGAACAACAAAATGGCTGATTTAGAGGACAGGAACAGGTGGAATAATATCAGACTAAGGGGTGTCTCAGAACAGGTACAAATGGAAGACCGGCACCACTATCTAAGAAACATGTTCCAAGAGATATTCCCAGAAGAAAATCCTGACCTCCTCCTCCTCATAGACAGAGCCCACAGATTGCCAAAAACAAGAATGCTCCCCCTAATGTGCCCAGAGAAGTGATATTGAGGCTCCACTTTTTCTCATCAACGAACTCACTCTGAAGGTGTTTAGGGACAAACAGGGCATACCTGAGAAATACAATATACTCCAATGTTATCCTGACCTCTCGGCCCACACAATGAAAAAACGCAAAGAATTCACTCCCATCACCACAGTGCTGAGAGAGGCAAATATACCCTACAGATGGCTGTTTCCAGTGAAAATTAGGGTAATTTACAAAGATACACCCTACATTATGGATACGCCACAACATGGGGCCCAACTATTGAAGCAATGTCAACTCCTGCCAAATCAGGACAAACTGCCACAAACAACCACTAAACAACCCAAAATTCCACAGGAATGGCACGTACAAAAGTCCGCACACCGCAGAACAACGACCAGACAGGACACCCCTGACCCAGAACCGGCGGTAACCAATGAAGATACTTGAAGACTCATGCCAGCTGCAACACTCCTATGGAAACAAACAAGACGACAAACTCCAAACCTGATGACATTCAACTAAATTCCCCCGACAAAGAGCTCCCTCTGATGCAAGTGTCTCCCCCCCGACCATGGCTTCACAGTGCAATACATTGCACTATATAACACTAGAGACAGACAATAAAATCTATGACAACAACCAACACCCAGAAGCCACTCTACTCGATGCTATATACAGTATTGATGTACATAAGTTTGTATATGTAAAAGTTCTTAAATTACTGTCACTAATGCTCTCTTTTTTTCCTACCTTTCCTATTCTCCTCCTCCCCACCCCCCCCCCAACCCAGACCGAGGTTTGATGACTCCCATTCAGAATGTGCTGAAGACTTGTGCAGAAACATCTAAAGCAGCAACTCACCTACCGTGCCTAAGGCCACAAAAGCCAAACTTCAACGAGTGACAAACAGTGAGTACTAAACAGCACCACACCCACACAACAACAAAATGGCAGTCACTGTAACCACGCTAAATGTCAACGGGCTAAATAGCCGGAACAAAAGATCCCACTTATTACTCTGGGCTAAACAAACAAAAACGTCCATACTGTGCCTCCAGGAAACTCATCTTACCAATGAACAGCCCAATAGATTAGCATGCAAGGAATACCCGCTACAACTATATGCAAACAGCTCAGTGAAGAAAAAAGGGGTGGCAATCTGATAACAATCTGGCAATCTGATAACCCAGGTGATACACATTTACTGCAGGTTTAACAGCAAAAGCCATGTTATGATAAAGGAGTTTTTAATGGAGATGAAAGAAATATCAATAACAGTATAAACTGAAAGATACAACCTGGGTAAAGGCAAAGCAAAGTCCAATAAACAGGCGGAGAAGGTCTGGGCAGGCGGCAGGCAAGCAAGGTCCAAAGAGAAGGCAAGGTCAAAGGCAGGCAGCGTTCAAGCAGGGTCGAGATAACAGGCCGAAGGTCAAACCAGGGAATCCACAGAGAAAGGAATCAGGAACCAGGTGGGAACAGGAATCAGGAGTCAAGGCAGGGAACACAGGAACCAGGCAGGGGACACAGGAGTCAGGAATCAGGAGTCGCAAGTAAGGGGCTGGATCGGGCTCAGGAGCTCAGATAATCAAGCCAGGATCTTAGGGCAGGGACAGGCTTATAAAGGGTCATTAATTGGGAATGGAAGACACATGTGGATAATGAGGCAGGGGAGAGAGAATATATTTCAAGTCTGTCCAGAGCAGTGTCTAACATGAGGACAGAGATACTCCAGTGGCTCACCCTGGTAATGCAGAACCTCCCAACAACAGGGACCAGGGTTCGATTCCTGGCTGTTCCTGACATTACCCCCACCCAAAGGATCGACCTCAGGGCGATCCCAGGGTCAGGTGGGTACATGAGTTCAAAGAGAAAGTTCCTTTTAGAAAACTCTTTAAATGATGCAGTAGCTAGATTGTCCAAGCAAGCATTCAAACGTCTCTGATTCATATCATCGTCCACAGTCAAAGCCAGATAATTTAAAGTGGGACTGAGAAACCAATGGGAAAACTGTATGGATATGGACAGGAAAACAAAGTAAAAAATGAATATTCTTAAATAGACTTGAAACCAGTGGCAATAAATGAATCCAAATAAACTAGGAGCCAAATCAGAAGAGGAGTTGCCGGGGTCAGGAGCCAAAGAGGAGTTGCCGGGGTCAGGAGCCAAAGAGGATTTGCCAGAGTCAGGAGCCAGGGGACCACCTGATGCCACTTCTGGAACCGGGGGACCACCTGATGCAGGAGTCCAAACAGGTAAGTTGCCAGGATCAGGAGCCAAATCAGAAGAGTCGCCAAAGTCAGCCAGCAGAGAAGAAGAATCAGCCAAGGCACCCATTACAGGTGGCGGACCAGCAGAGGCACCCATTACAGGTGGCGGACCAGCAAAGGCACCCATTACAGGTGGCGGACCAGCAGAGGCACCCATTACAGGTGGCGGACCAGCAGAAGCACCCATTACAGGTGGCGGACCAGCAGAGGCACCCATTACAGGTGGTGGCTTGCCCAGGACAACAGGAAGACCATCATGAACAGCAACAAGACTGGTAGACTCTGGAGCACCAGAACTATCAGATCCCGTAGCAGGTACGGCAGGTCTAGAAGTGGATTTGTCCTTGGGCCCAGAGGCCACAGTACACAGGTCCTCACAGACTGAAGCCGGCAAGGCTGCTGGCTCGGAGGCTGGAAGCGGCAAGGCTGCTGGCTCGGAGGCTGGAAGCGGCAAGGCTGCTGGCTCGGAGGCTGGAAGCACTGGCACAGGAGCTGGAAGCTGAACCACTGGCACAGGAGCTGCAGACGGAACCACTGGCACAGGAGCTGCAGACGGGACCACTGGCACAGGAGCTGCAGACGGGACCACTGGCACAGGAGCTGCAGACGGGACCACTGGCACAGGAGCTGCAGACGGGACCACTGGCACAGGAGCTGCAGACGGGACCACTGGCACAGGAGCTGCAGACGGGACCACTGGCACCGGAGCTGCAGGCTAGAAGGATGCTGGCACAGGAGCTGCAGGCTGGAAGGCTGCTGGCACAGGAGCTGCAGGCTGGAAGGCTGCAGGCACAGGAGCTGCAGGCTGGAAGGCTGCAGGCACAGGAGCTGCAGGCTGGAAGGCTGCAGGCACAGGAGCTGCAGGCTGGAAGGCTGCAGGCACAGGAGCTGCAGGCTGGAAGGCTGCTGGCACAGGAGATGCAGGCTGGAAGGATGCCGGCACGGGAGGCAGCTTTCGGGGAACCGGCACGGGAGGCAGCTTTCGGGGAACCGGCACAGGAGGCAGCTTTTGGGGAACCGGCTGGGAAGCCATCACTGGGACCGGCTGGGAAGCCATCACGGGGACCGGCTGGGAAGCCATCACGGGGACCGGCTGGGAAGCCATCACGGGGACCGGCTGGGAAGCCATCACGGGGACCGGCTGGGAAGCCATCACGGGGACCGGCTGGGAAGCCATCACTGAAACCGGCTGGGCTGCTGGAACCGGCTGGGAAGCCATCACTGGAACTGGCTGGGCTGCTGGAACCGGCTGGGAAGCCATCACTGGAACCGGCTGGGCTGCTGGAACGGGCTGGGCTGCTGGAACCGGCTGGGCTGCTGGCACAGAGACTGGGATGGGAGAGAAGTTTGGCTGGGAAGCCGGCCGTGGTATATTAGAAAAAGAAATAAACTGTGGTTCAGGCCTGAGACCCAGGGAGGCTGATTTATGGAAAGCAACAGGCTTAGAAGCAGACTGGGAGATAACTGGAGAGTGCATTGCAGGCAGATACTGGGAGACTGACCGACCCTTAAATTTAGTGGTAAATGCAGTTTGAACTTCATCGTCTGACTCCACATCTTCCCAGTCTTCATCATTACAGGCATCATAGTCACTCTCGTCATAAATATCCTCCCAATAACTTTCCTCTTCCTCACTCTCGTCATAGGGTATAACAGGTTGATAGATATTTTTGAGGCCAACAAGTTGGGAATATCTTGGCACTGGAGGGGTAAGTTGAAATGGCTTAACAAAGCCTTGAACGACAGGAGAACTTGAGGAGGAACTGGCCATAAATCACCCGTGAAGGTTGTTTTCAAAAAAGAAAGAAATTAACAGGGGTCTTCCAAAAAGTGAGCTTCTTCATCAATGCAAGCCTCTGCCCACTCTTGTGCTTTACCCCTAAGAGGAATATCATAACGAGTCTGCTCTTCATAGAGTCTGGAGTCTGCTTGACAAAAGGAATAGAGGCAAATTTCTTACATGCAAGTAGAAAGTCAGAAAAAGTTCCCTCTTCTCCTTCATATTTTTTAACTGATGAGAGCCACTGAGCAGAGAGTTGCAGTTCACCCTGTTCAGGTGATATAGAGGGGTTAACAGCAGGCTCCTTATTGTGTGGCTTGATTATACTGTCAGGCAGTGTTGGACTGGCCCGGCGGGATACCGGGAAAATACCCGGTGGGCCCCGACCCTAGTGGGCCCCCGCCGGGCCAGTCCCCCCTCTCCCTGCTCGGCGCCCAGGCGGCGCATCGCGCATGCGCGCCGAGCGCCGTTTGTGTTCACGCATGCGCGCCGTTTGCGCATGCGCGATGCGCCGCCTGGGCGCCGAGCAGGAACTCACCTAAAAAGTAGGTAGCGGGGGCTAGAGGGGGGCCCTGGACACCAGTTCCGGTGGGCCCCGGACCCCCCAGTCCGACCCTGCTGTCAGGTTTGGGTGCTGATGAATGGAGCCTATATGCTGGATAACCCAGGTGATACACATTTACTGCAGGTTTAACAGCAAAAGCCATGTTATGATAAAGGAGTTTTTAATGGAGATGAAAGGAATATAATAACAGTATAAACTGAAAGATACAACCTGGGTAAAGGCAAAGCAAAGTCCAATAAACAGGCGGAGAAGGTCTGGGCAGGCGGCAGGCAAGCAAGGTCCAAAGAGAAGGCAAGGTCAAAGGCAGGCAGTGTTCAAGCAGGGTCGAGATAACAGGCCGAAGGTCAAACCAGGGAATCCACAGAGAAAGGAATCAGGAACCAGGTGGGAACAGGAATCAGGAATCAGGAGTCAAGGCAGGGAACACAGGAACCAGGCAGGGGACACAGGAGTCAGGAGTCAGGAATCAGGAGTCGCAAGTAAGGGGCTGGATCGGGCTCAGGAGCTCAGATAATCAAGCCAGGATCTTAGGGCAGGGACAGGCTTATAAAGGGTCATTAATTGGGAATGGAAGACACATGTGGATAATGAGGCAGGGGAGAAAAAATATATATCAAGTCTGTCCAGAGCAGTGTCTAACATGAGGACAGAGATCCTCCAGTGGCTCACCCTGGTAATGCAGAACCTCCCAACAACAGGGACCAGGGTTCGATTCCTGGCTGTTCCTGACAGCCTCACTCAATACACAAAAGGCAACAAAGTGTCAAAATTACTAGCAAATCTACTAAAACAGAAACCAAAGAATCAAGCCATAGACTACTTGATGGACAAGGATAGACCCCAAAGAAATATCAGACAAATTCGCAGAATACTATGCTATTCTGTACAATTTAAAACAAGATACGACAACTCCACAACCAATACAACAGAATATTATCAACTTCCTGGCACGTGCCAAACTTCCTCAAATATCACAGGTACAGTTAGATCTTCTAAATACACCCATCCAACCCAAGGAAATCCAGGAGGCGATTAATTCCACGCTGGTACGGAAGGCCTACGACCAGGTGGCCTAACTGCCGCCTATTATAAAGCTTTCCAATCTATACTGATCCCTCAACTGACTCAACTCTTTAACCACATCCAACAACAAGGCAAAATACCAGAAGAGATGCTGAAGGCTACGATATCAACTATCCCCAAATCAATGCCCTAATTTCCGCCCTATTTCATTGTTAAACGGAGATACCAAACTATATGCTAAAGTTCTCGCAAATAGGCTTAAAGAAATCCTACCAGGCATCATCCATAAAGATCAATCTGGCTTCACTACGGGAAGACAAGGGGCAGATAATACCAGAAAACTCATTTCTGTGAAAGAAAAAACCACACGCCACAATACACCAACACTCTTACTAGCTCTTACTGGAGAAACCTACAAGCATTTGGATTTCAAGGTCCAATACTACACTCAATCCTAGCGCTATACTCCACACCAACAGCACAAGTCAACAACATGGGATTTCTCTCAAAACCCTTCTATATCACAAATGGCACGAGACAGGGTTGCCCACTCTCCCCGCTTATATTCAACTTAATCCTGGAGCCGCTAGCAAAAACAATTAGAGACACGCCAGACATCACGGAATAACCTGTAACCAATCAGATCATAAAGTAGCGCTTTTTGCAGACGACATTATGTTAACGCTTACAAATCCGGATCAATCATTATCAAAGCTTACTCAAGTACTAACCAACTATAGCCAAGTGTCCTATTAGCAAGACACAAGCCCTCTTACTAAATGTTACAACAGATAAAAAGAAAGAACTGCAGAAACTATACCCATTCCAATGGAGGAAAGATACAATTTCCTACCTCAGAATCGAACAAGGAAACACAGTGGCGAAAACATACAGCAGCAACTTCCCGGAAATGTTGAGAGAAACCCAAACACAACTAGAAAAGTGGAAGACCCTATGTATATATCTCCTGGATGGGAAGAATAGCCACAGTCAAGATGATGCTACTGCCCAAATTCCTATACCTATTCAGGACGCTCCCAATCACAGTGCCAAAAACTTTTCTCCAGCAATCACAAAAGACCATAGACCCATTCATTTGGGGAGGAAAGAAGCCTAGACTCAACCGAAATCTAATGCAACTTAGCCAAAAAGAAGGAGGATTTTGAGTCCCAAGTATAGAATACTACTACAGAGCTACCATATTAGAACAACTTACCCTATGGAACCTTCTGAGCAATCACTGGCTAGAGATAGAGCAAGAACAGACCCACCCACTTACGCTACAACAACTAATGTGGACCAAGTCTCCCATACACAAAATTGAATCCAATTCATTGTACCACACCACAACGACAGCTTTAAAAGTCTGGAATTTATTGAAGAAGAATGAGCACATCCACACATTCCCTGCAAAAAACTCTACTATCAAGATGCTGGAAACCCTGACATCTCTCTTGCCAATTGGAAAACACTTGGAATCACACGTATAGCACAGCTGTTTTCGAACGATGATCTAAAATCGTATGAAACTCTACAAACTGAGTTTAATCTTCCTAAACACAATTTCTACAAATATCTATGTATCAGACACTTCCTGGGCTTCCCACACAAGTAGCCTATCCAGACAACAAACACCTTTTGAACGCATATGCTTTAATAGCGCTAAATATATTGATAATGGGTTGAGTGCGGAGGACTGTATTTGTCTATATGTATTTTGTGGTCACAGCCTCATTGCACCCCCGCCTAAAATTATTGGTGAGCACAACTTTCCCTTGATATATATATATATATATACACCCCCTCTGAAAATGTGGCAAGAGTGTAAATAAATTTGCATAGAAAGTTAACTTGAGTTGGGAGCATATACATTGGCATTAGTGGTTTTGTTTTCTGCCACTTTACCTTTCAATAGCAGGTATCTACCTATAAAGTCTTTCTTATGATTAGGGATGCACCGAATCCAGGATCCGGGATCCCGGCCGAACCAAATCCGAATCCTATTTTGCATATGCAAATTAGGGGTAAGGAGGAAAATCACGTGACTTTTTGTCACAGAACAAGGAAGTAAAAAATGTTTTCCCCTTCCCACCCCTAATTTGCAAATGCAAATTAGGATTCGGTTCGGTATTCTGCCGAATCTTTTGTGAAGGATTCGGGGGTTCGGCCGAATCTAAGATAGTGGATTCGGTGCATCCCTACTTATGATTGATAAGTGTAAAAGGCAAATCTCTATGTATTAGGGTCCCATTTGGATTTTGTATTTGACCACTTTGGATTTTTTCTCTGTTACTGTTAGCCACAATAGTCTCTTGCAATAATATAATGTTGGCCTTTAGTCTTTTACATTCACATAGTATTTGAGATATTTTGACTGATTTGTTAATTCCACTTGCATTATAACTGCAATCCATTATAGCCAAATTTATGGGTTTAGAATTTGTTCTGTGACACCTTTAAATATAAGTGAAGCATAACCGTTTAGTATGATACTCATTGTTACCTTTAGTGGATTTGGGTAGAAGGTAAGAGAAATGGGAAGAGAAAGTCACAACAAGGGGACAAATTGTTCCCAACTGGCCAAACCTTTATGTGGCACTTATGGTTATAAGCTAGCGTGGCCATACTATGGTGGAGGTGTGATTGTCAGTCCAGAGGAGGCTAAACAATAAGTGGTTTATAGATTCAAGGCTATTGGCCACTGGAGAAGTCGGGGGAGTAGCATTTTAGCTAAGATACATCACAGAAAAAAGAACGTATTACACTGTATATCATCTTATGAAAACAGTAGAAACATTATGCAAACATAACAGAACATCATAATAGAGAAAACCTTTGAACTTTGTAGATTTGACTTTTGTATTGTGCAAGTTCTCAAGAAGAGGAGGAGACCCCTTACCCTTATGTTGTTCCTCCTGCTCCTATTTTCTGCATCCTCCAGCTTTTTTAACATCTCTGCAATTGTGCGATTTTGTGCATTAATATGGGTATGTAGGAGTTTTTCATTTTGCAGGAGTTTGCTTTGTTTTTTCGCAAGATCATCTGTTCAGGTTGCTATAGTTAACATAGCCCTTTTGATGTCTTGCAGCTCCTCTTTCAAGGATACAGTAAGTAAACCTTTGAAATAAGTGAATGTAAAATTGATGAGGGGGCTATTCTAAGCCCTTTTGCAATTGACATTAATTATTTTTTTTTTTTTTTAATTCCAAGATATTAATGGATACATGTACTGTTAATATGAATGAATTTTGTTACAACCGCACCACCTGCTGGTCAGTTTTCCACCAGTCTGACCACCAAGTAGTCAAGGAAGTTGTCAGGAGAAAGAAAGAGGCTGCTCTGATGTTTTTCTTTTTAGGAAATCAATTAGAAACCTTTCTCACCCCTTTCCTAAGCAGAAGAACATCAGAGCAGCCTCTTTCTTTCTCCTGACAACTTTCTTGACTACTTGGTGGTCAGACTGGTGTGAAAATGACCAGCAGGTGGAGCTGTTGTAACAAAATTCATTCATATTAACAGTATAGGCATCCTTTAATATCTTGAAATAAAAAAAAATAATAATGAATGTACAATGCAAAAGTGCTTAGCATAGCACCCTTATCAATTTTACAGTCACTTATTTTTAAGGTTTACTTATCCTTTCAGTGAGGTTGTCATTTCCTGAAGCATGGATTTCAGCTCTGACAGGAAGGCAAGTTAAGCTCCTCTTCCCCTCACTTTCCGGGTCTGTAGTGTCCCGTGCTGCCTCTGTGTATCTGCCTGTGTCTGCTCGCTATCCAAAATGGCAGCGGCTCAGTCAGTTAGTCTTTTTCTTAACAAAAAGTTGTGCCAGCTCTTGTTGGGACAGCGGTTGCCTCCTGGCCAGAGTCCTTTCTCTGTCTGATCTGCTTTTACGGTTTTCCCCATGATTAAAATAAACGGGTCTATTCCGGCAATGGCCACAGAGAGCTCCTGTATCACACAGCCATTGCTCTTTATGGAAAGCCACGCCCTCCATGTTTGTACGGTATATGTTTTTAAGTATATTTTTCAATGACCACAGTCATAGAAAGCATTCTTATGAACTGTAAATAAATCCCAAAAATCCAAGTTTTATGAAAAACCATTGCAGTGGCATACCTAACCGATGCTTATCAAGAACTGTGCCTAAAACCTATTTCAGCCTATTGCTAAAGGCAAAAGTATTTACAGTTTTTCAAGGTCATAATTTAAGCAACACAACAAATAATTCAAATTTAATTTAAATCTCATCTATAATTTAGATCTACTTTAGAGCAGAATCTATGAGAACGAGAAATTCATGTAAATGGCTGCCCAGAAGGTCAAAGAAGCATTAACAAAGGAAAGCATACTGACTGCTTAGAAATAAGAAGTTACAAATAGATTCACTAGAAGTGATAAAACAAGTAAGAAACATTTATGTACACATTTACATTTTTCAAATTATTTCCTTATTCAGTGGAACTTCTGGAGTCTTAAGCTTGCCATGCATCTTTATTCGTAGGATGTTGCACCCGTCATGCATCCAGTAAATAATAAGACCTCATGAGCGTACAGAATTGTTGGGAGGTTTGGTCTATAGTGAGAGGTGAAAGTGATTAGTTAAGTCCCGTTCTATATATTAAAGGTGTATGGGCCATATTGAAATCACCCCCCACTATTAGATTTCTGTTTTCATCAGTGATGACTTTTGCTAAGGATTGTTTCTAGCTTGTGCAGAGGTTTATCATTCAGGAGGTACACATTTATAAGAGTTATAGGGGTCTCAGAAAGAGTTCCATGTATAATAATATAAAGACACTGCGGGTCCGCAACCGTGTGCTGAATAAAAAAGTTAACCTGTCTGTGAATTTAAAAAGCAACTCCTGCTTTTTTCTTTGTCTATCCTCCAGGCCTCGGGTGGAAGATCTAGGTTTATTGTTGAAAAGAGGTCCCTCAGATATGTTCTGAAGTCCTGGTTTGCAATAGCATTGGGGATCCCCCGGATACTAATATTTTGTCTTCTCTCTCTATTCTTCAGGTCTCCCTGGAGCAGCTTTTCACGGTATAGCTCTTCTCTCAATGAGGCATTTTCATCTTCCAGATATGTCAGCTTTTGTATAAACTAATCTGTAGTGTTTTCCAGCTTGTCTGTTTGCTCCTCCAATGTTGAAATTTCCAGCCTGAGTTCTGTAACTGCTGATTTTAGTGAGGCTGTCATGCAATGTGTGAGCGTATCATGTAGCGCTTCTAACTGAGCAGAGAGTATGTCTGTATGTGATCGCGGGTTGTGCGGTTGAGCTGCAGTTCACCTGTAAGTCAGGTTGTATGTCTGCCATTTCAAGCTGCTGGGGTGATGTCATCTTGGATCTCGTCCTCAGTGCAGTGCGGAGCTATGCTATTAAGGAACGTAGACAGGGTGCTGTTTGTGGCCTTTCTGCCCTCCTAACGTGCAGCCAATTCCTGCCTCATGTGTTTGCCCCAGGGACTTTAAATTATTATAAAAGGCATTTATTTCAGCCCTAGTGCTCCAGCATCCTTACTCAACCCTTCCTTTCCTGGTGAAGGTGGCTGCTTCTGAAATTGAAGCATGGGCAGCTTTGTCTCAACAGCACCCTGTTATCAATAAGATCCACCCCTGTGCATTATTTTCTAAAAAGTTCTTTCCCACAGAGATGAACTATGATATTGGTAACAGAGATTTATTGGCCATTAAATGGGCCTTTGAGGAGGGGAGACATCTTATTGAGGGCGCCAAGCTTGTGGTTACAGTCTTTAACGATCATAATAATCTGTTGGACATTGAATCTGCTAAGCACCTAAATCCCAGACAGGCCAGGTGGGCATTGTATTTCTCTGTTTTCCTCTTTGTCTAAAGTCCATGTTAATTCTCCTACTAATGTGTCTGCAGGCAAACTTTTTTGTTCCAGAAAACCTTTGTTGGGCAGTTTTGATTGAAACTCATGATTCTAAGGTAGTCAGAAATCCAGGCCACAGTAAAACCTGTTCTCTTCTGCCTTGCATTCTCTGGTGACCTACATTAAGACAGGATGTGGGTAAATATGTTGATTCTTGCCCAGTTTGTCAACACTCTAAACCTTTCAAGTCCTTACCTCAGGGTCTGCTACAGATGCTTCCTATTCTTAAAAGGACATTGCCCCATATTGCCATGGATTTCATTGTGGAATTACCTCCCTCTAAAGGGAATACTGTCATTTGGCTGGTAGTGGACAAATTTAGTAAAATGTCTCATTTCATCTCTGCCAAGTCTGTTGCTGAACTTTTTCTATCTAACATACAGTATTTAAGTTTTATGGGGCCCATTGAAAATCTTTTCAGATAAGGAGGTTCGTTTGTGTCTAAGTTTGGCTGGCTTTTTGCACTTTCATAGGTACGGCTTTGTCTTTCTCCTCTACATACAATCTGCAGACGAACGGCCAGAGAGAGAATAAATCAATCTTTGGAACAATATCTTAGATTTTATGTCTCCAACTATCAGTCACTCTGGGCAGATTTTCTTCCATGGGCTGACTTTGCATTCGATAATGCCACTCATTTATCCACTGGAAACCTCCCAGAGCCGCGCATCACAAGCTGCGAGTGTTATGTCATAGCAGTGGAAACAGCGCAAAAGTTCAAAACAAAAGGAACGCCAAGACACGGGTTCATTGCTGTCACAAACGGCACCCTAAATCCAGAACCAGTGCTAAACTGCCTGATCTCGGCTCTTGCTTCTGCCTTTACCAGCCACCTTTCACCTCGGGAGGAGCCCTCAGCTAATTGGATGCCGCCAGGTCTTACTAAGAGAGGAGCAAAGCTATAGGTTCTGGATGAGCAAAGTGGCACAATCGTCTCACCAAGGATACTGGATGGAAGAACTTGGAAGGCAGAACAGACAACTCGGGGTGGAACAGGCAGGCTGGGCCAGCACAAGCAGAGTAGAATTAGTCAGACAGGCTGGAATTAGGATTAGAGAGCAAAGAATAGTCAGACAGGCCAGAATCAGGATTGGAGAGCGTAAAATAAACAGGCAGGCAATTGTCAGATAGGAGAGTTCAGAATAAAGTGCCAGGCAAGGGTCAGGATACAGAGTTCAGAATAAACAGGAAGGCAATTGTCAGATAGGAGAATTCAGAATAAAGAGCCAGGCAAGGGTCAGAATACAGAGTTCAGAATAGTCAGGCAAAGCAAGGTTCAATGCACAGAAGATCAGGCAGGTTACACAAAGAATAGCACCAGGAACAAACTAATTGAACCCAGCAACAGGCAATGTGTTTAAGTACAAAGCCCCTATAAATAGTTTGAATTTTGCACCGTTGCACAATGACGTCATAAACCCGGAAGCGTGCGACTGTGCATGCCATAGGAGAACCAGTGCTGGAAGGGAACATACGCATGCGGTGGGCGTCCCCGCCGAAGGCATGTCGGGTGCCCCTGCATGCCAACGTGTAAGCCACTAGACCACCAAGGAAACTACTTGTCGTTACAATTGCCTCTAGGGATGGGCGAATTTGACAAGTTTCGCCAAAAATTCGCCGCCGGCTAATTGTCGCTGACGCCCATTAAAGTCTATGGGCGAATTTTTTTTTGTCGCACGCAGCCATACAAGTCTATGAGCGTCAATTCTGCGGCAAAACAAGGTGAAAAAATTCGGGTTCACTACCCTGAATATAGGTTGCATTTCTTGGTGTTCCTGGGTACTACTCTATATTTACTGTTTACTTGACTCTTGACATTCTGCCTTGTACCTGACTACAAGCCATTGCTGCCTTGCCCCTGAATCTTCTGCCTGAACCTTGAACACGACCCTCGTTTAACCCTTTGGCTACCATGTATTGGACTTTATACCTAGTGCTTCCCTTCTCCACTTCTCCGCAAATTGGGCTGTGAGGTCCTGACACCAATATCCTAATGAATTGGGTTGTGTCTGACGTCATCACACATTGACACGAAATTTAAATATTTAAGGGGCCCATGACTAGTAACATACTGCCCAAAGTAGATCTATTTCCAAAAGTTCCTGTGTGCGATTCTTAATATGTGTTTAACCAGTTCTTGACCTTGCCTGTCCCTGTCCTAGACCTTGTCTAGTTTGCTGCCTTTCTGACTCTAACCTGTTTTGACTACTCTCTTGGATCACAATTTTGTACTGTGCCACTGGTGTGTTTGACCTGGCCTGTGACCTCGACTACTCTCTTGCCTCCTGATTTGGCACCACTCTGCCTGATTGGTATTGACCCGGCCAGTTTCACAACATGCTCCTGTTCCTTGTTCTTCCTGCTAACGTTTGGTTCCCTTGTCTGCCCAGAACTCTCTCCCTAGTCCTCTCACCCTGGTAGTATACGAGTAGCAGAGGGCTCCTCCCAAAGCGAAAGGCAGCTGTTATAGGCAGAAGCGTGAGCCGAGGCTGGGACCTTGAGGGTTGTTCTGTGCTTGGGATACCATGTGTAACAATCAGGTCAGACTAAGTATCAGTTTATAAACTACATTATACTAATACATATATAATTGTATATACCTTTTGCATAATCATTTAGTAAACAGATAACATAAAAATATAATATTATATGACGCTGCGTTTGTTTAAAACACAGTACACCTGTGTCCTCAGTTTAATCCCAACAAAGTTGTTAGAGTATCTACTGAAGTACACTGAACAAATGACAACAGAACAGAAAAGTAAGACTAAATAACTTTTGCTGAACTGTAGCCTACTATTTCTGTTAAACTACATAAATTCTTATCAGAATCATGTATTATGGCAATTGTGCTACTAAATTACCTATTTTTACTTAGAATTTTTAGGTTAGTTGAAACTCGGACAAAGTTGTACTGCTAACTGAAAATGCACATTTTAATTGGAGGTCTGTAGACTGTCATCCCTAGAACAAGGGTATGTAACACCCCTCAATTGTGTTTGTATCAATGAGTATGCATGAAAAAAGCTAAGTATAATCTGATTTATTTCTGTTTTGTGTAGTTTAATTTTACACATAGCAGGGGAAACAAAAAAGAGCTATATCATATTTGTATGTATCTGATACCAGTGGTTGGGTCATCCCTAATTAATAGAGCAAATAATACAAAGATATATATATATATATTTAAAAAATTGGATTATTTGGATAAAATGGAGTCTATTGGCAGGGCCGTCTTCAAATTAAATTATAAGGGGGCCCTGACCACCAATGACTTTTTATAAATTGCGAGTGAGCGGGTTTAAAGTTTTTAGTGCTTTAAAATGTAGTTTCTGTGTGGACTTTTTATGCTAAAGGTAGCAGTTTTTATGACATTTCTAAAATTGCCTAAAAATATTGCAATTGGCCGCATTTATCTTACCCAATTTCTTACATACAATTGGAAACACCCTAAATATTGACGCCAAGGGTTTACTCAACAGTTTGATGCCCAATATGCATAGATATACCAAAGCAGCTGGCATGTGTGGACCCCAAATAAAATTAGTGCATATGAATTTTCTCGGCTGTCTTTTCGCCTTCTGTGAAGAATACTCCCTGACTGCGTATTCTGCACCACAACAACGTCCTAACAGCACAAAGACCCTCAAAACCATTCATCTTTGGAAAGTACACATTCTGACAAATCCAAAATGGTTAATTATTTCTTTCTGCTACAAACTACCTTACTGCAAAGCTACACTAAATATAGCAGTTTTTATGACAATTCTAAAAATCGCCTAAAAATATTTGGTCGCATTTATCTCACCCAATTTATTACATACAATTGGAAAAGACCATAAATATTGACGCCAAGGGTCTACTCAACGAGTTTGATGCCCAATGTGCATAGATATATCAAAGCAGCTGGCATGTGCGGACCCCAAATAAAATCTGTACATTTGAATTGTCTCCGTCTTTTTGCCTTCTGTGAATATAGACAAGTGACTGCATATTGTGCCACAAGAAACCCCTAACAGCTCAAATACTCCCCAAAACCATATATTATTGTAAAGTAGACATTCTGATGAATACAAAATTGCAAAAAAAAGCCTAAAAAGAATAAAGCTAACTTAGTAAAATGTGTATTTGTACATACATGTATGTGTTAATGTGTGCATAACTACTTACTTACAGTTCTGATGTCCAGCAGGGTCCTGGGCAGCCAAGGGGGGTCCTAAAAGCAGAGCCCACACAGCAGGAAGAAGCAGGCTGGCTGGAACAGGCAGAGGAGACGCAGCACAAGGAGCAGACACGTGTCTGCATAACTGTAGGCGGGTCCTGCGACAATCGCGTTACAGGACCCACGTGACCTTCCCCTCCTCTGTGCCTGCCCTTTGCCTAGGGGGATGGGAGAGCACCGGACCCCTCTGCTGAAGCGGTAATCGCCGCAGATGCAGAGAGGAGCCCTTTATAGCCAAGAACGTAGGTACTACGTGCTTGGCAGTTAGGGCTTTTCCCTGCAAGAATGTAGTACCTATGTTCTTGGCAGGTAAAAGGTTAAATCACGGACTGACCTTTTCGGCCCAACTCACTGGCCTTTCTCAAAGTGTCTAATAGTCATTAACAAATGCCTTAAATATACAAACTGGCGAAGACAGCTAACGTAACACAGGTGTGTCAACATCATCACCATTAGGCGACTCCCCTTAAGGCAAAACATAAAAATAAACATAAAATACATTCATCCCACATAAGTGACAAATACTACTAAAATCCTAGTTCAGGCTCAACGCCTGAACAAGAAATAAAAACATGATACAGTGTAAGTATGAACATGTTGCCACCTCTCCTCTTATCTATAACGATAGACAATGTTGCCATATTACTATAGTATCTTTCTCTGAGGTAAATTTAGAGTGGGGAATGGGACATGTCTGTCAAATCTTTATAAACTAAAATATAAAATATGTATCTTTTATCCAACATTGGCACACAACATCTATCCTGGATTCCCCTTGTATATATTTATGTTATATCTGTACTGTAATCTTGCATCTTGTCACACTAGCAGCCGGTACTAATTATCTATCTCTGTCTACACATGCTTCCCTCTGTTGCAGTATCACTCTGTCTGAGCCCCTCCTATGCACTCTTAACACCCGCTATACATATGCTCGCTTGCTCTGTAAATTGTAGAAACCCACTAGTCATTCCTCTGGCTACTGTCAACGGGGAATCCGAGCATCTACCCTCTACCTATATCATAGGTGTATTAAGTGTTATGCAGGGGAATGTAATAAAAATCGCTAACGGAAAAACTATTCGCAATGCGAAAAGTTATGCCTTTGTGCGAACAGATTTTGCTTTGTGCGAATTTAATATAGCTTTTGCGAGCCCGGAAACTGTTTAGCGACCACTTCCGACAGTGAAAGACCGTTTGCGAATTTTATAGTTTGCGCCAATGTGCAGTCAATGTAATAAAACTTCTTACTGAAAAAGTTGTTATGTTTGCTCCAAAAGATTACGACACCTTCAAGCACTTCTTATGAGTGCGCAATTAAAATTCGCAATGCAATAACAGTTAAAGGAACAATATTACATTGTGAGATGTGGATTTTTAGTCTTATTGGTGTGAATTGTTTTGCTCTCGCGACTTGTTTAATAATGTTTAATAAATACCCACTTAACTCAAATACCCTTACTCATACAGATCAATAAGTGCAGTAAAATCAGTTTGTAAAGCCCCAATGTGTTATTAAATGTATTAAATTCTGTGTAACGTGAGCAAAAAAAAACAGATGTTAGTTAAGTCTTGGTGTGGAGTCAGTAAACATAGTCCCCACTCATCAGAAAGGTGCAAGGCTGGGGGCCACCCCTCCCACACAAGTCCGTGCCCCAGTCTGTATGCCGACACATGCCAGATCCACGCCAGCAACCATGGGATCCCCCACGTGCTCACACCAAACACCGCAAACCACATCGCACCTCCTCACTGTGGCCCGATCCCAACAGGTTAGCCTTGTGTTTGTCGTGCTCACGGGTGTCGCATCTATGTCTCAGTCTGGATGTCTCCTCATTGAGGCTGGATGAAGATGGGTTGGCCTTGTATTAGAACGTGTGCATGGATGCTGCCCCAACTTCTTTCACTCCCATTGTTAATCGGTAGGTATAGTACGATGGACTAGCAGGGAATCGTCAGCCTTTGGTGTGTGCATAATGCTGGTTACCTTCACTCCAAACAATTATAGGCCGATAGAAGATGTTAGAGAGACAGAGAGAGAGAGAGAGAACACAAAATGGGGGGGTTACATCCAAGGGTGATCTATTTCTAGACCTCTGGGCCGCTGAAACGGAGTGCATGGGTAAAATGGCAAGTGAAATGACCTGGTCTGAGTTTGGCCTGAAATTTAAATCACTTCTTGTGGAAGGCTACATAATCTCTGTACCTTGATAAAGAATGGAAGATGGAGCAGATGGCAGCTGGAGAATTGGAATGGATACACCTTACTGTGTTTTGTACATTAGATGAGGCCGTGAAGTAATATGACAGTAAAATTACAGAACTAAAAGCGAAAGTACACGCTTTACGTTAGTGTATCTGCAGTTTTCTACATAATTGGACTGTTATAATTAAAGTTCTTTCTGTATGTATTTGTTACACAACAGGAACATTTATGTTGATTTTTTTGTTTATTTGCAGTTGGTTTGTAGAAATATTTTTTTTATATATATTTTCTATTGTAGGCATTTTATATATGCTTGACAAGTCCTCACCTGCTATCTTGACTGTACCTAAAGCAATATAGAGGAAAAGTATGCCGAGTGCTTTATACATTGATTTTAGCATTAAACTCATAAGGATGGGCAAGGTTACTTTTGGCAGGGCAGTGCATTACTAATGACAGGTCTTCAGTTTCTAGATGTGTTGCACAAAATATTAGAGTGGAAATAAAAGTGCTTTATACAGAGTTTTTTTCAGTTTTGCTTTTAACCAATACATGTTGTTTGCCAGAAACCCTGAGAAGTATGTTACTTCTCAAACATAGTTTAAAATATTGTGCTTTGATGTGAGGATGAAGATAAGTATGTAAATACTTATACAAGATGTAAATACTTATATAACATTTACACGATTTTCTAGTAAACTTTAGGTATGAAGATTCAAATTATGGAAAGCCCTATGTCCTGAGCATTCTGGATACCAGGTTTTATATATATATATATATATATATATATATATATATATATATATATATATATATATATATATATATATATATATATATATATATATATATATATATATATATATATATATACACATACATACAACTGAAGAAAATACTTTTTATAATCTTCTATAAAATGTAATTCTACAAAAATGCAATTTCTGGTGAGGAATAAATCAGGACAACCCCACATTTATTAACACTTGAAATGGCTCAAAACACACACAGATGTATTACATCAGATGCACATGAGTAAACCTCAGACATTTGCGTTTGTGTGCTCTTGACTGTTGAGGTGAGAGTGAACACTATGGTGAGATCAAAAGAGCTGTATGAGGACTTCAGAAAGAAGATCGTAGCAGCTTATCAGTCTGGGTTTAGATCTCAAAATAATTTGACATCTGCTATTCTACTGTCTGTAAAATAGTCTACACGTAAAGGACTTTTAAAACAACTGCCAACATGCCCAGGTATGGCTGGCCAAGCAAGTTCACCCCAAGAGCTGATAAGCTAAAAAAAGAAAACCCTACATTTTCATCACAGGACCTACAGCAGGCTCTTGCAGCTGCTGATGTGAAAGTGCATGCTTCTACAATCAGAAAGAGAGTGCACATCTTTAAGTTGTATAGGAGGTGTGAAAGGAGGAAGCCTTTGCTCTCTAAGGGCTAGTCCACACGAGGAGATTCGGGGAGATTTTGTCGCCTGGCGACTAATCGCCACGTCTTTTGCGCGACTATCTCCCCGAACTGCCTCAGCGTTTTTCCTCATAGGCTGCAGTAAGGCAACTTTGGGCAACTATTGAAAACGCATCGCCGCGTGTGTATTAGCGCAGGCGACTTTGCGCTGTAGCCTATGAGGAAAAACACAGAGGCAGTTCGGGGAGATAGTCGCGCAAAAGACGTGGTGATCAGTCGCCAGGCGACAAAATCTCCATGAATCTCCTCGTGTGGCCTTACCCTAAGAGAAACATCAGACTGAAGTTTGCAGAAAGAACATACACAAAAACCAGGACTTTTGGAGTAATGCATTTTAGAGGTGAGTCTAAAATTTAATTATTTGGACACCAGAACAGAGAATATGTTTGGCGTTAACCAAATACAACATTCCAGGAAAATAACCTCATACAGTACCAGCTATTAAGCATGGCGGTGGAAGTGTCAGGGTTTGGGAATGCTTTGCTAGAGCAGGACCTGGCCAGCTCACCATCATAGACTCAACCATGAGTTCTACTGTGTTGCAGAGGGTGCTTGAGGAGTGTTTAAAACCACTCCTCAACTGGAACTGGTCCCTGCAACACGACAATGATCCAAAACATACCATTAAATACACCAAGGACTGGCTGAAAACTAAGAAATGGAGAGTCCTGGAGTGGCCGACTCAAAGCCCAGATCTTAATCTCATTGAGATGCTGTGGGGTAACTTCAAATGGGCTGTTCATGCAAGAAAACCCTCAAACATCTCTCAGCTGAAAGAATTCTGCATTGAGGAGTGGGGGAAACATTTCACAGACCAATGTCAGAGACTGGTAGATGGCTACAAGAAGCATCTCACTGTGTTTATTTCAGCCAAAGAGGCTAACACTATCTATTAGGGGGTAGGGGGTCCTTCATTTTTTTTGTTATCTTTTGTTTAATTAGTAAATCAAGGTTAATTTTTGTTGTTTATCTGCAATTAAATCACTTTCTTTTCCACAGATAAAAAAAACAAGATAAGACATCGATATGTGAACATTTCTTAATAAAGAACTGAATACTTAATAGGGTGTCCTAATTTTTTCATAAGTCTGTATATACTATATGAAACAAAAAAGAAACACAATGCCACATAACCCTTAACGTTTGGTGCATATACTCAAACAAATGTTACTGCAATTGTAATGAAAAAATATTAAAAAAAAAATATTTAAAAAATTGACACATTACTCTCTTTAGATGTAAATCTCAGAAGTTCTTGTCCAACCAGCAACTTTTTTAGCACTTTGACTCCTTTCTCAAGCTTACAGGCACACCAAACAGAGTCTCATATGTAACAATACAAGCCTTTTAAGGTGCAATACAGGAAGTTACCCACTGTTTAAATTTAACACACAGTTTTAACCACATACATTCCCATATAAACGATTGGAATTCACAAGGAACGACTCAAACGCAGCTTTACTGCTCCACCTTTAGTGTTTTATTGTTTAACACAACATGTTTCGAGTCTTGTATGACTCTTTGTCAAGTGTACAGCGATGTGGAAAAAGGCATATAAATAGGTGACAGACAGGAAATGACCTCATGAAGGTGAGTACGCACCCCCCACCCGTAAAAAAGAAACAAAAAGGAACAAAAAATTGTAATAGCCATGGATAAAGTGGCAATTATTTTGCAGAGGGGGTCCAGTTTATCCCCAATAAAGTTAGTTATTCAAACACAAAAAATATGAGTCTGTGGTTCTTTCAATCTGTGAGATTGGATTGCTAGTGTCGCACTGTGCTGAAAAAAATCAAAAACATTTAGAAGGACAATTAAACCAATGGGCTAATCTAGTACTGTCTACACAAGGCCTACGTGCCCAATCTGTTCTTGGTAAATAGACGAAAAAACGGACTAAGAGTACAAAACACTCTAGGTAGTTCTACATTATAGGAATTAATTTCTATACATTACCATAAGTAGGGGGATTCAGTAAATCTCTTAGAGCTTGGTATAGGCAAATCAATATCTGGAAAAGAGGTTAAACATAGTGTTAGTATGTGCAAGGACGTCACAAAAAACTTTTCACACTCCACGATTTGTTTAACCCTTTTGGATTAACTGTATTAAATTTCCTAATCCAGTACATCTCTCTTTGCGATAATCTGAGTTTCAAATCGCCACCTCTTGGAGGGATATTCACAACTTCCAAGACAAGCCATTTAAGTTGATTAAGGTTGTGGTTCATAGCCGAAAAATGTCTAGCCATGGTAGTATCCGTGTAGGTATCCTTTTTGAAATTCCTAATGTATCCCCGATGTTCTTTGATACGTGCTTTAACTTTTCTCCCTGTCTGTCCCACATAGGCCATCCCACATGGACATTTTAGCAAGTACACTACATTACTGGTATCACAAGTGGCGTAGTGGTGCAGACGTATAGGGTTACCATAACAAGGGTGGTTAATACTATCTCCTTTTATTATAGATGTGCAGCAAACGCAGTTGAGACATGCAAAAGTGCCCTTCTTTGGTTTCCCTATAAAGCGTTGGGTGCATTTGCTAGGGGGATTGGTTTCTGATGGGCAGAGAATATCTCTTAGGTTACTCCCCCTTTTATAACTGAAAAGTGGTAAACTAGGGAAACATTTGCCCAGAAAATTATCCTGTTGGACGATTGGCCAGTATTTACGAATGGTCTTCTCAATGGCGTTACTGTTCCTGCTAAAAGTAGACACAAAGGGTAACAATTTATTCTCTTTCTTAGGTTTATAGGTAAGTAGATTTTTCCTATCAATTGTTTCAGTTTCTACAATACATTTATTGATAGCCTTACAGTTATAACCTCTATCTAGGAACCTTCTTTTTAACTCCTTTGTGGCATTCTCGAGGTCATTTTTGTTAGACGAGATTCTACGAGCCCGTAGAAATTGGCCTTTAGGGATAGCTTTAATTACATTTGGGGCGTGGAAGCTAGTGGCATGTAATACGTTGTTCCTATCTGTGTCCTTCCTGTAAAGACTTGTGTGCACCTTGCTGTCAGAAATGGTGAGATGTACATCCAGGAAATTCAATGTGTGGCCCCCAATTTCAGAGGTGAATTTGATGCTACTATGTGCTTTATTGGCCTCTAACACCATATTTCCAAAAGCTTTGACGGTGCCCTTCCAAAAAATAAGGATATCGTCCACATAGCGAAAGTACTGTATGATATGTTTTTTAAAAATACTTTCTAAAAATACCTTCTTCTCGAGGTTATGCACAAAAAGGTTGGCAAATGCCGGCGCCACTGCAGCACCCATTGACGTACCCTGGCGTTGCCAGTAGTACTCCCCTGAAAACCTAAAATAGTTTTTTGTAGCACTACTGACAAACAGTCGAGTATAAAGTAAAGTAGTTGTGGTGATAGATTTGTATCTAGTAGTGCCTCTTCTATGACCCTTATGCCCTCCTCCTGTGGGATCGAGGTATAAAGGCTTTGTATGTCTATGCTTACAAGCATTACATCTGGATCTAACTTGTCTAGGGCATTCATCTTTACTAACAAATCAGTGGTATCTTCAAACTTACTGGTATGTTATAAGTTAATGGTTGCAAGTAACTGTCCACAAATTTGGATTAAGGTTCTAGAACATTCCCATATAATACAATATGAAAAATGATGAATGAGAAGGATATGACATCACTGTTTAAATTTAACACACAGTTTTAACCACTTACATTCCCATATAATACAATATGAAAAATGATTAACTTTTTTCACTGAAACATAACATTTTATGAATTATTTTATTTGGTAACTTTTGAATTAATAACCATATGGTGTCAATTACTGAGCTTGGTTAAAAGATAAACTGATGTACAGACCTAATGAAATCAAGATAAAATTAGTGTCAACATAAGTTCATGTGTATAAAGAAAGTGTTTTACACGCATAATGATTTATCATACTTGTTTTTCTTTCCTTACATCAGGCAATGAGATGTCTAGTCATTTTATTTGTTTGCAGTTCTGAAGACGTTATTTTATGCTTCTTTATATAGAATTAAATAAAACACAATATTAGAACCAGCATTGGCAGCTTAATTATTTAACTTGTTGTTTTGCAAAGTATGTGTAAATGTGGGCCCATATGCATATGTTTTTTTCTCTTGACTTTAATAGCAAGGGAAATGCAAACTGAGATAAAAAGAAATATGCTATAAGCCTTTCCAAAAATAAGAAAGCTTTTTTAAATCTAAAACTAAATTCAAAGTAAAGGGAAAACATTTATTTGAAAACTAAACTCAGACGTTAACTAATAATGGTTCTTTACCTTCTGTTGTTCAAATGTAATATATATATATCTGTTGATTTATTTTTGGATGGATATAAATCATTAATTGGAAAATATTGAACTGATGTATTTAAGTTAAAAGGAGACTGCATGTGGGACTTAGTACAGAGCACAAGGTGGATTTAATTACTTTGGGACTGTCGTAAACAGGAATAATGGTGCATTGTAACCTTTACCGAACTATTATATCTGAGAATTGTATCTGAGCATTTAAATGGTATTCTGTTTAATCTGCTATATAGATTATACTTTTAATTTGTGCATTATTTTACTGTTGGTAATTGTGACTACAATCACCAGTTATATGAAACTTAGTCATACTTGCCAAAGATAAAATAACATTTTATTTAGCCTATATTATAACTTGACTGAACTTTAAAGTAAGGATCTAAAACTCTTATACAAAGTATACTGCAAAAGGTGCTTTAAGTCTGTAACTATTATTGTTTACAACTCTGCCATCAGAGGGGGGTACAGGGGAACAGTAGTCTAGGGCCTGGGGTGCTGATAACTTTGTTGTACGGGCCGTATGATGGCAGCCCTGATTGTATGTATATGTGATCTTGAAAGAGTAGTTTCAAAACTGTTAAGCGTTGAGTTGATTTATAAAGCTATAATTATGTATGATATCATTACTGTAAGGGTTTTATGCTGTATATTAATATAGTACTGGAGATGTGTCGTAAATAAGACAGACCGTTCTTTTGGAGGACATAGAGTTTAGTTATTTATAAAAACTGCTAGTATCCTGCCAATGAATTTAAATAATTTAAATGGTTTCTGCCCAGATGGGTTGTAGTTCAGGTCTACAATTAATAAATGGATATTTTGGTGGAGCACTGGCAGAATGTCTATTATTACTGAATCTATGTTCCCTTCAATAAAAACTAAATGTATACAGTATGGGGGAAAATGGCTTGTGATTGGCTACCTGGTGCCAATTAAATTTACAGTCATTTTAACATTTTCAACATGTAGGTACCTAAAGGTAGGACTGGATTTATAGGAAAAGGCAGTTAGTGACAATTAGTGGCAGAAATATTTTAATAGGCTCCAATGGGTTTTGGTAGTTTTAGTTTCCCTGTTCAATATAAATATAGAAGAGGGTGAAATAAAAACAAGGAGCCTACCTTGGCGGAAGGGAGGCATGACTGCGGAGGTCCAGGAGGGCAACATCCGGTCACAATTGTCAGTGCCAAGAATATAGTTAGTCTGGAGTGACTGGATGTGTAACATACAGTAATATCCAGAACACTACATCCTGCTTTGCAGCTCCCTTGATTTCCACTGATTGTAACTGGCAGTAACCAATCAGTGACTTGAGGGGGGGGGCACATGGGTCATAACTGTTGCTTTTGAATCTGAGCTGCATGCTAAAGATCAATTGCAAACTCACTGAACAGTTATGTCCCATGTGGCCCACTTTATAGTCGCTGACTAACTCAGATTTAAAGAGCTTAAAAGCAGGAAGTTGGGTTCTGTCTATGGTAGACATCAGTTCACTCCAGCTTTGCATTGTATGCATACAATATAATATTGAAAATGACATTAGTATGTAAAACTATCTGTATTTCTATTAAAGTGCTTTATAAAGAAATCTTACAATATTAGATAATTTTTGCACTATATAAATATATTGCACAATATAGCACTTCTTAGAAGGTATAGAGCTGCAATCAGGGGTGTAACTACAGAGGAAGCAGACCCTGCGACTGCAGGGGGCCCAGGAGGTATAGGGGTCCCATGAGGCCCTAATTCATATACAATTTCAATAAATATTGGTAAAACAGGTCAACCTCTAGACATTTTGGGGCCTAAAAAATAATTTGCTGCGGGGCCCAGTAACATCTAGTTACGCCACTGGCTGCAATCTGTATTCTTTCATTCCCATTTGCAACCATTTTCTTAAAATGTTACCTGACTAACAATAGAACTCAATATGCAGAACCACCCTGGCATGGAAACAGAGGTGCAGTATTTTATAGCATCTTTCAGAGTTAACCACACAGAAAAAAGCTCTAATTTTGCAACATACATATATTTCATTTTTCCATCTACAGGTCCCCAATCATTTTAATTAAAAATAAAAGTGTGTCATGGAACTCTTTGAGCTCACTATTAAAATTCGTACATGTACTCTGTCTGTTGGTGTCAAAATGAAAATCAGTTCTTGAAACTCTTTGGGGACTCCTTTATCAAGCTCATGTTATGCAGGTCACATATTGGTACTGATTGCTTGGCAAGAGATGAATGATATTTCACAGTAGTATTGTAAGATCTTCCATCACATATCACAAGTCGTTATCACATATGTGGCACTCTCTGTAAAAGAAATAATAACAACCCAAATAAATATATTTTACATAGGATCCTAAAAGTAAATAAAACTGTGACATATATTGTTAATCATGTCAGCAGTACAAAATTGCTGTAAATAATTAATTAGGATGCAAGTACCTGAGCGCATCTGGTGACCCAGATAGGAAGTCATCATGAATCCACTTAGTAACAATTAAGGCAATTATTTTGTTTCATATATCTAAGATCAGCACAGAGAATCCTGCTAATATATTAATCGGGGAAGGAAAACATTTTGGTAAAAGCTAAATCAAACAATGTAATGTACACGGGATATACAGTATGCAAATGCCTAACAATACAGTACAACTGTTCAGTCCCTTTGTTACTATGCGCACACTTTCAGTTTTTAAGCACAATCATTTCATGTAATAATAATAATAATAAATAATAATAATATATTTCTATACATTTACAAATGCACATATGAGCAAAATAATATTCATGTTATACAGCTGCTTCTGTCACGACTACAATACCATTTCAAACAGATATCTAATAATTTAAAGGGGGATCAAAACCCTTTGGTTTTGATTTATAAAGTTACTGGCCCAAACCTATTTATAGATGCAAAAATAATCAGCTGTGAGAATCTGCTGGATTTCCTATATTACACGTAAAAGAGGACTTTTGTTGTTTAGCAGTTTGGTGTTAAATGATTCTAGTTAAGTTGCAGGAATGAAGCACATGGAGTCATATTTACACATAGGATAGGTATACAAAACACTTTTCATTTGCTGCAAGTTAGTGTTAATAATAACAATATACAGTAATATACATGGCTGGATTTACATAGTGAACGCCCCTAAGCCCACTGCCGGCTGTCGCCCCTGTCCCCTCCCCTTTATTCATGCAAATTTTCATCATCGGAACTGGAGAAATGAGTATTGGTGCACGGGAAATTTAAAAAATGATTGTATCTCCTGCACATCCCCAGTGTTTTTTAACCAATGTGGGTGTGGTTGGGCAGCATGCTGCCCCCTAAAATCCTGCCGCCCTAGGCCCAGGCCTTGGTGGCCTTTCCACAAATCCAGGACTGGTAATATAACAATATTGTAACACCCTCTTGGCGACCCCCCCTGGTGCCAAGGTTGTACCAGCTTACCAACTTGGGTCCTGAGTTCCCTTGGCAAGGTGAAAGGTACTGGGAAAACTCTTCTCTGGCAGTGCCTCCATTTAATGGGGTCCTGGAATACTCCTGAGGATATTCCCATTAGGAAACAAAACACCCACACACTTTATTATATAACAATATAACTTTATATAAACAAGTGTAATATTAAAGGGGAAGTAAAACACATTCACATCATATAAAATAACCCACTCCCATGGGAACCTGTGCAAGTCCAATCCTGACACCTCCTTGCCAGGCAAAGTCCCACACTATTCCTTTTGGCAGCCCAAGAGTTACATCCCTTGTCCCCAAAAGAGTACACTTGGTCCCAGGTAGCGCTACAGCCCAAAATACCTTTCCCTCCGTTTAGGTACTGGCTCCCTCGTGGCAGGCATCAACAACAGCCTGTGTCATAAACAGAAACTATCCTGGATCCTCTCTTTTTCTACCCTCCCCATGCACACCTTACCCTGGGGATTCACACAGATGGGTAGGCTCATCCAGAGCTGGAGCAGGCATCCACAGCGATGAATCCATTTAATGAAACACATGCAGCTTGTTTGATCCTCCATTCATAGCTCCCAGCACTGTCTATAGCGCGAGCACAAAACAACATCCATGCTGAACTGCATCTCTCACCCATCTCCAAAGGTTAATACAGAAATCCGGCATCCAAACTCCAAACCATCTTAGTTGAGTTATCCAGGCACTGGAGGATCCTGCCCAGCCTTTTGGCAGGCCTATTGCACTCCACTGAAGGCCTACATTTTGCCAGTGTTGTCACTATCCCAAATGATACAAGATCTGTAGCAGATAACAGCAGTCACTCTAACCTGAAACTGTAATGGCATCCTCTTTTATATGGTTGCACAGCACCACCTTGGTTCCTTTTGGGATCAGCCATGCTGCACCAATCCAAAGGCTGTGTCCCTTGAAAATTCAGGCATAAAACTGGTATCTCAGGCCATGAGGCAGGGGAGGGGCCTTTAACCCTTAAACTGTAGGATTAACTCTACGGGTCCCTACATTATAATAACAATAACCTTTTAATGTGTGCTCCACCATGCCACCAGACTATAGCTTCTGCTTCTCAAATATCCGAAGTACATGCATTTCAATAAGAAGCCCACCCGGAGCTGTGACAATATTCATTTGAAAATTTTGTTTTATAATGCAGAAAAGGGGCGAAGAAAGCTCTTCCTTTGCTGCATCTGACACAAAGCTGGTCTTCCTTGGAGCCTAGAAAGACAGTTTTTTCTTCAAGACCACTATGTTTAACAGTGATCTACACCTTGCTTACCATCATCCTATGCTCGGTTTAGGGACATATTCATTTTCTATTTTTAAGATTACATACAATTCTTATTGAAATGGCATTCATTGAATCACTGATCCAAAGAGATAATTTAGTCATTAAATATATGTTGGGTTATGATAGGATTAATATCCATTAACATTTAAGCACAGTGTTATTGATCAAAAGGGTTTAGATCCCATTTAAATGACCTATGATGCCATTGATATTTGGGGAAAAAAACTGCTATATTATGCAGCTGTTTTTCCTGTCTCCTGCCTATGGTAAAGCAGCTGCAATTAAACCGGTACAGGTACAGGATAATTTTAATTAAGTCTATACTTTGGTTTGTTCAGAGTTTGGTAACATTTTTTTATGAAACCTTTCACCCCTTGCAGTTTTAGCCCCAAATTCTGTGCAGCTGTTATAGGAAACATTGAAAACATAATATCTGTAATACAAATAAAAATTATGATTACATATTCTACCATTTTTGATCCATTTTATGATTTGGTATCATGTGCTTTCCTTTTGATAAAAAAAAGTTTATTGGAAATCAAATAATCTATAGAGAAAAAACACTTGTACCACATTTATCCAGCAGTTTTAGTGAAGCTCTTGTTGCCTGGCTGGCCTTCAGCATGTAGCATTACCTTGACAAAGAATAAAAATGGTACTCATATGTATTTAAGGCCAATTTAATAGAGCAATAGATATACTCATGCTGAAGCTCATCATCTGCATCATAAGCCATTGTGTAGCTCAATAAAACTGACAATATACATAAAATACATGAGACATGTACATTAAGTACAGATCATTCTTGCTGTTATTCAGGGAAATCAGATAAAGTAAAGCCCTGGAGCTATAAGCGCAGGGGCTGCATGACAAAGGATTCGAATGACCAGCAGCCACATTATACTGGTCTAGATCAGAGTTATGCAGAATCACATGTAGCTGTGTTTAGGTGAGAAGCAATGAGTCAAATCAGGAGATGTCCAGGCCCAGGGGTGGAGTAAAAGAGGGATTTGATGTCAGGGGAAGAAGCAGTTCACTTCCTTATCTTCTGAGCAGGTAGAAACATCCCACCCCCCGTCCCCCATTTTGCAAATGGAGGCAGAGCTCTCTCTCTCTGTAATATAATGTTATTAACTGCAGTATATACACATTAACTCCTCAGTAAACTGCTGGCTTTGGGGGTAGAACTATTTGGGAAGCTTTGTTAGTTTCTTGCTGTTTATTTGCTGTTTAACAGCAGTTAATCTCGCTGTAGTCACTGAGGCAGCATGGAAGTCAGCCTGGGCCCAACAGGCACCCTCTGTATTATATAGAAATCCAGCCTGTGACACTGAGCTGCTGCTACTGCTACTCATTAGAGTATACAGAGAGCTGTAGTTGGACTATACAGAGAGGGCAGTGGGCAGTATTTCTATAGATATTGTTACTCGATTCAGCAGCCTGTCTTCAGAGTCTCACCTCTAATTTTACTGGGCTTTATTGAGTTACATATGTTATATATATATATACACACACACACACACACACACACACAAATATATATAGATATATATATAGATATATATATAGATATATATATAGATATATATAGATAGATATAGATATAGATATAGATATAGATATAGATATATATAGATATACATGATAGTTATTTGTACAACATTCCAGCTGCCCTGTCATACCCTATAGAGGCTGAACACTGTCACTCATGCTTGTTGCATAGGGCAAAGTAGTTCTAATGTGTTAAGACAGTTCCCCCTGTGAGTTTATCATGGAAAATGTGGCAGAGCTCTTGCTTTACATAGTTATTAGCTACAGTATATACACATTCAATCCTCCCTATACTAGCTTTTGGGGGGGGGTGTTAGTTTTTTACTGTTTTCACACTGTAGTCACTCAGGCAGCATTGAAGTCAGCCTGGGGCCCAAAAGGGGTACTCTCTGTATTTTATAGAATCCTGGCAGTGACACTGACCTGCTGCTACGGCAACTAATTAAAGGATACAGAGAGCTGTAGTTGTTGTATAAAGAGATGGTGGTGGGGGCTTAGTCAGGAATAGGAAAAACTGGAATACAATAATTTTTCTGGCCTGGGTGTTACTTTCAGAAATCTGCATATTGTATGGTATTTCTATAGATAAAGTTACTTGAGTCAGCAGCCTATTATCAGATGCTGACCTGTATTTTACTGGCCTTTATTGAGTTACTGATTTCAGCTCCTACTTAGAGGACAATAGCTGCTACTGCAGATGGAACCTACATATAGTAATCCTCTGATACCAGGGGTTAAGTATGAAGCAGCCACCAGAACCTGATGTAGATTACTGTATTTAAGGGTGTGCACATATACAGTATATGTGTTCAATAGGTCTTGCAGTGCCTGTGGCGTGCAACTAGAACAATGTCGGGATGCTTGCATTGGGGAGCTATAGCCAAAGTTGATTTGGCTGAGTAGCCAAATTGTAGCGAGACAGAGTCTTAATGGGCTGGGGTCCTGCAGTATTAGGGACAAATGGCTGCCAGGTTACACTTGCCCAACTGACCCCTAGTGGTTGGGTGGCCAGCATGTCAGGTAGTCCAGGGTGGCAGATGGTGTTTGATTATTGGCAAGCATTCTCTATGGGAAAAGGGGTAATTTCACTTCATGCGTTAAGTTTGCATGAAATTTAATAGCGCCTGCAAAAAACAATAGTAATACTACTGTACACTTAGCACAAAGTCATTTGCAGTTTCACTCCACTCAGCTAGCATAACAGTTGGGGGTTAGAGGCAATTTCACTGTGTCGCGGGCTCCACATCGCGAAAGGGCTGCTGGAGTGCGGGCTACACAACATGGAAGGGCTGCCGAAGCACAGGGCACCACAGCATTGAAGTGCTGTCAGAGAGAAGGGCTCCACAGCATGGAAAGGCTGCTGGAGCACAGGCTCCACAGAGTGGAAGGGCTGCTGGAGCGTGGGGCTCCACAGAGTGGAAGGGCTGCTGGAGCGTGGGGCTCCACAGAGTGGAAGGGCTGCTGGAGCGTGGGGCTCCACAGAGTGGAAGGGCTGTCAGAGAGCAGGAGCTCCACAGTCTGGAAGGGCTGCCGGAGCACGGGCTCCACAGCATGGAAGGGCTGCTGAAGTGCAGGGCACCACAGCATGGAAGGGTTGTTGGAGTGAGGGCTCCACAGCGTGGAATGGCTGCTGGAGCTCCACAGCATGGAAGGGCTGTCGGAGCGCTGGTCTCCACAGCGTGGTTGGGCTGTCGGAGCGCTGGTCTTCACAACGTGGTTGAGCTGTGTTGGAGAACACAAGGGGCTCGTGGCTGATACGGGGATCCTGCAAGTGTTGCATGGATCATGCATGTGTAACCCATGGTTGGATGTTTCCTTTCTGGGAGGTGTTACGTTACATCAAGATACCTGGGTCAAAGCATGCAATCTGGCATACCCACCATGCTATTTGGCGTACCCACCATGCTGGATAAAAATGGTGGCTTGTGGCTGGTACGGTGGATCCTGCAAGTTTGCAGGGATCATGAATGTGTTACAGTGGCCCATGGTAGGATGTTTCCTCTCTAAGAGCGTTGGTCTCTGGGAGGTGTTATGTTACATAGAGATACCTGGGTCGAAGCATACAATCAGCCGTACCCACCATGCTGGAAGACACAAGAGGCTGGTTGTCGGCACAATGGATCCTGCAAGTGTTACCTGGTTCCTGCTTACAGTAGGCTACAGTGGCCCATGGTGGGACATTAAGATACCTGGGTCGATGCATACAATCGGGCTTACCCACCATGCTGGAAGGCACATGCGGCTGGTGGCCTGCTACTATGGGTCTTGCATATGTTATGCTACCCTTGGTGGAATAAGGTAACGTAGTACAGCAGTTAACATATTTAGAGGCCACATCCAGGGTAAAATTAATGCATAGCTGGAAATTTGTTACAATGAGCATCTAACTACCAGAAATACTTTTAGGGTTACACTTAGGGTTACTACCACTCTGATAGGAACCCTTAGGTTTTAGTTCATAGGGTACTGGGAAAGCTCAGGTTATATGGGGGGGGGGGGCGAATGAGAGTACACGCAAGCCAGAAATTATTGGCCCCCATCCCAGTCATGACAGGGTTATCAGTATTCTTTATGATTAATTGTCACTACAGTGACCATAATATCAATACTTTAGACAAAGTGGTTGGGAGACATTACCCTGTAAGCTGGGCCCTCTAAACTGAGCGCTTGCAGCTGGAGGGAGGTCTATGTAGTTGAGAGGGGTTGCTAAGGTAGTAGCATGGGAAAGGGGTTGGTTGACCTTACCCTCTAATGCTGGCCCTCTGAGCTGGACACTTGTGGCTCGGGGGAGGCCACTACTTAGTGGAGGGGCTTTTAGGGAAGCAACATGGCAAGGTGGTTGGGTGACTTTACCCTCTGAGCTGGGCACATGAAGCTTAGGGTTCTGGAGCAGATGGGGCAGGTCGACCATCACTCCATTATTAATAAGAAAGTACATTTGGTATCCAGGATGAAATAAAATTGCTCTGTAAACATCCTAGTCTAACAAATGGGGCGCGGTAAATGGTAAGTAGTCTAACACATGGGGCGCGGTAAATGGTAAGTTGTGGCAAGATAATACTACAATTTCCTAGGTTTTCCTAGGCTTTGGCTTTTATATGACAGGCAACCTACTAGTAAGTTTGCATGGCTTTAACTTGCCCAAGCAAAATACATCCAGAAAAGGGTGGCTGCCTTTGCAGGCAGTTGCACACAGTCATTATTATTTTAAAGTATTTAAAAAAGGAATCTATTTATGTTTTGTACACATAGAATATCAAAAATATGTATATCATAAGGCCATTAACCAATTTTATTCCATCCTTTGGTTTGGTTTGTTTGATAAATCAACATTGTTTGTATGTTTTAGGACTATTTGTGTTTTTAATTTATTTTCTATGATATTATTTATTAAAAAATTAATATTAAGATATGGTGGGGTGAGTGCAACTGAAGGTTTTCAGTTGGGCTCGTTGTGGTGGTAGGACCTTGCCAGAGTACTGCACAAGTAAGTTTAGAAGAGGGAGAAAGGACGTTCTCTGACTGCACGGTGGATTGATTGACACTGGTGCTACTACTGCTTGTGCTAGGGGGCAGCCTGCTTGGATTTCCTATCATCGACACACTGCAGATGCAGGTCCAGCCATCAGGGCTGCTGAACTTCTTTCATGTTGGCGGCATAGCATAGTAGCGATCTCTTGTTAAATTCTGGCTTTAGATTATTTCCTTGGGTTAAGCTGGCAAGGTCCTATTTATTTAATAAAATATGAACAAATGCTGTGGCCATTTTACACCCACCTCTGTCTCCTGGTTTCATTAAGGTATGTAATAATGGGGTCCAGTGGTTAGCTCAAGGCGAAGGGTCAAATTGAGGAGTCCCCTTGTCATGCCATTACAGTGATTTAAAAAGTGCACGTAGAGTACATATAACAGAAGTATTCCACTTGTGCAAGCATCAAATCTGTCAGAAAATAAAAGAATGCATTACATTTATAAAGTAGTAGTTGGCATCAATGCTGCTTTTATCTCAAATAATTTGCATAATACAAATATTAAAGAATTATAAAAAAAATCAGTTGTTTCACTCTGACACATGGGCATAGATGGTTTCCAGAAGGAGAAACTGAAGTTTCAAGAAAAGTGGTTTCAATAACAGCAGTGAGAGAGTGAGAGAGGCCTATGATACATTGCAAAGTAATTCCTTGGGTTCAGGCATCACACAGAGATATGTTTAATCAACTGTGCTGGGAAGTTGCTCTCAGAATATCAAATCACACAGCGATTGGAATCAGGAGTATTTAAATAATTTGCACTGTAAATTTGGTTATCATTTAGTTGAACAGAATTTTCACTCAAAATAATAATGTAGGGGAAAATTGTTCAAGATGCAAGTTATATATTATTAATTACTATGCAGCAATCATATGCACTTTTGCTGTATTTCTATTTTTCTTTATTAATGGAAATGTATCAGGAGCTCTAATTGACTAAGTTGATCACGTTCAATATATAATTGCCTGTGTAAGATATGATTACCATATTTTTGCTGTAATTAAAAGCATTCGTAGCAGAAAAAATTCCAGGAATTAAACATAGACATTGATATACGATAAACATTCTTTACACACTTAACGGCCATTAAAGTAAGCATTCTGCAGGCTAAGCTTTTTATCTGAAAATAACCACTTGCTAGTACACTTCTGCAGCATTTTTCAGGAAAATGTAGCATGTCAGCCATGTTCAAAAGCTATTACTCATAGATGACAAACAAAACGGTTATGAAAAGAAATATGTTTTTAATTGTGAATAAGACTCAATCAAAAATTCAAAGGCAAGCATCAAAAGCAGATGAAAAGAAGAAAAACAGAGTTTAAACTAAAATGATAGATGCCGACTTTCAGTCCTTTGATGTTATGAGTTTAGAAGTGATATGAAGAAGGGCTTTGGACACATGACATTTTCCAACGATTGTTCTTAATAGCTTTTGTCACATGGCTAAAATTAGAGAATTTCCCCATCAATTATTTGTTCTATATAAGTTATTTCAATAGCAGTATAGTGAGGAATTAGTAGTGAGGAATATCACACATCTACAGCATGTTATGCTTTGAGTTTGCACTGAGCTAAAAATGAATTACACATGAAGATAATATTAGCTAATATGGGATTAGACTATGAATAGTAAGGTGGATCCTGGTGCTGCTGACACCCCCTCTCCTGTGCTTTGAACTTTAGCATCAAAGGGGGACCTCATTGCTAGTGTAATGAGCACTATAGCACTCTCTGCACTAGCGAAGCTGACTGCTCACTGCAAGGTGCTAAAGGTTTGTCTGCATTTAAAAGCCAGAGCATTTCTTGTAAGACTCTATCCTATGATTAAGTGCTACTTTCAGCACAATACGTGTAAGACGTGTAAGAGTATTTCTGTATTTTGATAAAAACATTTCTATTTTACAAACCTGGGCTAAAGTGCTTCCCACTAAGTGCCCACTATATAACCTTATACAGATTTTTTGCCTCCCAATGATGTGGGCTCAGGGCAGTGTACCTGGCAGTGTACTCTGGAAGATTCCATGAATGAATTATTTTGTCATAAAGCATGGCAAAAGGAATATCTGTACATCTATTTACTTTCTAAGGCATTTGCTTTTATACTGGGAACCTCCTGTTTCAGTGAAAGGCTCATCGTCTCCATGTGGTGACACTTCAACCAATTCGAAGACACGTATGCAAAATATTAATGGACATTAGCACATACCTATAGGTCATATTAAACATTTTGGGCTATATATATATATATATATATATATATATATATATATATATATATATATATATATATATATATATATATATACTGTATATATAGCATCAGCTGGGTGCTAACAAAGAGAAGATACCAAATATAGAGAATGAAAGCACTCACAACAAAAATATGATTGTAGCAAATACAATGCTTTACTGCATTATAACAAATTTAGACATTGACGCTTTTCAATTCACTAGGGACCGTCATCAGGATGTGCATACAATGAAGTTCAAACAGTTTAAATATCCCCACCCTCAGATATCCCACCCACAAGTGCCATGTACTTAATGACAATAATTAATCCTAATGAATAAAGTGCAATGTGCATAATCAATCAATCCAATCTTTTTTTACTAATAAAATATCAAAACTTACATACTGTATATAAAATCACATATGTCATGATTGCAATATGCTGTCTCACGAGGGTAACTTCCACTGTTTGCAAGTTTAAGAGAATGTCCAAATGGTTGGGAGCCACCTAAATCAATGACCTCAACAAGCATTTTCAATTCACCCATGACAAATAGGCTTTCAGAGCATATCTGAAGAAGCCATTCAGTTCAGAGAGGTTTATAGTATTGCAGCCTTCTCTCAAACAATGAAGCTTGATACACACATCTAGTATTAATCAGTTGATTCATTGATAGCACTTGGTTTATTTCAAAGCATTCCAGCTGCCTTTAACTGGCATGCAATGCTTACTATCGTCACCTTAAATTATTAACTACTATTGCTTCCACCGAATGGGACATGTCACTGTGAAATAAAGTTGTTTTCTTTACAAGCACCTCATAAATGAATTCTTGATTGATAGTGACAGTGTTAAGATAAACCTCTGTAATATATGGATATACTTGTATTGGTTAGGGACATACACAGAACATAAAGGTTAATTTTTCAGCATAATGTATCCATTTACTAGACAGATCGAGTGAGATGCAGTAATAAACAGTGAGGGAGATGAATGAACAAAACATTTTTTATACAATACAATTTCTCCTTTTGTATAGTTTCCTTTTATTACATTTTTTTAATTCTGCCTGTTTGTAAATTAAAAAGTTAAGCGAGCCTTTCTAATGCAAAATGTTGATATGAGAGTTCCCTGCAATTATTATTGCTAGCAAAGAAATTCCCATTAAATGCAGAGTCAGAGAAATAGGAGATAAAATAGTAGAGTTACCACATAGTAGTACCAAAGCTAACTCATGTAGATAAGTACAATCTAAACTGAAATACATTACAGTACAGGGAACTAAACAATGTCTTCAGTATTCGCTCATGGCAGCACACAACATATAAAAACCTTTCTCTGTTTTTTTCCATGAAAACACAACCATGGAACATAATCAATTAGGTACAGAGGGAGGCTAGTGAAGGAGATGTATGGGAGCCTGCAAAGCAGAGTCAACCCGGGTTCAAATAGAATCAGAAAGTCACTTACTCAAAGTTTAGGCAGGAAAACGATGTCCGAGCACTGGGTGAACCTCTATGCCGAATTAAGCAGCACCGCTTGCGCCATCATGCTGCGCCACCCAAATCCCTGGTGCCGGCGTCACGACGCACATGCTGTGACATCACTGGAACACAGGGAGTGCACTGCGCTCTCACCATACGCTGGACCCAAAGACCAGACATCGGAGCACCAGTAGGATCCTGACACATGGGAAATCACTGCTCAGCATCAAAAGTGGTATGTTCCAATGTTTAAATAGATCTAACCCACTGTAAACACTGTTTGGAAAATGGGCATGCTCCCAATACTTTTTGTTTTCTGGCAACAGAGAAAGAAAACCCAATGGAACCCAGAAGAGAAAGAGACTGGTCAGGTATGTTGTTATAGTGGTAAACCTTTTGGATTCAGAATTACTGCATAGTTTATGAATACTGTAGCCCTAAAGGGTCTCAATCAATATTGTTCATTGTAACTATTTTTAGTGATGGGCAAATAAATTCTCCAGGCATGGATTTGCGGCAAAATTCTGCATTTCACCACCAGCGAATAAATTCAAAACTGCGGCAAAAATTCACAGGCTTAAAATCTGCCGCAAAATAATAATTGTCAGAATAGTCGCGCGCATAAAAATTGGCGTGCGTCAAAATTATGCGGATGCCCATTGACTTTAATGCATTTGGACAAAATAGTTGTGCGTACAAAAATTGTCGCTCACTTCAAAATTGTCAAATTTTTTGCCGTTTCTCTCGATCGGCTGCATTTTATTTTCATGTTATTAAGATTAATTTATTATTGTCAAGATAATATTTGTTTATACATATGCTTATGCAATCTACGTTAAGGCAGCCTATTTGTGTGCATAAAATTAGGTATAAAATACACAACCATATAAAAGCTGACATATTTATTAAGTTGTATCAATTTTAGGCTTACAAGTGGTCCAGTGACTGCCTGAATTTTTCCCACTGTTGAATTATACTCGGTCTGAGGTGGTGTCAAAAATTTGCGGTGGGAAAATGTTTTTTGCTCTCTGCTTTTTCATTGGTTATTTCTTTGTGTAAAACATTGCTTCTGTTTTAACTAGAGAATCAAAGTTAACATTTGTAAGTGTGTGTTTTACAATTATTTCTGCAAATTCTGTTTTTGCAAAATGATGATTCTTTATCCATGTGTTCTGTAGCTTATCTTTGATTAGGCAATAACACATCAAAAGCCATTAAAACCTTCTGGCAGATAATATATGCAGGGGCCGATTAGTCATGATCTACTTTAAAGTACATATGTTATCTATCAGAGCACACGGAAACTAAAGAAAGACACAACTTTGTTTCAAACAAACAGCAGTTTGCTTGTATCCTTTTGATATTTGACCTTTAGCCATTATAATTTGTGGTCCTCTCTTGCTATCAAAAATGTATGGTTTACAAACTGTGCAAGACAAATCTTTAAGGGTAAGGACACACTGGACGATTTGTCGCCAACATTTTAAAAAAGTAAATTGCGGCGACAAGACGATCGTCTTTTTCGAACAGACGATTCACAGCGACTATTGGCACAGATCGATTTGTATCCCATTACTCTGTGCGGTACGTGCTCCACCCAAACCGGAAACGGTTTGTGCTTCCCGCTGTAACCTGGCGTCTTTACGTGCTTGCGTTCTTGCGTCATTGCGTTCGCATTGTAATTTGAATACAATTGCTGCTACTTATCTGTATGTGTGTGCGTGTCTAGGAGATTTCAGTGCTTTTCTAAGTACATGCTATTTCTGATAAATCGCTCGGAAAAGGGTCTCAGTGCGTTTTGGAGCTACAGGCGATTCACAAACGCGATGTGGGCACAGGAGCTGGCGTCTTTCATTTGGTTTTGTTCAGAGACAAAACGAGCGATATGTCGCCGCGATTTGCTTTTTAAAAACGTTGGCGACAAATCGTCCAGTGTCTCCCTACCCTAAGGGGCCGATTCACTAAGGGTCGAATTTCGAAGTTAAAAATACTTCGAAATGAGTCCCACAAAGTGATACTGAACACACATGAGAAAGGTGAGATAAGTGGCCCACCCCTGCAACTTCTAAGTTTTAGGCCGAATCACTCTCCACTCTGTTAGTTGTGATATAGAAAACCCAGTTACCCCAGATTTTATCATGTAGTGGTAGTGTATTACTTATTCGAGCAGTCATTTCCTCAAATCTCCTATTGTTTTCAAGCCTGAATGTAACCTCTGTAAGTGATGGGATGTCCGAAGACTTCCATTTGGAAGTGATTGCCAAACGCGCTGCCGTCGCTACCTGGTTAACCCATTTTTGGGCAGCATTCTGGAGTCCAGTAATAGGGAGGGCTAACAGCATATGAGGCATCTCTATAGTCAAAGAGGTTCTAAAGACCGCTGCTATTAAATCAACAATTGCCTTCCAAAAGCAAGTCAGTTTCGGGCAATCCCATAGAATGTGAGATAATGTACCCCTATGCTGGCAACCTCTCCAGCTTTTTTTTTTTTTTTTTTTGTTTTTTCAGACTCTTGTTGCTTTCCTTTGTATGATTGTTTTGTTTTGTTTTTGTGACAGACTTGTTTATGTGTAAAACACTATGGCTAGTATTGTGCAATCTTATGCAAATGTGGGTCACTAACCCGATTGGATATGTCTGTATTTTATTTCTATTTTATTTATTTTTTTTTTTTCTGAAAATCAATAAAAAATAAGTTACAAAAAAAAAAAAAAAATACTTCGAAATTCGACCCTCGGATTGAAATCCTTCGACTTCGAATATCGAAGTCGAAGGATTTAGCGCTAATCCTTCGATCGATCGATCGAAGGATTTTTCGTTCGATCGAACGATTAAATCCTTCGAATCGAACGATTCGAAGGATTTGAATCCAACGATCGAACGAAAATCCTTCGATCAAAAAAAGGTTAGCAAGCCTATGGGGACCTTCCCCATAGGCTAACATTGACTTCGGTAGGTTTTACCTGCCGAAGTAGGGGGTCGAAGTTTTTTTTAAAGGGCAAGTACTTCGACTAAAATAGTCGAACGATTTTTCGTTCGATTCGTTCGATTTCGTTCGAATTCGAACGAATTTAACCAATTCGATGGTCGAAGTACCAAAAAAATACTTCGAAATTCGAAGTATTTTTCATTCGAATCCTTCACTCGAGCTTAGTGAATCTGCCCCTAAGTGTTGCTAAACTACTAAACACTAGTCTACCTACTAGACAGTAGGATTGATCTTCTAAATGGCCTTAAAATGTGGACCAAGTTAACAATATCATCAAATGTATCAGAAGGTATTTCGTACCCACTTCAATAACTCTATTTACTATACCAAATAATATTACCAATTATTAACTAGTTAACCCCATATTTAGAAATCAGGTGCTTCTGTGTCTTTGTCTTGTATCTTTATGTTCTGCATCTAAATAGCATGATCATACCGATGCAAGTGGCTTATTATTGAGCTCTAATATATATTTCACTGTTCCTGTTTTTGGAATTGGCGTGACTATGCCTCAGCTGTACTAATGCCATTGTATACATAATATGACAAATAACATTGTGTTAAGGAAAGAGAAAAAGTGCTAATTTGGCAAGCATCATCACTCTACACCATTCTGTAAGGTGAGCAACTATTGCTTCTGAAGTAAGTAAATAAATAATAGGTTAAGGTTACACTTGATCTGTACTGGGCAAATCAAATATACAGTATCAACTGTATTTAACGCTGTAAACATTCCATGGAGGCATTGTCATTGTCCAGTAAAAAAACAGAAGATAATGGAATCTATCCTTTAGTACATTTTCTAATTAACCACCCATATGATGGCTTCACTGAAAACTGATTATATCTATTCAGGCATACTGCCAGTGATACCTTACTTACTCTAAGAAGCAGATTTATCAAACTTACCTATGTTCGGGGCATCTGCCTGCAGAACAAAAAATGGATTTTCTGAATTGATTGTTCTGGCTTACTGGAGATTGACAGTTCAAAAACCTTTTTTTTCCATGAGCTGATTTTGACAAAAATAAAAAAGCTTGCCACCTAAAGCCTAGGGAGCTTATTATTTTTGTCAAAAATCTGATATAAAGGTATAAGTTAGAGAAATCTTCCACTTTGAATAACTAAATTGTATGGATGGGGTTGCACCCTATCTGGAGACTTTACAGGGAAACCTATTACTCTTACGGCATGCTGTCAATGCTACCTTACTTGCAATGAACTCTATGAGCGGATAACTGAGGAGATGTTTAAGGTGTTGTATCTAGATGACTCTGCAGTGTCAAACCTGATCTCAAGCCCCCCCCCCTCCTTCAAGTTCAAAATAGTAGCAACAAATAAATATCAAAATTAACATTTTTATTTGAAATAATAGTATGGCAGTAACAATGTTGAATTAAAAATATTAGTGATAAAAAACGGATAGACACAAATGGAGGCTAAATTCAGCAAATTTTGGTTTGCCAATTGCCACCTGAGGGTGGATCAGGTGGGATGCCAGTTCAGACCTGCTCCCTAACTTGTTCAAGCTTGAACAGACACAGCATGCTTAACAGAACCACACTTCTACTGGTGTTATGTGCAGGCGCAGCTGCTCAGGCCAGCAGTCAGCTTCAAAGAAAGGTGTTGCGTTCCACGTCCGCATCACATTAACTGCCTCATTAAGTGCAGTTTGTCCGGGGCCTGGCAGACCTGCTGGCTGGCTGATACTGCTCTGCACTAGTGCTCTGCACTTTCCTGTACTAACTTGGTGATGTGGGCCTTTGTGAGCCCACCGCCCAATCACTCACTCATCTCACACAATGTAACTAGAGGGCCTAGAGCCCAATTAGACTGAGGCCCCCAGGTTTTCACCCAGTGCCTTGGCAGGCCAGTCTGATGCTGCAACTCTGTTTTGGATTTGAGACATTTCTCCTTGTCATCTAATATAGTTATTTGTATATCACGTCCCGTCACACACTGTTACCGTTTTTGTAGTTAAACTGTTTCTTCCTTTTGCAAATCTCTACACTAGTGATGGGTGAATCTGACCTGTTTGGATCCACTGAAAATTCACAAAATAGTGAAAATTCTCCAAAATTCATTGAAGTCTATGGCCGACAAAGTTTGTTTTGACCCATGAGGTGGCGCGACAAATATTTTTTCATGCAAAACAAATCTTTTCCATTGGAGTCCATGGGCGTCATTTTCACTGCGAAACTTGGCGAAAATTTTGCTCATCACTACTTTACACTCTTCAGCTCAGTCATATCCTTGCTAAGGATTAAAGTTATACTGCGTAATAAAGGTGATGGGATCTTTACAGAGGCAAATTTATACTTTTGGCCTTTAAGTCAATGCTCTTTTTTTCATAGTGAGAATACTTTATTAGCTAGTAGGTAATGACTGACACAGCTTAGAGTTTTAAAGTCTGTTTTATATACAATAACCACAACATTTTTTTGAATTTCTTATTTTGTATTAAAAAAATTTGTTATTTTGGCCCAGTTATATAACCGTGTATTTATCAAGGTTGATTTTTTTCCTGTATGCTTTGTGGACCCCTATGAAAATTTTTGTATAGGGCAGGGGAGGAGGTTGCGCTATGTACACAATGTAGTGTCATCAACACAACAGACACAGTACAACCTCTAGGTCATTTTTGAACACATTAAAAAACAAAAAATTAAAGCAAAGAATCAAAATGCACCAGGCCCCTGACAAAGATAACAAGGACAGAGAGTGGTTCAATTAGAAACTATTCAATATATCACCATTCTATTTTTCAGTCACTTCTCAATCCAAATAATATGTTCAAGGGAAATATTCCTTAATTTTCAGTAGCTTTCTGTATCAAATGTTTAAAGGGCACCTGTTACCTTAAAATAAACCCCCCCCCACCAAAAGCGCAGGCTAGGCTAATAGAGCCTGCACTCTGGTTGAGGGTGGCAATCATTTTTTTTAAATTCCCCCCCCCCAGAGCTAGGACACCCGCAAATGGAGGAAGCTCAAGTGGCCATGTTGGGACATGTACACAATGAGTAAATGGGGCTACTTACTCATTATGTACATGCGTGTCAGATGCTCATTATTTGCATGCTCACTGCACAACATGGTGCTTGTACTGGTAGCTCCCATCCGGTGATGTTTAGGCAATATTATTTCCATAAAAATTACAGGTATTCTTGTAGAAATAGGTGGTGGGTCCCAACAGTCACTACAATCTTTCAAGCATAAGATCCCAGGTGCCCTGAAATATTGTGATGAAATGCAAGCAAACAATATGCAAATATTGGACCTTTATCTACCATGATATTTACACACTTGGCCCATGCAATTCACTGGTTTAGTTGTTGTATATCTCTGCTCTCCAAAAGAGTGCAGGTATCTGTGTAGTCCGATGAATACAGCACTGCCTGACTTTGGCAATACTCTATTCATGAGGGTCAGACAGGGGAACACACACCTGTAGGTGAAGGCTACAATGGAGCCCTGTGGCAGGTGGTGAGAACAGGGGGCTGCATGCAACCTACAGCCCTGATTTTCAGCACTGCACCCTCTGGCACTATGTTCTGAAAATGCACAAGGTAATAGGGGCACAAGGAAAATGGAGGAAGTGAGTGCACACAGGGTACCAGACTAGTAGGAAATAGGAGAGTATACTGGGCCCAAAGTTGAGTGGACTGGGCCTTTCAGGGTTGGGGTGGGTTGGGCCTATGGAATTTGAGGAGGGATGGGCCTATCAGAGTTGGGGGCAGGCTCAGTTGATCAGTGTTGGAGATCGGGCTGGTCGTATAAGGGTTAGGGGTGGGATGGGCCTATAAGGGTTAGGGGTGGGATGGGCCTATATAAATTAGGCAGGCTGGGCCTGTCAGAGTTGGGGGTGGGCTGGGCAGTTTTATGTAGTGGGGGAATTCTTACCCATGCTGCCCCTGATGCGGTGCCCACAGGGGCACGGGGGTCTTTTGGGCCAAATTGGTCCAATCGTCCTAAGGCCAGCCCTGATCCAGAGCATAGCAAATTACTCTTCATATGAGTTTTTATTACAACAGAAAACTTTCATATGAACTTGCATAGTAGAATTTTGACTGAAGGCATTTGACACCTCAAAGAGTTTTTAGTTTATAAAAAATGAGCAGACCGACCTAAGAATATGAATAGAGCAGTCAATCAATAACTGTGAAGTTTAAAATAATTTGGGCATGCTACTCATATTAGCTACTAGTAAAGTTAGAATTTGTTGATTCCATTGCATGGCACTCTCATTTAAAGGAGAACTAAACCTTAATATGCAGATAACGCTACATTTTACATGCTCAACTTACTTCACCAGCCTAAAGGTTTGGCATGGCTATAGAAGTGATGATCCAAGGCTTCAAATTTGTGACATGCTCAGTGTATTCTGGAAAGCTGTTCAGAAGTAAACCTTAGAGAACTTTAAGGATCATCACAAATGAAAACAAGGTTTGCCTGTAATATAGGATGATGTTATGACACTTCTGATGTGAATGACACTTCTAGCTGCCATGTACTAATAATCAGAATTATTTATTAATCAGCCTTATATTCTATTCTATATACATATTATATTGTAACAGGATGGCTGAAAGAATACCTGGAAAAGTCCTAGACGCAGTTTATGTTTGTCCCAGGTTTCTGACAGAATGGTTCCGAGCCATGTGGCTGGCCCAGGTTTTCTTGCACTCAGGTGGGCTCATTTAAAACAGCTTTTCCCAGTGTGTTTGAGAGTATGTGAGGAGCTAGGAAGGAGACTGGGTGTTTCCATACTGAGTTGCAATTTTCTCAAGTATCTCTAAGTGACTGGAGGAAGAACTATCCCTCCTAAGAGACTGCGTGTTGAATATTTAACAGAGGACTCTGGGACTCAATACTGCTACTGTTGTAAGTGCTACATATTTTTTTTATTTCTTTATACACCAATTTGGGTATAGAAGCAGGACTTTTTTTCCTAATTTGAAGCCAGTAGGCTGTTTAAAATAAAGGATTGCACTCACAAGACACACAAAAATTCTGGTGTATATTAGAGCAAAAAGCTAATGTTTCTGCTAGCACTCTAGTATCACTATATACAGGGATAGGGACTGACTCATACCTCCCAACTGTCTCATTTTTAGAGGGACAGTCCCTCTTTTGACAGCTCAACCTGCAGTCCCTCATTTGTACTGGAAAGTCACGTTTTTCTCTTCACTGAACAGCTAGAAAAAAAAACAATGTAGAGAGCCCAGAACAGCCACTGCTGCTTTACAATTTCAAGATAAGGAAATAAGCAATTGTAACAATATAAGATAACAGGTCCCTTGGGGAAAGTTAGACTTGCAGCTTAAACGGCAATTCACCTTCATTAGCAAAACTGTAACAACTGAAAAAAAAAACACAGAAAAATGTTCAAACTTTTATAACCTGACAAATTTTGTAAAAATGAACATGGTAATTAGGGGGTGTGGCCACGAAAAATGGGTGTGGTCAAAAATGTTGCTACGCTACACGCGCCAACTTATATGTCCGTCTTTTTGGTTTCACAATGTTGGGAGGTATGCTGACTATATATATATATATATATATATATATATATATATATATATATATATATATAGACAAATACAACAAATACAAGAGGTCCTCTGCACTCAACCCATTATCAATATATTTAAGACAGAGACATTTTGTGCATACTGCTACTGAAAAATGCCTTACCCTTTAAACAAAACAGGGATTGTTTGTCCATATATTGCAATATATTTAAGCTGGCCAACTACGTCAAAGTCATCCCATATCTTGCCAGTCCTACGCTTAATTTTCATCTGATTCATTAAGAATTCAATTGGTTAATTATACATTTTACAAAGGGACTAAGTTTTACCTGCAACTTACTTGCTGCTTTCAAAGTAAAACTCCCAAACGTGGCTGCCCTTTTATTAGACACCAGTGGGATCACCTGACTATAGCTGTGAAGGGTGGGAGCTACAACATGAAGCTGGTCACTGCTCTTGTATAACTATATCAAACAAGGGAAAGTTGTGCTTACCACTAATTTTTAAACCAGTGACCAGCTCCAGTGACCCTCACAGCCCCGCCTAATGGTTTTAAAAATTAGTGGTGAGCACAACTTTCCCTTGTTTGTATATATTCTACAGGATAGCCAGCACTCTCGAAAATATGTTTTAGCTTGCCTGGGTGCAGTATCAAAAATTACGATATGTAGTCAGCAAGTAAGATCCGCACTCTCAGGTCTTATGTAGAAAGTAAAAAGGTTTATTGTTACATACAAGACTAACATTTCAGGCCTCCTCCGAGGCCTTTCTCAAAGTGTTTGATTGTTTGTAAAAATGTCATAAATACCCAAACATCACTAAAACGCGACGTACATTTACATATCAATCATTAGACATCTTAATATAAAGCAGATTTAAACCTCATATTGGGAGTCAGTCCCTAAACTGCAGTGAATCAGCAGAAAAGAAGATGGGGCGCTACTGGGGCATCTTCGGAGGCACAACATTTTCATTGCTAAAGAGCTGTGCGTGTTTGCCTTAGGCTGATGAAGAATCCCAAAATATAATATAACATTTCTGCCTTACTTCTTTAGTTCTTTGATTTTATTGTTTGGCTGAAATAAAAATGGTCACACCTGTAAAATTATATCAAATGTTGCCAAATCAAACCTGTTTGAGTCTCAACTCATATCTGGATAGTTTTTGTGTAGATAACTCTCTGAAGGGATGGAGTTGGCAGCTTTCATCAGCCCCTTTAGTTGTGTTGGCAAGCATTAGTGTAATCTGTAATGTAGGTAAGGAGAATTACCGGTTTCATTATTTCACTCTATTTTGGTTAGATGTGTAAGTGTCTTTCAAGGGGTGGTTCACCTATGAGGTAACTTTTAGTATGTTGTACTTTAGAATGTCCAATTCCTATCAACTTTGCAATTGGTCTCCACTATATGCTATACTTTTTGAGTTATTTGTCTTTTTCTTCTCACACTTTCCAGCTTTCAAATGGGGTCATTGACCCTATCTTAAAAACAAATGCTAAGTAACGCTACACATTTATTGTTATTGCTTCTTTTTATTACTCATATTTCTATTCAGGCCCTCTCCTATTCATATTCCAGTCTCTTATTCAAATCGGTAAATGGTTGCTAGAGTAATTTGACCCTAGCAGCCAGTTTGATGAAATTGCAAACTGTTGAGCTGCTGAATACAGAGCAAAAAACTAAAAAAAACACAAATAATAGAAAATTAAAGCCAAATGCAAATTGTCTCAGAATATCACTCTCTACATCATATTAAAAGTTAACTTAAAGGAGAATTCAACAGTAAAGTAAAAAAACTTATCCTACATAGACACCCCCCCCACCCTAGCTGCTACCATGGGCAAATGACCCTAACTCTTAACTATTGGTGCAGATTCTGTCCAGCGGAGTTCACGCAGCCATCTTCCAGCTCTTCTGTAATCTTCAGAATGAGAGAGCAATTTCCATGACTTTTGGTGCATGCGCAGTTGTCGTGAAACAGAAATTGTTCCAACTGCGCATTCGGCAATATGGCACTTACTTTTGAAGTGAAGAAGATGGCTGCTTTGAAGTCCAGTGGACAGAATCTGCACCGAAGTGTAAGTAAAGAATTAGGGGCATTTGCCCGGGGTAGCAGCTCGCATGAGGGGGAGGAGGGAGGGGGGTCTATGTAGGGTAGGAGGGGTATGTTTTTTTTTTTAACATTATGGTTGAATTCTCATTTACAGGTGAACAACCGCTTTAACAGATGTAGATTTAGGCCAGCACTAGTCCATAAGTAGTCCAGCACAATACATACTGTACATTTTTTTGTTACACATGTACAGTATACATTATCTTAAGCATGAACATTTTCAGCATATATGCTGCCACTTTGCTGTAAGGGCCCGAAGGCACAGTTGTAGTGCGGACCAAGGAGGAGGCAGGTAGTAGACCAAAGTTCGCGGTATCAGAAGGGTAAGGCAAGAGAGTAGTCAAAAGTCCAGGCAATAGTTCAATCAAGGCAGAGAAGGGTCAATCCGAATAACAGGCAAGGTTGGTACACAGGAATCAATAATAACACACCCAGGAATACACAAAGTTAAATCTATAGTTGGGCAATGTCTGCAGTGTCCAGAAGGCTTTATATAGGCCAAGATTGGTGCCAAAGTTTGGGCGCAATGGCGTCATGACGCTGATGCCATGCGGTCCCGAAACGTTTGATCATTTGAAAAGTGTTGTGTAGCACCATTGAATAAATTTGGGATCACCCCGTTTGCTGCAAGTACAGATATTGGCATTCTTCTCTACTTTAATTCTGGGCAGTGTCATTCTGTGGCTACTAAAGCAAATAAAGTTCTGTCTTGCATAAAAAAGGGCATTAACTCAAGGGATGAAAACATAATTATGCCTCTTTATAGGTCACTGGTAAGGCCTCATCTGGAGTATGCAGTGCAGTTTTGGACTATAGTCCTTAAGAGGGATATAAATGAGCTGGAGAGAGTGCAGAGATGTGCAACTAAATTGGTTAGAGGGAAGACTTAAATTATGAGGGTAGACTGTCAAGGTTGGGGTTGTTTTCTCTGGAAAAAAGGCGCTTGCGAGGGGACATGATTACACTTTACAAGTACATTAGAGGATATTATAGACAAATAGCAGGGGACCTTTTTACCCATAAAGTGGATCACCGTACCAGAGGCCACCCCTTTAGACTAGAAGAAAATTTAATTTGAAGCAACGTAGGGGGGGGGGGGTTCTTCACAGTCAGGATAGTGAGGTTGTGGAATGCACTGCTGGGTGATGTTGAGATGGCTGATTCAGTTAACCCTTTAAGTGCCAGCAGAATTTCACATTTTGGTTACGCGAAATGCCAGCCGTTTTTAAGCATTTTGTGCTCTCTCACTTTAGGGGCATTTTCTGAGGGGAAACCTATAGTTTACCTAGGAAAACTATACATTGTTTTTTTCGGTAGAAACTGAGCTTTCTTTCTAAAAAATTTAAAGTGCTAAATACCAAAAAAAATATGAAAAATTACCATTTTTCATCGTATATCAATTTATACCAGAAAAATATTTCATTTTACAGATGAAAATCCAACTGATTTGGAATACCTTATGTCTCTCGAACGTGCCAATACCAGATATGTATAGTTTTAGGGAGATTTAGGACTTCTGTACAGCAAAAACTCCCGGCAGTATATTACTGAATTTTGAAAGCACTAAGGCAGAAAACGGCATGCTTTAGATTCCAAGGCAAAAAATCCTGAAACCATAGGTTTACCCCAGAAAACCATACATTTTTGAAAAGTACACATTCTGCCGATTACAAAATGGGTAACTATGTCTCTCTACTCCCAACTACCAAACAGAAAAGCTTGTCTGAACATAGCGGTTTTTCAAAATAAAATTCAAAATTCTGAAAAATCATTTCAAAGGTTTTATTTTGCTGCTCCGCATATCCCAAACTATATTAGGTACCAAGAAAAAGCACCTGCAATATGATTGCCAGGGGTCCACTGAACAGTTTGATACCCATTATGCATAGGTTTACCAAAGTATCTGGCATTTAGAGACACCAATATGAAGTTAGCACATCCAAATTGTTCAGGACTTTACTTCAGCTACTGAGAAATCAACACATTGACTGCATTTTTTGTGGGGTAAAAACACAGAAATATATATTTACCCCCCAAACCCATATATTTTTGGAAAGTACACATTCTACAGAATCTAAAATGGGTACCCATGCCTTTCTGCTCCAAACTACTGAGTCGCAAGGCTTTCCCAAAATTGTCGGTTTTGGTGAAATATCTGAAAATTGCCTCAAACCTTCAACTTCCCAGCACCATATCACCCATGTATCATTACGTACTAAGAAAAATCACCCTAAATATGATTGCCAGGGTTCCTCTGAACATTTTGGTGGCCATTGTTCATAAGTTTACCAAAGTATCTGGCATTTAGAGGCCCCAAAATGAAGTTAGCGCATACAAACAGTCCCGTGGGTAACTTCAGCTAATGAAAAATCAACACATTGACTGCATTTTTGTGGGGTAAAAACACAGAAATATATGTTTACCCCCCAAAACCCATATATTTTTGGAAAGTACACATTCTACCGAATCTAAAATGGGTACCCATGCCTTTCTGGTCCAAACTACTGAGTCGCAAGGCTTTCCCACAATTGTCGGTTTTGGTGAAATATCTGAAAATTGCCTCAAAGCTTCAACTTCTCAGCACCATATCACCCATGTATCGTTACGCACCAAGAAAAAACACCCTAAATATGATTGCCAGGGTTCCTCCAAACAGTTTGGTGGCCATTGTTCATAGGTTTACCAAAGTATCTGGCAGTTAGAGGCCTCAAAATGAAGTTAGCGCATACAAATAGTCCTGTGGGTAACTTCATCTAATGAGAAATCAACACATTGACTGCATTTTTGTGGGGTAAAAACACAGAAATATATGTTTACCCCCCAAACCCATACATTTTTGGAAAGTACACATTCTCCTGAATCTAAAATGGGTACCCATACCTTTCTGCTCCAAACTACTGAGTCGCAAGGCTTTCCCAAAATTGTCGGTTTTGGTGAAATATCTGAAAATTGCCTCAAACCTTCAACTTCCCAGCACCATATCACCCATGTTTCATTATGTATCACAAAAAAGCACCCAAATTGTGATTGCCAGGGGTCCTCCAAACAGTTTGGTGCCCACTGTGCATAGGTTTACCAAAGTATCTGGCATTTAGAGGCCCCAAAATGAAGTTAGCGCATACAAATTGTCCTGTGGGTAACTTCATCTAATGAAAAATCAACACATTGACTGCATTTTTGTGGGGTAAAAACACAGAAATATATGTTTACCCCCCAAAACCCATATATTTTTGGAAAGTACACATACTACTGAATCTAAAATGGGTACCCATGCCTTTTTGCTCCAAACTACTGAGTCGCAATGCTTTCCCACAATTGTCGGTTTTGGTGAAATATCTGAAAATTGCCTCAAAGCTTCAACTTCTCAGCACCATATCACCCATGTATCGTTACGCACCAAAAAAAGCACCCTAAATATGATTGCCAGGGTTCCTCCGAACAGTTTGGTGGCCATTGTTCATAGGTGTACCAAAGTATCTGGCAGTTAGAGGCCCCAAAATGAAGTTAGCGCATACAAATAGTCCTGTGGGTAACTTCAGCTAATGAAAGATCAACACATTGACTGCATTTTTGTGGGGTAAAAACACAGAAATATATGTTTACCCCCCAAACCCATACATTTTTGGAAAGTACACATTCTACAGAATCTAAAATGGGTACCCATGCCTTATTGCTCCAAACTACTGAGTCGCAAGGCTTTCCCAAAATTGATGGTTTTTCTGAAATATCTGAAAATTGCCTCAATGCTTCAAATTTCCAGCATCATATCGCCCATGTATCATTACGTATCACAAAAAAGCACCCAAATTGTGATTGCCAGGGGTCCTCCAAACAGTTTGGTGCCCACTGTGCATAGGTTTACCAAAGTATCTGGCATTTAGAGGCCCCAAAATGAAGTTAGCGCATACAAATTGTCCTGTGGGTAACTTCATCTAATGAAAAATCAACACATTGACTGCATTTTTGGGGGGTAAAAACACAGAAATATATGTTTACCCCCGAAAACCCATATATTTTTGGAAAGTACACATTCTACAGAATCTAAAATGATTACCCATGCCTTTCTGCTCCAAACTACTGAGTCGCAAGGCTTTCCCACAATTGTCGGTTTTGGTGAAATATCTGAAAATTGCCTCAAAGCTTCAACTTCTCAGCACCATATCACCCATGTATCGTTACGCACCAAGAAAAAGCACCCTAAATATGATTGCCAGGGTTCCTCCAAACAGTTTGGTGGCCATTGTTCATAGGTTTACCAAAGTATCTGGCATTTAGAGGCCTCAAAATGAAGTTAGCGCATACAAATAGTCCTGTGGGTAACTTCATCTAATGAAAAATCAAAACATTGACTGCATTTTTGTGGGGTAAAAACACAGAAATATATGTTTACTCCCCCAAACCCATATATTTTTGGAAAGTACACATACTACTGAATCTAAAATGGGTACCCATGCCTTTCTGCTCCAAACTACTGAGTCGCAAGGCTTTCCCACAATTGTCGGTTTTGGTGAAATATCTGAAAATTGCCTCAAAGCTTCAACTTCTCAGCACCATATCACCCATGTATCGTTACGCACCAAAAAAAAGCACCCTAAATATGATTGCCAGGGTTCCTCCGAACAGTTTGGTGGCCATTGTTCATAGGTGTACCAAAGTATCTGGCAGTTAGAGGCCCCAAAATGAAGTTAGCGCATACAAATAGTCCTGTGGGTAACTTCAGCTAATGAAAGATCAACACATTGACTGCATTTTTGTGGGGTAAAAACACAGAAATATATGTTTACCCCCCAAACCCATACATTTTTGGAAAGTACACATTCTACAGAATCTAAAATGGGTACCCATGCCTTATTGCTCCAAACTACTGAGTCGCAAGGCTTTCCCAAAATTGATGGTTTTTCTGAAATATCTGAAAATTGCCTCAATGCTTCAACTTTCCAGCATCATATCGCCCATGTATCATTACGTATCACAAAAAAGCACCCAAATTGTGATTGCCAGGGGTCCTCCAAACAGTTTGGTGCCCACTGTGCATAGGTTTACCAAAGTATATGGCATTTAGAGGCCCCAAAATGAAGTTAGCGCATACAAATTGTCCTGTGGGTAACTTCAGCTAATGAAAAATCAACACATTGACTGCATTTTTGTGGGGTAAAAACACAGAAATATATGTTTACCCCCCAAAACCCATATATTTTTGGAAAGTACACATTATACAGAATCTAAAATGGGTACCCATGCCTTTCTGCCCCAAACTACTGAGTCGCAAGGCTTTGCCAAATTTGGCGGTTTTGGTAAAATATTCTGAAAATTGCCTCAAAGCTTCAAATTTCCAGCATCGTATTATGTATCATTACCAGCATAAAACATCCTAAATATAAACATAAACTGCTAAACAGTTTGATGCCCAATGTGCATAGATATACCAAACTATGTGGTGCACAGAGACCCCCAAATGACAATATGTATAGACATTTTCACGGCTGACGCGCTGGCTGCAGCAATATAACCACCCGGTGTGTGTATTATGCGACATTAGACCACCTAACAGTACAGAGACCCCAGAAAACCATATATTTTCAAAAAGTACATATTCTGACGAATCCAATATGGGTAAATAAGTGTTTCTACTGCAAAGTGCCAAACTGCAAAGCAATGCTGAACATAACGGTTTTTATCAAATTTTTGAAAATCGTCAAAAAGCTTGAATTTTATCCCATTATATGCCCCACATTTCGTAACTTATCAGCATAAAACATCCTGAATATGAACGCCATGGGTCTACTTAACACTTTGATGCCCAATATGCATAGATATACCAAACTATGTGGCGCACAGAGACCCCCAAATGACAATAGTGTATATACATTTTCACGGCTGACGCGCGCTGGCTGCTGCAATATAAGCACCCAGTGTGTGTAATATGCGACATTAGACCCCCCTAACAGTACAGAGACCCCAGAAAACCATATATTTTCAGAAAGTACACATTCTGACGAATCCAATATGGGTAAATATGTGTTCCTACTGCAAACTGTCAAACTGCAAAGCAATGCTGAACGTAACGGTTTTTATCAAATTTCTGAAAATCGTCACAAAGCTTGAATTTTACCCCATTATATGCCCCACATTTCGTAACTTATCAGCATAAAACATCCTAAATATGAGCGCCAGGGGTCTACTGAACACTTTGATGCCCAATATGCATAGATATACCAAACTATGTGGCGCACAGAGACCCCCAAATGACAATATGTATAGACATTTTCACGGCTGACGCGCTGGCTGCAGCAATATAACCAGCCGGTGTGTGTATTATGCGACATTAGACCACCTAACAGTACAGAGACCCCAGAAAACCATATATTTTCAGAAAGTACACATTTTGATGAATCCAATATGGGTAAATAAGTGTTTCTACTGCAAACTGCCAAACTGCAAAGCAATGCTGAACATAACGGTTTTTATCAAATTTCTGAAAATCGTCACAAAGCTTGAATTTTACCCCATTATATGCCCCACATTTCGTAGCTTATCAGCATAAAACATCCTAAATATGAGCGCCAGGGGTCTACTGAACACTTTGATGCCCAATATGCATAGATATACCAAACTATGTGGCGCACAGAGACCCCCAAATGACAATATGTATAGACATTTTCACAGCTGACGCGCTGGCTGCTGCAATATAAGCACCTGGTGTGTGTATTATGCGACATTAGACCCCCCCTAACAGTACAGAGACCCCAGAAAACCATATATTTTCAGAAAGTACACATTCTGACGAATCCAAAATGGGTAAATAAGTGTTTCTACTGCAAACTGCCAAACTGCAAAGCAATGCTGAACATAACGGTTTTTATCAAATTTCTGAAAATCGTCACAAAGCTTGAATTTTACCCCATTATGTGCCCCACATTTTGTAACGTATCAGCATAAAACATCCTAAATATGAACGACAGGGGTCTACTGAACACTTTGATGCCCAATATTCATAGATATACCAAACTATGTGGCGCACAGAGACCCACAAATGGATATATAGTAGATAAAATTTACATAGGCAAAACAAACTAACACAGAACAGTGTGAAATGCAAATAAATCACCAAAAACTAATAAAACCACAAAAATCAATGCTTTTTTCTTCACACTAGTGTAATCGGCCACCAGAATTACCGTTTGAATATTTTAGCTGGGCCAAATCGATTATACGGACAGAAACAAGTGAACAACACAAATGCAATAAAATGGCTAAAAATTCAATAAAATGGCTAAAAATGCACCAAAATACCCAAAATTGCAATATAACCACCAAAATAACATACAAAAGCTATTGCACAGTACGGTTAGCGAATACGCTATTCGGAACGGCAATAAAACATTTTTTTTTAGCCCAAAAAGAGACGATGCGATAAGAAAAAAAAAAAAGCCACAAAGCCATATATGTACATATGCGTGTGCACAACGGGTAAATTGCATGTTGTTTGCACGTGTGCGCGTGTGCAAGTGTACATGGGTGCTGTGAGTGTGTGTGACCCCCCCACCCCCAAAAATCTATGTGTGAGTGTGTGTAAGTGTGAATGTAAGTGTATATTACTGTAATAAGTGTGTGTTGGTGTGTTTGTGTGTTTTTGTGTGTGTAAATGTTACACTTACCTGGGGTAGATGCTTCAGATCGTTGATAAAGGGTCCCACGCATCAGATCTCCAGCTCCAACGGTCAGCAGCCATGGGGGGGCGGAGCTGGGCGGAAGTGCAGTGCAGGCAGCAGCAGGACGCATGGGCTGCTTTGGGGCCCCTGGGCGATCGCACCCCAGGGGCCACACGATCCCCTGCTCTGCTCGTTGTCTAGGGGCAGGGGATCGTGAAGGAACAGAGCGAGCGGCTCTAACAGCCGCTCCTCCGCTCGCAAACCCGGAAGTGCTGCAGAACGTAGAATCTACGATCTGTGGCACTTTGGTCCTTTGATCCACAGAACGTAGATTCTACGTTCTGTGGCACTTAAAGGGTTAATGCCTTTAAGAATGGCTTGGATGATTTTTTGGACAGACATAATATCAAAGGCTATTGTGATACTAAGCTCTATAGTTAGTATAGGTATGGGTATATAGAATTTAATTAAAAGTAGGGAGGGGTGTGTGTATGTATGCTGGGTTTTCATTTGGAGGGGTTGAACTTGATGGACTTTGTCTTTTTTCAACCCAATTTAACTATATGTAACATCCCTATTATCAAAATGTGTGCTTATTTTCATATTTACCTAAATGGTATAACATTGAAGTTGTTTCAAAACATTAAAACGTTGTTTCAAACATCTATCTAATACTTCCATTTCAGAATTCACATTATAAAAAAAAAACCACTAGGTTTCAGTATTGGCTAGCTGCAGGCAATGAATGAATTCAAATAGGTAACTACTGAGATTTTTTTTTTAGGCATACAAGCACTAAAAAATTGCTCCTTGTGAATGCTGCATAGTTATACCATATCTGGTTCCATAAATGTGATGATCTAAATTACATTGGACCCCACTGATTTATTTTGTAAACAAGGCGTTTTAAATTGCGAACTAGAATGCCAAATGTTTTGAATTATTTGTAGAGAAAACAATACCCCACTCTTGTGGAAATGACAGCTGTTATTAGGAAATTAGTCATAAGTATTGATGGAAAAGCCAATTTACTATATCCACAGTTAGCAATTATATGCACAATATCTGCATCCATACAAAAAGAAATGATGTCTGCTCTGGGCTGGATTCTACTCACAGCATTTTGTAAAATGAGAATATTCTGGGCTGGCAGCCTTCTTTATATCTTTGCAAATAAACAGAACATTTTTCAAATGGGATATTTAAATCTTTTTTCTAGGTTTTTCATTAGTAATAATGTAGAATGAGCAAAATCCTAGTGTATGTAGTTTTGTGTCGAACAATAAGCAAACATTTCTTGACACATTATTTACACAAACCTTGTTTTTAGAAAAAAAAATGTCATCACGCTGCTCATAAATACATTGTAATGATAGCTTCATTTTAACCAATAGTGTTTCTGCTGTACATAGTCATTTTCATGCCCCATGAAGCTTTCAGTCTAATTCTTTTTATCTGAGCCAGTGACTTGTGTAAGAGCAATAGGAAAAAACACATTAGGGCAATGCTTTATGCTTCAGGACATGCTGCTATAAGCTGACCTTAGTACATGGTTTATATAACAGAATAGGTCAACATTTATTCCACAATAATTTCACAACTCGTTTATGGATGCAAACAATCCAATATTTATTATTCTCTTCTTATATCATGCTAGTCAATAAACACAGATGTCAACTGGCTGTTTTTTTTTTTAATTGGCTGTTCTATATGCATTTAAGTGTAACAGTAGGTACTTTCGGTAGTAATTAGGAAATATGTGTGCCCAGATCATTATTTATGGATATACATTGTACAAATTTGAGGGGATATATCCTTGACAGCATATATCCCCATTCTTTAGGTTTTGAGCCATCCCTTTAAGTATCACCCTTTTGAGCCACCACAGGGTTAACCAAGCCGAGGCGTGGGCTGGACATCCAAGGGGTATTTTATGTCAGCAGCAGGTGAAGGTGTGTGAGAGAGTAAGAGCTGCTTTAAATGGGGACTCCTCAACTGACCCTTTGCTTTCAGCCATCCCACTGAACCCATTGTTCCATACCTTAATGAAACACCAGGAGCTAGAAATGGGGTAAAATGGCCACAGCATTTATTGACATTTTATTAAATAAATAGGACCTTGCCAGCCTCGCCCCAAGGTAATTTTCTAAAGTCAGATTTCTACTATGCTCTGCTGCTCCCCACTTGATATCAGCACTATGTCATTATATATACCACTGTATCAGGCTGCCTCTACCTACAGAGAGTATGGCCCCCAAATCTTCTACTAGCAGGAGCTGCATTCGCATCATGAGAAAAGTTCAGCAGCTCTGCTGTTGCTTCTGAATCTGCAGTGTCTCAATGATCGGAAATCTATGCAGGCTGTCACCTAGCACATGCAGTAGTAGCGTCTGTATCAATCAACCCACTGTGCAGTAAGAGGAGAACACCTCCTTTCTCCCTCTTCTAATATTTCCTGTACAGTACTCTGGCAAGGTCCTACCAATGCTGTGACAAATACAACTTAAAATACATGATCATATGTCCACTGTTTTTGATGGCGCACTCATGGAACTTAGTGAATGGTTAAAATGGCACATTTACTAAGCTCGAGTGAAGCATTCTAAGTAAAAAAAATTTGAATCTCAAAGTTTTTTTTTGGGTACTTCGACCATCGAATAGGCTACTACGACCTTCGACTACGACTTTGATTCAAACTAAAAATCGTACGACTATTCGACAGTCGAAGTACTGTCTCTTTAAAAAAAACTTTGACTACATACTTCGCCACTTTAAACCTGCCGAGCTACAATGTTAGCCTTCCCCATCAGTTTTCTAAGGTTTTTTTGATCGAAGGAAAATCCTTCGATTGATCGATTAAAATCCTTCGAACCGTTCGATTCAAAGCATTTCATCTTTTTGATCGAACGATTTTTCCTTAGATCGTAGGATTTGCGGTAAATCCTTTGAATTCGATATTCGAATTCGTAGGACTTTACTTCGAGGGTCGAATTCAAGGGTTTATCAACTCTCGATATTCGACCCTTTGTAAATGTGCCCCTAAATAAATTAAGAAATTTAAAAAAATAAATAAAAAGGTTTATTTTGTGTTCGCCATTTTCATGAGTGTTACACTTATATTTATATTGTTTATCATAAGATTACTTACATGGTTGCACCAAGGCATTGCACCATTACTTAAATGTATAATTAAAGCAATATTCAGTTGTTTTCAGACAGTATGTGTGCTGCCACGCAGTTTTGCTGCCTAGTAGTTATTATATGTTATGTTATAATGGTATTTGGTATCATCCTTTCACCCCACTGTTTCTTGCTAGATAGTTGCTCCCGCCCTCCATTTTCTTCTGTAACCTCCCCCTTGGTTTAGTGTGTTATGAAGAGACTGCAGTGTGTGTAAGCTGTGTAACTCCATTAGAAATCTACTATTCTGTCTCAGTATCGGTTGTACCGGCAACAAGCTCCATCTAGACCCAGTCTGTAAGGATATGTGCAGCAGGTTGAATGATCACCTTGATTACTCAATGAATAAAGACTCCAGAAATGTTCTCCAATGCTTCTTTATGCTTCAAGGTAGCAAATGTTAAACATAGAGGCCTTTTTCATAGGTAAATTTCTAATGGAGTTACACAGCTTACACACACTGCAGTCTCTTCATAACACACTAAACCAAGGGGGAGGTTACAGATCGAGTTTCTGCGCATGGGGAGCATCATCTGGACCGTTTCATGACTCTCTTATTTTATGAACTCTGAGAATGTCTCTCCCTAGAAGGATCATGATCTTCGCATCCTTGTTAAGTGATGGAATGTAATCAGCAATGTGATTAAAATGAGAGTGATGACGTGCTAAATAAGTCAAACTTGCCAAGAAGAGAACAGAACCCCTTGATAGTACCAAGTAACCACCATCTGGCGACCTTGATTATCCAGCATTACCATGAGGAAGTAAGACACCAAGGAAGACACTACACAGAAGGTGCTATCAGAGTTGCAGGGTTCTGGATAGTTGGAGTGAAACGACAAATAACCACGATCATTCACAACTGTGTCAAATGTCAGAAGTTAAGAGGTAGACAGCAATATCAACAGATGGCTGACTTACCCGCAGACAGACTGAGCGAAGATGTACCCTTTACATACGTCGGGATTGATGTATTTGGACCATGGACAGTGACGGCCAAAAGAACCCGCGATGGTCAAGTCAACAGCAAAGATGTGCTGTAATGTTCACTTGCCTAAGTGTTAGAGCCGTACATATCGAAGCGATCGAGTCAATGGACACCTCTAGTTTCATTAATGCTCTCCGGAGATTTCTTGCTCTAAGAGGTCCTGTGAAGATGTTGAGATCGGACTGTGGTACTAACTTCATTGGTGCGTGTAGAGAGTTACAGATAGACCAACAACAAGTTGCAAATTATTTGAGTGATCAAGGCTGCATGTGGAAATTCAACCCACTACACTCTTCACAGATGGGCGGAGCATGGGAACGCATGATTGGGATGGCAAGGCACATACTGGATGCAATGTTGCTTGATGCAAGTTCTTCACGCCTTACCCATGAGGTGCTCACCACTTTCTTTGCTGAGGTTGCAGCAATAATCAACTCAAAAACCTTCCTCAGACCAGTCATTGATATTGTGTTAATTATGCCTGCTTCCAAAGGTTCTGATCTAGTCTAATATCAGGGAACTACTCAAACTCTAATATAGCTAACTCATAGACTTGAGAACGCTAAATAGCATTTTATGTTACTGTTAATAATATGTTAAAGAAAAATAATTGTATAGTGGTATCTCACAATACCAGGCGGGGAGTGTGCTGCCACGCAGTTTTGCTGCCTAGCAGTTGATATTATATGTTATGTTATAATGGTATTTGGTATCATCCTTTCACCCCACTGTTTCTTGCTAGATAGTTGCTCCCTCCCTCCATTTTCTTCTGTAACCTCCCCCTTGGTTTAGTGTGTTATGAAGAGACTGCAGTGTGTGTAAGCTGTGTAACTCCATTAGAAATTTACCTATGAAAAAGGCCTCTATGTTTAACATTTGCTACCTTGAAGCATAAAGAAGCATTGGAGAACATTTCTGGAGTCTTTATTCATTGAGTAAGCTATCTGTCAAGGTGATCATTCAACCTGCTGCACATAACCTTACAGACTGGGTCTACATGGAGTTTGTGGCCGGTACAACCGATACTGAGACAGAATAGTATGACTTATTTTTTATCCTTTTTTTTTTTAACATTGAAGGTTAATGTACTTCTCTCTGGTGTTTCAGTTTCTGTTGTAACATCTAACCTTTAAAGGGGATCTAAACTCAATATTAATTGACGTAAACTTTTTCAAATTACATGAATTTCCTAATTTTAGCTGTTTCTAAAATATTAGAGGTTATATACCATTTCATACTGCTAAGCAGGCTACAACTCAACATCTTTTTAAAGGCCAAGAGTGTCAGCAACCTTAACTAGCTCCCCCCCACATGCACTTCCTTGGAGTTGGTGCAAAAATCTCAGAAACTGCTAAAAACAGATGAATGAAAATTCCTAAAAGTGTTTAGAATATCAAATTGAGTAAGTTCATGTCAATTAATTTTTAGGGTTCAGAGCAACCTTTAAATGAGTTCTAAATTAACTTTTAAGTGCTATAATTTAAGTTATCTAAGAGTTACATGAGCTGTATAAAACCAATTGGACTGCAGCCTTGTGCTGTTATATGACAATATATAATCTTTATAAATTACAGTAGGGGGTACATTATCCACTATATTTTTTACTCATGGCTACACCATGCCTGTCACTAACTTTGCCAGTTCTTTTACAAGAAATAGTGTAAAGGCATGCTTGTAAATGTATTCAGTGCACTGCTCTTTAAAATCCTTTATAACCATACTCTTAAATGTAATATATGGAAAGATGCCTATTCTGATTTTTATGCTGTCCAAAAAAATGTGTCCTGAAGAATATTAGCTTCCACCCTGTAGCTTCATGTCTGTATTTTAGATGTACTTAATTTGGATACACTGCAATTATAAACTGAATTTCTAAGCAAAGGCGCAAGACTCCTGAGCAAGGATGTCAGCTTTTCTGACCCTCATCTCACATTAAAAGATTGACATTATAATTTGAATACAGTCTGGGAACGGTAAACCAAGAAAAGCAATTTCTACATAAAGCTGCCTTTCAGAAGATTGAATTAGGGTCTCTAGAATATTGTCAGTGGAATGCATTCATTTGCTCTGTTGTTGTAATAAAGAAAAGGTTAGAATGTTCATTGCTTCCCAACAAAAGCTAGAGGAAAGGTAATTTGAGCCTTTGAACTTGGCTATTTCTCTTCCTATCACAAATGATCTATATGTTTCATTACTCTATAATCTTTGAATCCTCAGGCAACTGGAGATATATAAAGATGTCCAATTGGGGCCATAGAACTAAATAATATTAATCCTGTCATAGTAACCAGTCTGTATTTATTTTGTACTAGGAAAGTCATAATACTACAACAACAATAAAAATAATACATTATATGTAGATATTCTGCAACCAGCACATTATACTTATTAGATAGGTATTCCTTCTGTATGATTATCTCTCTAACTATATAGCTGTTCTGTATCTGAATAAATAAACAAATAAAATGCTATAGTGAAGTGAATCACAATGTGTTTTTTTTATTTACTTCTATAGCTCCAGTCCCTGTAAGCAACAGATATTATTCATCATTTGCATCAGCATTCCATACTACATTCCTACTACATTCCTTCCTGACCCATCTCCACTCACTGAATTTCAACCCATAAAGGCACTACCCAAATTAACTCTCGTGCATCTAAACCATTCTCCCTCACCTCAATATCGGTATTGGATCCATCATCCGAAAACACATTGTTGAGGTTAGGAATTTGTCCTTGGCAATCCATTTGATCAGAGAAGGAAGGTTTATTGTGATAACAACCTCCAAATACAATTGTATTCAGCAGCCGGGAGACCTCCATCCCTGACTGTTATATGGCTTTTCATTGCATAAAACCACATTATTATCATATTAGGATCATTGTCATTTGATTGGTTCTTATTAAAGTTACAACATTTTATTGGCTTATAATCACATCATCATATCACACAGTTCATCCTTATTTCATCATTCTGCCTGGCAGAGCCCACTTTTAATGGAATTTCCCTGGCATTCCAGCTTCCTCTATCTATTAATATTGCTGATTCCTTTTGTCCTCATCATACTGATTCCATATATACTGATTCCATTTGTGCTTAGATTCTGATAATCACAAACCACTGATATTTACTCATTGTGATTCTTCACCTTTATAGATCACCATTACAAATTAAGCTAGAAACAAAAGGTTTTACTGAAAGCCAAGCTGGCCAACCCTGAAACAGTTCTCCAGAAAGCTCCAAATTACAAGTTTTTTTAATTAATAACAGCACATTGTCCTTCAGCCCAGCTAAGTTATAAATAATCATTATTAGAGGCAAAACAATCCTATATGGTTTAATTCAAAGATTTTTGTTTAGTAGACTTAAGGTATGAAGATCAAAATTATTGAAAGGCTACTTATTTGGAAAACCCCAGGTTCCGAGCATTTTAAATAACAGGTCTCACCTGTACTGTACTCCTGGTTCCAAGTTTAGTGGTGCATTAAAGGAACAGTTCAGTGTGAAAATAAAAACTGTGTAAATAGGCTGTGCAAAATAAAAAATGTTTCTAATATAGTTAGCCAAAAATGTAATGTATAAAGGCTGGAGTGAACAGATGTCTAATAAAACAGCCAGAATCCAACTTCCTGCTTTTCAGCTCTATTACTCTGAGTTAGTTAGCGACTTGAAGGGGGGCCACATGGTACATTTCTGTTCAGTGAGTTTGCAATTGATCCTCAGCATTCAGCTCAGATTCAAAAGCAACAGATATGACCCATGTGCCCCCCCCTCAAGTCTCTGATTGGTTACTGCCTGGTAGCCAGGGTAACCAGTCAGTGTAAACCAAGAGAGCTGAAAAGCAGGAAGTAGTGTTCTGATTCACATGTTATATATAAAATCACTCCAGCCTTTATACATTACATTTTTGGCTAACTAACTATAATAGAAACATTTTTTATTTTGCACAGCCTATCTATTTACCCAGTTTTTATTTTTACACTGAACAATTCCTTTAAGTATAAAATTCTTACTCTCCTTCAGAGCCATGTATTCCTCTGATCCTCTCTATATATCTGATCTTCCATACATTCCCACCCAGACCTTGAGCTCAGCTCAGGTTATTTATTGACCATACATAACATAAGTCACGCAACTTTTCTCACTGATGGCACCATGCCTCTGGAATATTCTGCCACCTTGCACCAAGAAAGCGTCCACACTAACACTTTTTCTCAAAGCTCCTTAAAAATTACTTTCTAGAGATAGTCTTCATTTGCAGTAATCTCTTTTCACCTATTTACTTGTCTCCTTCCCCCATTTTGTTTGTCTTTAGCCCCCTTACTTCCTATTAGATTGTAAGAACTTTGGAACAGGGATTTTATCCCAACATTGTCCTCACTATAGTCCCTACGATCATATATGTATTTTTATAACTATAACCCTTTTTTTTGTTTATGCCTTGTAATGCAGCTCATGCTATCTAAGAAAGTAAATAAATAAAAATATAATACACAATTAGCATTATATTTAGTTTCATTGCTATCTACATATATATATATATATATATATATATATATATATATATATATTTGTGAGTTAAATATGTCATGACTGACATTGAGATAACAGTGTTATCTCAAGTCATGTTAACTCATTTAATGCATTTAACCTTTTCATTAGCATACCAAAGCGCCATTGTTCACAATAGTGAATTTAATTTTGATGGGATGTTGTGACACAGTTTTCTGTGTTAAATGAGATAAATGGGATATCTGTGTTCAGTTTTTCTGTGTCAAACAGACAAACCAAATTGGCTGCATATATATATATATATATATATATATATATATATATATATATATATATATATACAATTAAATCAAAAAAATGCAGCTCAATCCCTTTTTTATTGGGTGCACGTGGGTACGGCTTGATATACAAATTAATAGAAATTTACCCCAGCACTCCAACATATAGCCCCCTGGGAAACCTATTTTTGCACAACTGAACTGTAACTAACACAAAAAGAGACACTTTTAGTTACAAAGTTTGTACAAAGCATGCATAAGCTGACGCGCCCCGTCAAGGCAGTGTCCGTGCGTCAGTCCTATCCTAAGTGAAAAAAGTATTATCTTTGGGGGGAGAAAGATCATACCTGCTTTTCTCTTTGTCTAGCATGATCTCTTCCAAAGACACCATTAAGCGGGGGTTGGGAGAGCAAGCATCAAGGAGAGCGCCACCTCCCCATATATAATATAATTAAATCAAAAAAATGCAGCTCAATCCCTTTTTTATTGGGTGCACGTGGGTACGGCTTGATATACAAATTAATAGAAATTTACCCCAGCACTCCAACATATAGCCCCCTGGGAAACCTATTTTTGCACAACTGAACTGTAACTAACACAAAAAGAGACACTTTTAGTTACAAAGTTTGTACAAAGCATGCATAAGCTGACGCGCCCCGTCAAGGCAGTGTCCGTGCGTCAGTCCTATCCTAAGTGAAAAAAGTATTATCTTTGGGGGGAGAAAGATCATACCTGCTTTTCTCTTTGTCTAGCATGATCTCTTCCAAAGACACCATTAAGCGGGGGTTGGGAGAGCAAGCATCAAGGAGAGCGCCACCTCCCCATATATGATATAATTAAATCAAAAAAATGCAGCTCAATCCCTTTTTTTATTGGGTGCACGTGGGTACGGCTTGATATACAAATTAATAGAAATTTACCCCAGCACTCCAACATATAGCCCCCTGGGAAACCTATTTTTGCACAACTGAACTGTAACTAACACAAAAAGAGACACTTTTAGTTACAAAGTTTGTACAAAGCATGCATAAGCTGACGCGCCCCGTCAAGGCAGTGTCCGTGCGTCAGTCCTATCCTAAGTGAAAAAAGTATTATCTTTGGGGGGAGAAAGATCATACCTGCTTTTCTCTTTGTCTAGCATGATCTCTTCCAAAGACACCATTAAGCGGGGGTTGGGAGAGCAAGCATCAAGGAGAGCGCCACCTCCCCATATATAATATAATTAAATCAAAAAAATGCAGCTCAATCCCTTTTTTATTGGGTGCACGTGGGTACGGCTTGATATACAAATTAATAGAAATTTACCCCAGCACTCCAACATATAGCCCCTGGGAAACCTATTTTTGCACAACTGAACTGTAACTAACACAAAAAGAGACACTTTTAGTTACAAAGTTTGTACAAAGCATGCATAAGCTGACGCGCCCCGTCAAGGCAGTGTCCGTGCGTCAGTCCTATCCTAAGTGAAAAAAGTATTATCTTTGGGGGGAGAAAGATCATACCTGCTTTTCTCTTTGTCTAGCATGATCTCTTCCAAAGACACCATTAAGCGGGGGTTGGGAGAGCAAGCATCAAGGTGAGCGCCACCTCCCCATATATAATATAATTAAATCAAAAAAATGCAGCTCAATCCCTTTTTTATTGGGTGCACGTGGGTACGGCTTGATATACAAATTAATAGAAATTTACCCCAGCACTCCAACATATAGCCCCTGGGAAACCTATTTTTGCACAACTGAACTGTAACTAACACAAAAGAGACACTTTTAGTTACAAAGTTTGTACAAAGCATGCATAAGCTGACGCGCCCCGTCAAGGCAGTGTCCGTGCGTCAGTCCTATCCTAAGTGAAAAAAGTATTATCTTTGGGGGGAGAAAGATCATACCTGCTTTTCTCTTTGTCTAGCATGATCTCTTCCAAAGACACCATTAAGCGGGGGTTGGGAGAGCAAGCATCAAGGAGAGCGCCACCTCCCCATATATAATATAATTAAATCAAAAAAATGCAGCTCAATCCCTTTTTTATTGGGTGCTGTATGTTGGAGTGCTGGGGTAAATTTCTATTAATTTGTATATCAAGCCGTACCCACGTGCACCCAATAAAAAAGGGATTGAGCTGCATTTTTTGATTTAATTATATTATATATGGGGAGGTGGCGCTCTCCTTGATGCTTGCTCTCCCAACCCCCGCTTAATGGTGTCTTTGGAAGAGATCATGCTAGACAAAGAGAAAAGCAGGTATGATCTTTCTCCCCCCAAAGATAATACTTTTTTCACTTAGGATAGGACTGACGCACGGACACTGCCTTGACGGGGCGCGTCAGCTTATGCATGCTTTGTACAAACTTTGTAACTAAAAGTGTCTCTTTTTGTGTTAGTTACAGTTCAGTTGTGCAAAAATAGGTTTCCCAGGGGGCTATATGTTGGAGTGCTGGGGTAAATTTCTATTAATTTGTATATCAAGCCGTACCCACGTGCACCCAATAAAAAAGGGATTGAGCTGCATTTTTTTGATTTAATTATATTATATTTGGGGAGGTGGCGCTCTCCTTGATGCTTGCTCTCCCAACCCCCGCTTAATGGTGTCTTTGGAAGAGATCATGCTAGACAAAGAGAAAAGCAGGTATGATCTTTCTCCCCCCAAAGATAATACTTTTTTCACTTAGGATAGGACTGACGCACGGACACTGCCTTGACGGGGCGCGTCAGCTTATGCATGCTTTGTACAAACTTTGTAACTAAAAGTGTCTCTTTTTGTGTTAGTTACAGTTCAGTTGTGCAAAAATAGGTTTCCCAGGGGGCTATATGTTGGAGTGCTGGGGTAAATTTCTATTAATTTGTATATCAAGCCGTACCCACGTGCACCCAATAAAAAAGGGATTGAGCTGCATTTTTTTGATTTAATTATATTATATATGGGGAGGTGGCGCTCTCCTTGATGCTTGCTCTCCCAACCCCCGCTTAATGGTGTCTTTGGAAGAGATCATGCTAGACAAAGAGAAAAGCAGGTATGATCTTTCTCCCCCCAAAGATAATACTTTTTTCACTTAGGATAGGACTGACGCACGGACACTGCCTTGACGGGGCGCGTCAGCTTATGCATGCTTTGTACAAACTTTGTAACTAAAAGTGTCTCTTTTTGTGTTAGTTACAGTTCAGTTGTGCAAAAATAGGTTTCCCAGGGGGCTATATGTTGGAGTGCTGGGGTAAATTTCTATTAATTTGTATATCAAGCCGTACCCACGTGCACCCAATAAAAAAGGGATTGAGCTGCATTTTTTGATTTAATTATATTATATTTGGGGAGGTGGCGCTCTCCTTGATGCTTGCTCTCCCAACCCCCGCTTAATGGTGTCTTTGGAAGAGATCATGCTAGACAAAGAGAAAAGCAGGTATGATCTTTCTCCCCCCAAAGATAATACTTTTTTCACTTAGGATAGGACTGACGCACGGACACTGCCTTGACGGGGCGCGTCAGCTTATGCATGCTTTGTACAAACTTTGTAACTAAAAGTGTCTCTTTTTGTGTTAGTTACAGTTCAGTTGTGCAAAAATAGGTTTCCCAGGGGGCTATATGTTGGAGTGCTGGGGTAAATTTCTATTAATTTGTATATCAAGCCGTACCCACGTGCACCCAATAAAAAAGGGATTGAGCTGCATTTTTTTGATTTAATTATATTATATATGGGAGGTGGCGCTCTCCTTGATGCTTGCTCTCCCAACCCCCGCTTAATGGTGTCTTTGGAAGAGATCATGCTAGACAAAGAGAAAAGCAGGTATGATCTTTCTCCCCCCAAAGATAATACTTTTTTCACTTAGGATAGGACTGACGCACGGACACTGCCTTGACGGGGCGCGTCAGCTTATGCATGCTTTGTACAAACTTTGTAACTAAAAGTGTCTCTTTTTGTGTTAGTTACAGTTCAGTTGTGCAAAAATAGGTTTCCCAGGGGGCTATATGTTGGAGTGCTGGGGTAAATTTCTATTAATTTGTATATCAAGCCGTACCCACGTGCACCCAATAAAAAGGGATTGAGCTGCATTTTTTGATTTAATTATATTATATATGGGGAGGTGGCGCTCTCCTTGATGCTTGCTCTCCCAACCCCCGCTTAATGGTGTCTTTGGAAGAGATCATGCTAGACAAAGAGAAAAGCAGGTATGATCTTTCTCCCCCCAAAGATAATACTTTTTTCACTTAGGATAGGACTGACGCACGGACACTGCCTTGACGGGGCGCGTCAGCTTATGCATGCTTTGTACAAACTTTGTAACTAAAAGTGTCTCTTTTTGTGTTAGTTACAGTTCAGTTGTGCAAAAATAGGTTTCCCAGGGGGCTATATGTTGGAGTGCTGGGGTAAATTTCTATTAATTTGTATATATATATACATATATAGAAAGAAGGACGGCACTCCGGTACATGGAATATGCTTTTATTCCAGGTTCATACAAGGATCCAACGCCCTACGCGTTTCGGGAATCACTCCCTTAATCATAGGCATACATCCTGAACCAAACAGACGGGTTATATAAAAAACGTAAATAGCGGCCCCTACTGGGCACAATGTAGTAATACAGTTTAAAACACATATACTTTATTATCGTTAAAACCAGTCTACTAAAGGTCAAAACCTCATTTTCCATATAAAAACAGACAATCCTTGTAAAAATGTGTGAATCTTGCTATACACCCTGGAGAATGGGTAGCCGGTAATTGATTCGTTAATAATTCATAATAAACGAACAGGAAGTGAACCTTTACAATAAAAAAGTGTTCAAATGTGTCTATATATAATAAATATATTTAAATGTATAAGAGAGTAGAATGATGTAAATAGAGAATCATCAATATATATGAATAAAAATAAAGTGAAATATAAAGAGGGTGGGAGAGATAAGTGATTATTGCTAAATATCACACCAGTTAATAGCCCCAACACACTAGTATAAATACAACAAATCATGTCTGGTGTTCGGGCCATTAGGTATCCTAGTCTCCACTTTTAGGATCCAGAACGCCTCTCTCAAATTTAGTAAACGCTCTGCATCTCCACCCCTAAGGGGTAGCTTCACTTGTTCAATGACTTTAACCGACAGGTCTTGGATTCCTTTTATTGAGCATAGTGCAAAATGTTTTCCCACGGGAGTCCCCTCATCCTTATTCTCTTTTTTTTTTTTTTATAAAAAAAGAAGGAAAGGGTATTAAGGGAGGGCATTTTTACAACTCCCATTTTCAAATCCTTATTCTCAATCGATCTTATGTGTTCCCGTATCCTTTCTTTTAGACAACGGGTAGTTCGGCCCACATATTGCTTATTGCAACTTAAGCATTCCAACAAATAAACCACATTCTTGGTATTGCAATTGAAAAAGCCATTACTGTGGAACACCCTACCCGTTGCACTAGATCTGAAAGTCGCCCCCGTGGAGATAACCTTACAGGTTTTACATATGTTTGCCCCCCTTGTGAAGTTAAAAAAAAAAAATATATATATATATATATATATATATATATATATATATATATATATATATATATATATATATATATATATATATATATATATATATATATATATATATTCCTAAGCCTGAAAACATGGGGAGAACGTGCAACTGCATTACATCACATTCCAACTCAAGGGTCAGTTTCATCAGAAAAGCAAGGTAATCACAGAAAGATACTGTATATATTAGAAAAGATGCGGTTAGCATCAGAGTTAGCATCAGAGCTCACTCAGAAATGTGTGTCTCGCTGGAAGACGGCCAATCCACGGCGTTACTGTTACTAGCAAAAAGAGATACTTCCGCATTCATCAGCGCTGTCAACAGCACTGATGAATGTGGAAGTATCTCTTTTTGCTAATCACAGAAAGAAAATACAACCTCCTTGTAGAAACCTTTTTGTCAGTCAAGAGAACTGCAGAACCACCGAGCCACCAAATTACCTAGGTATAAAAACATTGAAACCCAAACAAATATATTTTTATACTCCACTGTTTCATTTACAAGGTTTATATCTTTTGGGGTAATTTTTAAATCTTAGAATGACAAAAAGCAGATTTGTTTAAATGGATAACAGATGGTATGAACATTGCTCAGACAATTCCACTGACACCTTTTGTATTTCTATATGAATTAAATAATGTGTAATTAAATGGCACACAAAGAAACCTAAACAAAACCCACAGGTGCACATAATGGAGATAAATTAAGGAACCTAGAAATTAGATTATCTAATGATTAATCCAATTTATTGAATTGTACCGGCACATACATAAATCTTTTGTTAAAATGAATGCTTGGGTTTAATGTAAAGTAATTAGAGATCTGAAATAGCATTACCATCGTCACTGCTCTCATATAGACAATTTCACACAGTTTTCACTTCTCTTTCTTGCTTGATATTTACAGTTATGATACATTCCATTCTGTAACGATCATTTATACTAATAACCAGCTGGTTTTCTTGCAGCTACCAAGTATATTTACTATTTTATTACTCTATCCTTGGTTATTTTGCAGGATAAAATGATTAAAGGTATTATATCTGCAGTTAGCACATACAATATGTACTGACCTCTGCTAAAAGCTTAACCTGCACCCTTCCTTTCTACTATTATTTGACCTTTATTTATAAAGCTCCACGTCATATGATGTGATGTACAAAATGAAGCAAATCAATAAGAACACAGAAAAAGCAGGCACTGCAACAGGTCATAACCATGGCCCTTTTTGTGATATGTGTACACACATGAGATGTATGTCAATATATGCTCACATGCTTTTATAGTTTTTCTCTTTTTGTAAGATAAATACACATAGCATGTATTTGTAAAATAACAAGGCAAAGATTAGAAATTACATCTAGACAACTCTGAATTCTTCGAGAGTGAGGGAAAGCAGAAAGCAAACAGGATTAAAATGAAAAATGGAAAAGTATTTTTCATAGAGTGGTGATAAAGAGTTAATTACAGGTGGTAAATTTTAAAGTTCTATAGTAGTTGAATAGGATAGCTTGTCAAATGAAGATGTTGAAGCAGTAATCAGTTCTTTCTCAAATGCTGACAGAGTGATGAGGATAGATGTGACACTGATCAGCATCCATTGAATCCATTCTTCATGTACTAGAGCAGCTACAAAAAAAGACAAGCTGAAGTACATCCAGCAGTAATGTTAGTCACATCTAAATCAAAGCTCCATTAAAAATCAGCAGGGGAAGTCTTGAGACAAAAGTCACAGATTTTCAAAGAAATATTAGGCGCTTGGTGTATAACGGTCACTGAAGGCAAGACAGCAAATCAATACAGAACAGCTTAACTAACATCTGGAAGCCAGAATCAGGCTTTAGTTTATTCCTACCTATCTATCTATATATCTATATATCTGTGTATATATATGTATATATATATATATATATATATATATATATAACAGTCCAACACGTGTAATGCACATTAGTATTGCGTCTCCCCAATAAGCGGTGAGTCAATCCGCCAAACTTATGTATATATATTCCAACAGGGTCGCATTCATGTTCGATAAAACGTAGCATTTATTTCAAACGCAATAAAAACATGTATAAGTTACAGCCAACTTATCTGTTCAGAATTCTGTTCAGAGTCGATACATAGCGACGTTTCGGGAGCATCACGTTCCCTTTCTCAAGCACGACTCTGCCATAGAATATAACATACAGAAGCATCCATTTCTTGGATCGTATTATCGCATGAAGACGGAAGTGACGTAGTCGGTTGCCATGGACACGCGTATCTCAGGATATCGCGCGTACATGGAAGCGGATACATCCACTCCCCCTTGGTAACCATGAACATTATTATATAGCAACATCAGATCAGTTACAATAGTATAATTCTAATAGCAGATGTATCAAAGTATAACATGACATTTATGTCAGCAATTACAACTCACATAGGGAAACCTTCACAAAAATAAGTGCAAGTCAAAATCTCGATTTAATCCATTAGGGGTTAATGTTTTCAGCCTATCAATCCACTGGACCTCAGTTCTTTTTAAAATTAAACTACGATCACCCCCTCGTTTGGGTGGGGGAATGTGTTGAATAACCCTGAACTTTAGATCGTCTGATGTGTGTCCCATATCTATGCAATGTCTTGATACAGGTAAAGATCTATTTTTTACCTTAATGGTTGATCTATGTTGGGAAAACCTATCTCTATCTTTCTGAGTGGTTTCACCAACATAGATCAACCCACACGGGCAAACCAACATATAATATAATAGATCCGTTCCAATTACAAGTGGATTTGTATCGATTCTTTCGAACATTGAGACTGAAAGTACATTTTTCTAACCAACATGAATATTTGATACCAGAAACTCAATTAGGATTTGACACTGGGAAACTGGGTCTCAAATCAAAAAGCAAATTTGTACGACCTACCACTTACCCTGTAGTTGAAACTTATATTCAAAAAGTGAAATCAGAAATAGAGTCTTCTATGCTATCTAAGAAAAAAGCTGTGAGATATAATATGACTAGACAGGAGGTTGACATTTTGAACGAGTTGAAATCAATGTCCAATATAACGATAAAGCCTTCTGATAAGGGAGGAGCTATCGTTGTCATGGACACGGAAAAATATATAAATGAGATTGAGACAGTTGTCAGATGATACTGTATACATGATACTTAAAAATGATCCCACTGATGTATTCAAACGTGAATTTGATAGTCTCTTGTCTTATGCTGCACAAAATCAAATCATTACAGCTTCTTCTAAACGATATATGACTGTGGATTTTCCGGTAGTACCTCTTATTTATGTTCTACTGAAAATTCACAAGGACCCTATTAACCCGCCAGGTAGACCTATAGTGGCGGGTATAGGGTCCTTAACCTGTAATGCAGCAGAATTGCTAGATAAGATACTTAGTCCATTGATACAACAAACCAGATCCTACATCCGAGATACAGGTGACTTTCTGGAGAAACTCTCCAATGTACAAAATGATGATGGTGTACTTTGGCTGGCCACAATGGATGTGGCCAGCCTCTATACATCTATTCCTCATATAGAGGGTCTGCAGGCAGTAAAAATCATATTAATGAATTGTGCACTGTATTGTGATATGGAGATTAATTTTTTTATGGAAATGCTCAGCTTTATACTGCATAGAAACTATTTCAAATTTCAGGACAAATATTACCTGCAGACGCGGGGGACGGCCATGGGCTCCAGAGTCGCCCCGGCATATGCCAACTCATTTATGAGTTGGTTTGAGGAGGTGCACGTTTATCAGAATGTACTCTTCGCGGGCCACTGTGTGGCCTGGTGGAGGTACATCGATGACGTGTTCCTCCTATGGCGGGGTGACCTGGAGTCTCTGTCCGCCTTCCGTGATGCGGTTAATGAGGTCCATACTGATATTAAACTAACAATGACTGAGAGTTTACAAGAGGTGGCATTTCTGAATGTATTGGTCTCACGTACACAAACAGGTTTCAAAACACGTATATATACAAAGCCTACAGACCGTAATCCGTTGCTCCTATATGATAGTCATCATCCTATAGGTGTGAAAAAGTCTATACCAATTAGTTAATTCTCAAGGGTATGCAGGATCACAAACGATCCAGAAGTTAGAGATGAAGATTTGAGAACTATGAGTAAAAAACTATCTGACCGTGGGTATCCAAATGATATTATACAAAAAAATATACAGAAGGTACAATGTAGAGAATCAGGACAAAAAATATATACAAAGAAAAACAAACAGAGAGTGGCTTTTGTTTCACAATACAATGCATATAGCAATGACTGTAAGTCAATATTGTATAAACATTGGCATCTGTTAAGAGAAGCTTATCCCACTATTAAGGAGTTTCAAGAAATACCAATGATGTCATTTCGTAGGGGGACTATGATAGGCAATAAAGTGGTTAGTGCGGATATACGTTTACCTCCTATGAAAGAGACCTTTCTGGGACCAAAGAGACAGGGCATGTTTAAATGTAAAGGCTGTGCCCAATGTAAATATGTACTGGTGGGCTCTGAGTTCAGTGACACAGAAAATAAGAAAAACTATAAGATACGTGGATTCCATACCTGCGATACTAACTTTGTGGTTTATATGTTGGTTTGCCCGTGTGGGTTGATCTATGTTGGTGAAACCACTCAGAAAGATAGAGATAGGTTTTCCCAACATAGATCAACCATTAAGGTAAAAAATAGATCTTTACCTGTATCAAGACATTGCATAGATTTGGGACACACATCAGACGATCTAAAGTTCAGGGTTATTCAACACATTCCCCCACCCAAACGAGGGGGTGATCGTAGTTTAATTTTAAAAAGAACTGAGGTCCAGTGGATTGATAGGCTGAACACATTAACCCCTAATGGATTAAATCGAGATTTTGACTTGCACTTATTTTTGTGAAGGTTTCCCTATGTGAGTTGTAATTGCCGACATAAATGTCATGTTATACTTTGATACATCTGCTATTAGAATTATACTATTGTAACTGATCTGATGTTGCTATATAATGTTCATGGTTACCAAGGGGGAGTGGATGTATCCGCTTCCATGTACGCGCGATATCCTGAGATACGCGTGTCCATGGCAACCGACTACGTCACTTCCGTCTTCATGCGATAATACGATCCAAGAAATGGATGCTTCTGTATGTTATACTCTATGGCAGAGTCGTGCTTGAGAAAGGGAACGTGATGCTCCCCGAAACGTCGCTATGTATCGACTCTGAACAGATAAGTTGGCTGTAACTTTGTTATACATGTTTTTATTGCGTTTGAAATAAATGCTACGTTTTATCGAACATGAGTGCGACCCTGTTGGAATATATATATATATATTCCCAGGTTTTAGGGTAAGGTGTTCATGCTAGAGAATTTACATGGAAAATATATCTTTAACTATAGAAGATGATTATATAACTATAGAAGATGCTTGTATGTACACTATTAATAAAATGTGCAGTTAGTTAGTAAAGTAATTCATGAGTATGTTATAGAATGTCCTATTTAATTGGTTTTCATTTTTTATTTATAGCTTTTGAACTATTTGCTTTGTCTTCCACCTCTTTCCAGCTTTCTGATGGTGGTCAATGAGCCAAAACACCATTGTTGTGTGAGGTTACAATTTTATTGTCAAGGTTACTTTTTATTACTTATCTTTCTATTCAGGGTCTCTCCTATTATTCATCCAGACTCTCACTTAAGTCACTGCCTTGTTGCTACTGTACAACCAGATAGCTGATGAAATTCCAAACCAAAAAGCTGCTGACCTTAAAACCTATTGCAGATTATTTCAGAATAATGCTACTACCAAGCAGGTAAATATATGAAAGGTCATGTAAGGTCTATATGTTCTATTCCCTTTATGATAATTAACTCAAAAGTAATTTGGCAATTCAAGTATAACATAACTGAACATTATTTATGTTTAAATGTAGTTTGGTAAAATGTATCATTTCATTATGTAATTACACTGTTATAAAGTGATCACTGATCAGTTGTTGCTATACAATAAGTGGCATTTTTTTTCTTGTCAGTTTTTAATATGCATTTACTGTATATAGTCCTGTTGCAGTTTTTGTCCTCTTCTCTGGTACTATTTAAACAGACTTATATAGTACTCGAACAGCAAAGCTTACATACTGTAAAAAAATTGATACAGCAAAAAAGAACTTGTATTTGTATACTGCATCTAAAGGACACTTTTTAGAAAAAAATGTTTATACAAATTCCTACTTGTGATGTGGAAAACTACTTTTAACACATCCAAAAGACGAAAGAATGGGTATTCACTTATTAAATCAGCAGTTGCTCCTGAACATGTTTACACATTCCATCCAAACAATATGACATTATCTGCTATTACTACTAATATGCAAAGTCAAGAGCCCTGCATTTTTTATGGACTTAAGAACAGTCAATTTCACTATATTTAAGACATATCAACTAGCTGCAAAGCACTTAACTTATTAGAAGATAATGAGCATTGATAAAGACACTGAAAGAAATCTGTGAGGCACCAATTTAAGCAATATATATATATATATATATATATATATATATATATATATATATATATATATATATATAATAAACTGGAAATTGTAAGGAATCCGTTTAATTTATCACTTGTGAGACAACCCAGACATGTGGTATGGTTCTCCGGCAAATTAACAATCAGAAAATCTTCTTAATTTGGGTAATCTGGCAAATGCATTATTTTTTTTTTTACATGGTTTTTGTTCATTATTGTAATAATGGTGTACTAATGAGCTGTAGGAATGAGCAAAATACGCCCATAGACTGGCTATATGGATAGTAAAAAAAATGTTGTATAGTTTAAAAATTGTCATAGTTTGACTACAGTGCATTTGCCTTCTTTTTTTGTGTGCAGATTTTGGGCAAAGCGAAATGAGTCAAATGGAGGCAACTCAAGGGTTTTTGCATCCCAACAGATTTGCCAGATTGTGTGAAGAAGATGGAAGTGTTCAGTTCTATATAGGGCTGAATTTCTTCAGGTTTCCTCTTGTAGTGGTGGGAGGAGATCAGAGCTAAGCCTTAAAAATTGTAGTTATAGGGGATTCAATTATCAAGAAGGTTAATGGTGTAATCTGTCATTCAGATTGCTACAACCCAAACAGTAGGGTGGGTGGGTCTGGGCATGACCCAACTGTATTGGTACACATTGGAGCTAATGACAAAATTGATTGTAGATGGAGAACCTTAGAGAGTGAGTTTAGGGATCAAAAGGACTTCCAAAGTATTTTTTTTTAGTTTTGGCAGCATCACATGCAACTTTAGGGAGACAGTGTGAGCTTAGGGAGTTCAATGCATGGCTGAAGACTTGATGTAGGTTTCAGAGAACGCTGGGGTGATTTTTCATTGAAAGCAATCTATATAACCGTGATGGATTTCACCTCATTGGAAGGGAGTACACTATGCTAGGAGGAAAGTATTATGTGGAAAATAGGGTAGACTAGGCAATTTAATTTGTATGGGGTCATGGGGAGGCGAGTTTATTGCATGTTGTGAAAATTATGATATAATTGGTATCAGTTAGTCCTGGTGGGATGAAACATGTGACAAGGCTGTGCATTTATATGGCTACACCCTTTGTAGGAGGGACAGAGAGATTAAAGAGAGTACAGGAGTTTGTCAGAATTAAAGCCATGCACTAAAGAAATTACCAGAGATAGCACTAGGGAGGATGTGAGTAGAGATTTTAGCTGGGCAAAATGTTACAAAGAAAATAAACATTGGTTTATGCTACAAACCACCCTGTATGAGTGAGAATGAAGCCCAGCTATTATTACAAATGGAAGCGTTGTCACAACTATTGTTATCATGGACAACTTTAATTATCCAGACATTTACTGGAGCAATGAGTTTGCCAAGTCCGAAAAAGCTAGCAGGTTTGTAAATATGCTAAATTGCTAAATTTACTTCAGGAAGTTCAAGAACCTACAAGACAAGGATCTCATTTGGACCTGGTAATAACTAATAATGCCAAACTAATCTCTAGCATTTGTGTGGGTGAGCATTTAGGAAATAGTGATCATCACATGGCCTCCTTTGTAGTGATGGGCGAATTTGCACAGTTTCGAATCGGCGCCAGCGTCTCGTTTTTGCCAGCGAATTTTCACGGCGCTTTGCAAATTTATTGGCCAGTGGGGAATCGTGCAAATTCGCTGCGAATAAATTTGTCCATCCCTACTACTTTGAGATTTCTATAGAAATAAGTAAAATCAACTGGACTTGCTGTGTTTTTTCCTTGAAGATATTTCACCAGTCATCCATCTTGCTTTCTTAATTCAGAATAACTTGTAAATCTTCCTTCAAGAATATATATCCTCTGGAATGTTGCTCCAATCAACATAATCTGTTTATCATGATTGACCATGATGTCATTAAATTAAGTGTTAATTGTATTAGCAAGATTGGAGCTTTGATGTGTTGAGGTTTATAGGGTTTACTTTTCAGGGAGAGGTGACAAAACAGAATTGTATGTGGCAGACAACAGATGTCGCACCCCCCCCCCGCCTCTCCTCAGTTTTTTTTTTTCCAGTTTTTACCTATATGATTTCTTTAACACCTCTTTTGAACCAGTTGCTCTCCTGGTCTAGAATCTGGACTTGGCAGTCTTCAAACGTGTTTCCTTTTCTTTTAGAAACCAGAGGAGATGGCTCTTCTGTGTTTCTTTGAGATTATTATAGAGACAACTCTATAAGCAATAAATCATTGCCAGTAAAGGGGTATATCTGCAAAACATTAACTGGAAAAGTTTTTTCACAGGATTTAACAACACAGAAGAAAAATGGAATGTCTTTAAAATGCTGCTTAATACATATACACAGTACATGTCAATATATTGCAAATAATAGCCTTTGCGGTTCGATAGAAGTGTTGGTGTCAAGGTTAGTAAGCAAAAACATGCTTTTAAAGCATTTAAGTTAGCTTGTATTAGATATAAGGAAGGCAAGCTAAAAAAAAAAGAGATGGGAAAAGGTTATTGCAGTTGAGCAAAATTATTATTATTAATTAACCAAAATTATTTTTTAAATTTATAAATAGCAAAAAAATATAATAAGGTACCCTTATTATCAGGGTGAGGTCAGTTGGTTGATGAGAACATGGACAAAGCAGAAATAATGAACTGTTATTGTTCATCTGTTTATATGACTGAGGAACCAGATAATGAAGGCTTCTTTTTTAATAGGCCTAGTTCTAGTAATATAACTACGGATACATGGGTCATTCATGATGGAATTCAAAAAATGCTTGAACATGTATAGGTAAACAAAGGTCTAGAACTGGATGGTGTACATCACAGGCTATAAAAACACCTTAGCACTTTTATTGACAAAGTTCTCTACTTAATTTTTCAGGATTCATTGAGGTCTGGCCATGTGCTGAAAGATTGCTGAATTGCTAATATGGTGTCACTGTAAAAAAAAAAAAAAGGGGGGATCCCGATCTAAGCCTGAAAACTATAGACCTGTTAGTCTTACGTCCCCTACAGACCTACAGACCACATACTTAGGTAAACTTATGCACATCAGGCATCAACTGTTCAGTGGTCCCCTGGCACTCATATTTATGGTGATAAATATACATATAATGATATGTGGGAGATAGGATGCTGCAAAGTGGATGCTTTGTGGAGATATTCAGAAACATCATCAAAATTGCAAATTTTAGAATATCATTGCAGCTTGGTATTTTGGAAAAAATATAGCTTTATTTTTCTATTTTGGATTTGTGAGAATGTGTACTTCCTGGGTTGAGCTTACTTTTTTGTAGTTCTATCCCCACATAAATTTCAAAAATATGTTGATTCTGCAGTATCTGAAATGACAGAAATGATAGATTACATGGGTGGTTTGATTTGGAGGAATGTGTACTTTTCAAAAATATATGACCTTATGGGATTAACTTTTTTTTGTAGCTTTAACCCACATAAAATGCTGTTGTTTTTGCATTAGCTAAAATGTCAGAAATGATAGATCATATGGGGTGGCTTAATTTTCCCTTAAACTTTAACAGGCCACATTACATAGGCTGCTATATATTGGTAACTAATGTTATATGGGAGAAAGGTTGCTGTAAACTGGAAGTTTTGAGGTAATTTTCAGAAATTTCATCTAAATAGTCAACTGTAGGAAAGCTTTGTGGACTTTGGAGTATAAAGACATATTTATCTATTTTGTATTTGGGAGAATGTACACGTTCTGAAAATATATGGCTATATGTAAACTGGAAGCTCTGATTTTTCAAAAATTTCAGAAAATTTTATAAAATACAGTAGCTTTAGAAAAGCATTGCAACTGGGTAGTTTGAAATAGAAATACATATACTTATGTCAGATTTATTAGAATCTGTTCTTTGCAAAATGTTATGGTTTGCTAATGTAAAGATACTGTTAGTTGAACTTTTGGCATTGAAATCTGAAGTTGTGCAGACTTCTGGAGCAGTGCTTTGGAAATCTGGTAGTATACTGCTGGGAGTTTTTTTAGTGATGTGTAAATCTGTCCCAATTTGGTTTGCTGAAAATTTTTCGAAATGGCGAAAAATTTATGAAATACATTAAAGTCAATGAGTGTTCAAAATTTTTTTTATGCATGACAATTTTTTTATGCGAGCGACAATTTTTTCTCTCCCCAAATACTTTGAAGTCAATGGGGTATATTTATCAAAGAGTGAAGTTAAAGATCACCACAATCCTCAAGAGTAAAATTCTGCCACTCTCCAATCATTTCTAAATTTTTAAAAGAGTATTTATCAATGGGTGAAAGTTCATTCTTTGATAAATACGCTTTTCAAAATCCCATAGAAATTAATGGAGAGTGGCAGGATTTCATTCTAGCAGACAATCTTTAACTTAACTCTTTCATAAGTCTCAGCGACTTTACATTGAGTAGGAGAAACAACAGCCTGCCAGAAAGCAACTACATCCTAAAGTGCTGGCTTTTTCTGAAAGCACATTACCAGGCAAAATTTTATGAGATGGCTGCCTACACACCAATATTACAATACTTGCTGGTTCAGGAATGAAATTTTATATTGTAGAGTGAATTATTTGCAGTCTAAACAGTGTAATTTAGAAATACAAACTACATCATAAAAATCTTGACAGCATCCCTTTAAGTAAAAACAAACACAAGCATAGAAAATAGGAAAATATAGCAATTCAGATGTTAAAGTTTAAGGGCAAATACCATTGCTGAAACAAATAAAAACAATAGCTACAAAATGGTATGTCTATATAAATGTAAAGAGGGTTACTGTCAAAATAGCGATCTGTGCAGCAAACTAACTTTTTGATGGCAAAAAAGCAGCACATACAGTAACTGCTATATATTGTACTTATACAGTGGTGGTGAGTTGACTGATTGAAATAGGTTAAGGTAAAAATATAAATCTATAAAATGTACAAATGTCCCTAATAAAGAACATGCTGTGAAGGAACAATCTGCAATAAAGTACTCGCAATTTGTTTCTTGCTTTTATTTCTAAAAACTGTAACATTATTTATTCGAATTGCAGGACACACCTTATTAATTATATGGGAGATGTTTATAAAGGTAAAATAGCATGTGTGTTTGTAATTCTGATATATAGCTTATTCAAATTATTATTAAACAAAGATCTGCAGGTCTGCATTGCTAACATCTAAACTAAGGGTTGCCAAATCTGGGCACTGTTGTTCTCTACATCTCCCAACAAAAGAAAAATCCAGATTTTGGTGAGGACATCCTGTTGCTCAGAACATGGTTACAAATGCATGAAGATGGACTGTGGCGATCTCTAACGTCACTCTTTGATAAATATACCCTCAAGAATCTAGCTATGTGTGAGAACAACAGTTATTTTACCTAAATCATACCTAAGCAGCCATGAGACTGCTAATGTTACCACTGCGTCACCAACGAGCGTTGCCCAACTGAACTATTTGTGCACCACTGCAATATTTATGAATAGTTATGGGCGAATTTGTTCCGTTTCACTTAAAATTCGAAAATGAAAACGGGCAAAAAAATTGCGAAAAGGAAATTTTTACACAGATGTCAATTCATGGGCGTCAAAATTGACACCGGCGACAATTCCGATGCTGGCAACATTTAAAGCAAATTAGTCAATTTCGCAAATGTATTCCCCAGAGGTGAAACGTGGAAATTCACCGCAAATTTACGACTGGTGAATAAATTCACCCATCACGATTTATGAAATATTTTATACCTGAACTAATTTCTACTCATCCTTTATATTATAGTAACTAGTGATGGGGGTCAATCTGACCCATTTGCTTTGCAGAAAATTTGCAAAATGGTGTAAAATTCGCCAAATGCATGTCTATAGGTGACAAATGGATTTTACAAACAACAATTTTTTTTGACCCATTGAGTCTTTGGTCATCTTTTTCAAGGAGAAATATGCCAAAACAATTCACTCATAACTAATTAGTAACTAGAGTAGACCTACTCCTGCTTTATGTATAAAAATTATCATATTTAATTTTTTTTTACTTTTTAACTAGTAAATGTTAATAAGTGATACATATTTTTTTTAAGATACTATTGTTTAGATATTGTATTTCCTCAAGAAAAAGGATGGACAGATAGATTAGAGTGAATGATGTGGAAATTAGGCGGCAGGTGGGCAGAGGACATCTATATGTCTCCCCTCCAAAGGGGATGGGTTGAAAAGTGACAGAAGTGGGTACTCCACTGACTGCAAAGGCCAGAACAGCTTCAGAATTAGAAGCCAGAGCCTGGAATTTATGGATGCTGCTAAGGGACCATCTCAAGAGCATCCAGGAATCCCAGTTACTAGAAGAGCTGGGTAAGCTGAACTACATCATACTTAGTACTACATAATACTTGGCCTTCAAGAATATGCAATTAACCACATATTTTCACACACCTGGTATGGCCATACGGTGAAGAAACTTCAAGGGGCAGATTTACTTAGCTTGAGTGAATGAATAGAATAAAAAATACTTCGAATTTCGAACGGTTTTATTTGGCTACTTCGAATTTTGAACTTTTTTTTGGCTACTTCGACCATCGAATTGGCTACTTCGACTTCGAATCGAATGAATCGAAGTAAAAATCGTTCGACTATTCGACCATTCGATAGTCGAAGTACTGTCTCTTTAAAAAAAAACTTCGACCCCATACTTCGCCAACTAAAACCTACCGAACATCAATGTAAGCTTATGGGAAAGGTCCCCATAGGCTTTCCTGTCAATTTGAGATTGAAGGAAAATCGTTCGATTGATGGATTAAAATCCTTCAAATCGTTCGATTTGAAGGATTTAATAGTTTGATTGAACGATTTTTCCTATTATCGATCGAACAAACGAATGAAATGCGCTAAATCCTTCGACTTCGATATTTGTAGTCGAAGAATTTTACTTCAAAGGTCGAATATCGAGGGTTAATTAACCCTCGATATTCAACCCATAGTAAATGTGCCCCCAAGTCTTAATTATCCAATGCTGTAAAGGAAAATGTGATAAGGATGAATATCATATAGAATGATATTTTATCACTTACCTTCCGATTTTTTTATAAACAAAGAAAAAAATGGAAACAGCAAGGGGGAGAGTTGAAGGCTAGTCCCCTACACTTAAAAAAAAATGGCTCCAAGATTTTTCATTTATTATCATAGAGAATCAGGACAACTTAGCTATGGCTTATTTAAGCATATTGACTTTATATTAGAAGCATACAGAAGTTATGAAGTCCTAGCTTAGTATATTTATGGTAGCTAAGTTTTGCAGTTAATAAATTGCATGTTTGGAGTTTAAAGTTCACAAAACTCACACTCAGATTGGGGGAAAAATACTATTTTGATCCATAATGAGGTAAAATTATTAATGTAAGAGCAAACAAATATACTTTTAAAATAAAACTACTAGTGTTTCAATATCAGAACATCAGAATTGTGAAATTGAATGAAACCTAAGAAAGCACCTAATTTAAAAAGAAAAGATAACACATCACTTTAATACAGAGCTGCCTTGTACATGCTAACACTGCACTCTGCACCTTGCGACTGATTCTTAATCTGGTTTAAGGTGCAGAAAATGGTAATTTCCATGTTTGAAATTTCAACAGCTATCTAGTTGGTCTTGTTTAGGAAACAGACACTGGGTTGAATAAGATGCTGTTATATGAATTGAAGAGGGACTGAATAGAAAGATAAGAAATAAAAAGAAGCAATTTTAATAAAATTGTAGGTTTTTTGACTGGGTGTGGGTAAAGTCATTTAGAAAGCAGACAAAATATAGCAGAGGAAGGCAAATAATTAAAAAACTATAAATAATGAAGACAAAAAAGGGAAACAGCTAGGGCTGGGACATTCTATAACATACAGTTATGGGATCTGTTATGCATAAACACGTTATCCAGAAATATCTAAATTACGGAAAGGCTTTCTCCCATAGTCTCCATCTTATCCATAGTTATCCGTATTTGTAAAAATAATTTCCATTTTCTCTGTAATACTAAAACAGTAGCTTGTACTTAATCCGAGTTAAAAGATATTATAAAGATACAATTAATCCTTATTGGATTCAAAAAACAGCCTATTGATTTTCTAAAAACCCCAGGTCCTGAGCATTCTCGATAAAAGGTCCCATGACTGTACTTATTTTTTAATTTAAGGTAAACCACCCCTTTGTGTTGCTGTATGTGTAAAAAAATCTCTTATTTGAATATTTAAATTGCATTTTTTAGTCATAAAATCAGTTATGTATAATTTACAACCTATTGTAAAGCTGGCCAATACTATAGCAGGTGCTATAACTGAATAATGTGTAGCAAAAAAAAAAGAAATGATTAAAAAACTGAGAATACAGTAAGGATTTTTTCATGTATAAAGCATCACTAAATAATTGTTTTCTTGGTTTTGATTTGTTGCCTTTGCTGCTCCCATAAATGATTTACAGATAAATGAGGTATGGTTTTGTCAGCTCATGGTAAACACTAAAGTATATAACCTTTTTTGTTTCATTTGAGATAACAAAACACAATACCTTTTCAAATGAATTATTGTTGCTTCTATAATAAGGTTCTGCCATTGCCCTTCTAGTTGTATATCCTGAGATGATGAGATAGGCAAAATGAAATGGAGGTTTTGAGGGATAATTTTGTTTGTTCTAATACATACCACAGAATAAGCACAAATCAGAATGAACTAATGTAATAGTAGGCAAGACTATGAAGCTAATTTGTAGTTTTACTTTCATCAATTGTATTTCTGTCATAAAGCATATTTTTTGGAAAATAACAATTTCTTTTTTACTTTTAAAAAATTTGCAGCACTGTATTAAAACGCTACTAACCATAACTCAGACAGTGTTATGAACCATGGCTGCTAGCATAAGCTGTGTAGTAACAGTTTTGGTCTATACCCATCCTGTGTTGGAATTAGTGAAGGTGGTGGTGGAGGTAGTGAAGGTGGTGCTGGAGGTGGCGGTCAGTGCAGCAGCACTCAATTCGGAACAGAAAGCAGGAAGGAGTTAGGCACAACTCGATGCCAGAAAAATACAAACATTGGCCGCAACATAAATGAACCCTGTTAGGCACCATTGCTATTATGTAGCATAGTGGAAATGAGCTTTTCTAACAATGAAGGGTAATGTACTGTATATGATATTATATGCCGAATGAAAAGAACAACTAAACACCACTGTATAGACTCCATATTTTGGCAATTTTTTCCATCACTATTTATTGTGAGAAATTGTTAATATCACTTAAAAAGAAAGGACTGGAAACCATTTTATGCTACCTGCAACTAATTATATCTAGTTTCTTAATAGAAACCTATAGAGTAGAAAACATGATTAAGAGTCGTACATCCTGTCATGATCGCCGCCCGGAGCAGGTCCAGGAGCTCCGGGCGGCGCGTCCTTCCCTGCCGGCGTCGCTCCCAAAATGGCGGCGCCCATGGCCGCCACGTGGGTAGCGGCGGCGGCGCGATGACGTCAGCGCGTCGACGTCGACAACGTCAGAATGGCGCCAAATTCAAATATAGAAGCCTTACCAAGACGCCAGAATGGCGCCCAAGTATAGGATTCATTCCTGTGAAGTTTCCTGGGTTTCCTGTCTGCTTTGCTAAAGACTTATCTTGTTCCTGTTTGTTGCTGACTTCTTGCCTGGACTTTTGGACTTGCTTATATTCTGCCTGCCTTTGAACTCTTGCCTGGATCCCGACTACTCTTTTGATTAACCCTTTGGACACCGCGACCTTGCTCCCTCAAGAGGGCTTCCTCCTCGATCCTGACTATCTCCCTGGAGGGACCTCCCGGCTCCCTGACATTATACTTGGGCCATGGATCCCACTGAGGAAGCTCAGCCAGATTTCGGCAGGGCCTTTCGAGGTCTGCATACTCGCATGGAGGCGTACGAAGCTCGGCAAAATTATGTCGGATGCACGCTGGAGGCGATTTTGGAAAAGTTATCTATGCTGACGCTGACTACTCCAACGCCGACAACGCCCACACTAGTTGCTGCCGACATGGCTACACAGTCCTCCACTTCTGGTCCACGTATTCCTGCACCACCTCTCTACAGTGGCGACCCTCAAGCCTGTCGTGGTTTTGTGAATCAGTGCCAGATTCAGTTCGCCCTGCAACCTGCAGAATTTAACTCTGAGCGAGCAAAGGTTGGTTTCGTGATCACTCGTCTGGCAGGGAAAGCGCTCGAATGGGCATCTCCGCACTGGGAGAAGGAGTCTCCTTTAATTGATGATTCCAAAGCCTTCCTTCAAGAATTCCGGACTGTGTTCGATGCTCCCGGTCGGGTGGCGACCGCTGCTTCTCGTCTGTTCCAGATCCGCCAAGGAAATCGCAGTGTTGCAGAATATGCCATTGAATTCCGTACTCTCGCTGCAGAGACTTGTTGGAACAATGATGCCTATCATGCTGCCTTCTACAATGGTCTCTCTATCCGCTTCAAAGATGACCTGGTCTCTCGTGAATTACCCACGCAGGTTGAAGACCTCATTGCTTTGTCTGTCAAGGTGGACACCCGTCTGAGAGAACATCAAGCTGATAGGGACCGAGTCAAGAAATTTCAACCCATGTTGGCTCCTCGCTTTCAAAGACCTCTATTACCTCCTACCCCCCAGCAGCCTTCTGTTATTCCTCCGGAGGAACCTATGCAAGTCGGAAGAGCTCGTCTCTCGGAACAGGAGAAACTCCGGAGACGTACGGCTGGACTTTGTCTCTACTGTGGGGGTCAATCTCACTTTGCCAACTCCTGTCCTGTGAAGCCTCAGAGTTCCTCTCTTCAAGGTAGCCTTGGAAAGACTCATGTAGGGGGCATTACTCCCAAGTCACAAGAGAACTCTCACAGGTTTCTTCTGCCTTTACAGATCCGTCTGTCCACTAAGACCATTGTTGGCTCAGCTTTTATTGATTCTGGAGCTGCCGGAAATATCATGGACGCTCTCTTTGCCAAGCATATGAATGTTCCCCTGTTTCCATTGACTCCTCCACTTCGAGTAACCGCCATTGATGACCGACCCCTTGAATCCGAGTTTATCTCTATGACGACTGGGGAATTGCCTGTGCAGGTTGGGACTTTACACAAAGAAAAGTTATCGTTCCGGATTATTTCCTGTCCTTCTGTTCCAGTCGTCTTGGGGTTTCCCTGGTTACGCCTGCATAACCCTATCATTGATTGGTCCTCGGGGCAGGTTTCCCGTTGGAGTCCATACTGCCAACAGCATTGCCTTCCTGCTGAACCCATCCAGAGGGTGAATATTTCTACATCAGATTTGAAGACGCTTCCCTCCTTCTACAAGGAATTCTCTGATGTCTTCTGTAAAAAGTCTGCAGAATTTCTCCCTCCTCATCGTCACTACGATTGTCCAGTTGATCTCTTGCCTGGAACCATGCCTCCTAGAGGTCGCACTTATCCTCTCTCCCCAGCAGAGACCGCTGCCATGAAGGAATATATCCAAGAAAATCTCCAGCGGGGGTTTATTCGCCCTTCTACTTCTCCTGCAGGGGCTGGATTCTTCTTCGTGGAGAAGAAGGATGGAGGCCTACATCCTTGTATTGACTACCGGGGTCTTAATAAAATCACCGTTAAGAACCGGTATCCCTTGCCTCTGATCGCAGAACTTTTTGACCAATTGAAGGGGGCTAAAATCTTCACTAAGTTGGATCTCCGTGGGGCGTATAACCTCATCCGCATCCGTGAAGGTGACGAATGGAAGACAGCATTCAACACTCATGATGGGCACTATGAGTACCTCGTAATGCCCTTTGGTCTCTGCAATCCAAGAGTGGCCCCTACCGCTGAGCACTAAGGCAATCCAGAGATTCATTGGTTTTGCCAATTACTACCGGCAATTCATTAAGGGGTTCTCTTCTCGCATTGCTCCTATCCTGGCCCTCATCCGAAAAGGGGGTAAACCCAGCTTGTGGCCCCCGTCTGCTATTGAAGCCTTTCAATCCCTGAAGGATGCCTTCACTTCCGCTTTGGTTCTCCGCCATCCTGATCTGGAGTTACCTTTCTTCATCGAGGTGGATGCTTCTGAAGTTGGAGCTGGAGCTATCTTGTCCCAAAGACATCCCTCTGATGGAAAGTTGCACCCATGTGCATATTTCTCTAAGAAGTTCTCTCCTGCCGAACATAATTATGATGTAGGAAATCGAGAACTCCTGGCTGTCAAGCTTGCCTTAGAAGAGTGGCGTCACCTCCTTGAAGGTTCCTTGATCCCAGTCACGATCTACACAGATCATAAGAATCTTGAGTTCATTCAATCTCTCAAGAGGCTGAATCCCAGACAAGCAAGGTGGGCTCTCTTCTTCTCTCGATTTAACTTTGTCTTGACTTATCGCCCTGGCTCCAAGAATCGGAAAGCCGATGCTCTGTCTCGAAGTTTCACTCCGGTGGATTGTACTCCTGAAAGACAAGAGCCAATTATTCCTCCTGTCAAGATCATCGCTTCATTGTACCCTCAGTTTGCTGATCAAATCCTGGCTGGTCAATCTTCTGCCCCTCCTGATACCCCCATCGGAATGGCTTTTGTACCTCCCTGTGCTTCGTCTGCCTATCCTGCAACAGACTCATAGTTCCAAACAAGCGGGACATCCTGGTCCTGTTAAAACTCTTGAACTTTTACGGCGTCTAGTCTGGTGGCCGACAATCCGTAAAGATGTCAAAGACTTTGTTTCTGCCTGTACTGTTTGTGCCACTTCCAAGTCCAGCCATTCTCGCCCCAGTGGGTTACTACAGCCGTTGCCTGTTCCCTCTCGTCCTTGGACACATTTGGCAATGGACTTCATTGTTGAACTTCCTCCCTCCAGTGGGAACACCGTGATCTGGGTTGTCATTGACCGCTTCAGCAAGATGGCCCACTTCATCCCTCTACGGAAGCTTCCATCTGCAGTGGAGTTGTCACAGTTGTTCATCCAGTTCATTTTTCGCCTGCATGGCTTCCCGGCTGAGATCGTTTCTGACAGAGGGTCCCAATTCACGGCAAAGTTCTGGCGTTCCCTGTGCAAAGATCTGGGTATTAATCTTCAGTTCTCCTCAGCTTATCATCCCCAGACTAATGGAGCGGCTGAGCGAGTGAACCAAGCCTGGGAACAGTTCTTGAGGAACCACGTTTCCCTTTGTCAAGATGATTGGTCTGATCTCCTCCCGTGGGCGGAATTTGCTCATAACAATGCCTGCCACACTTCCACTGGAAGGTCCCCTTTTATGTCGGTGTATGGTCAACATCCTCAAGCCTTCCCACAAGACTTTGTGTTGTCTGATGTTCCGGCCGCTGATGACCATGCAGCCCACATGTCTGCTATTTGGACTGCAACCAAGTCAAACCTGGAGAAGAGTGCTCTGGTTCATAAGACGTTTGCAGATCGTAGACGTAGACCCTCTCCTCCCTACAAGGTCGGTGATAAAGTCTGGTTGTCTTCCAGGAACATTCGGTTGAAGGTACCATCTCCTAAGTTGGGTCCGAGGTTCGTAGGTCCGTTCTCCATCTCGGAGGTGATCAACCCTGTGGCTGTCAGACTTCAGCTTCCCCCTGAGATGCGAATTCCCAACGTGTTTCATGTCTCCTTGGTGAAACCCGCTACCTCCAACCGCTTTTCCGTTGTCCAGCCTCCCCCTCCTACCATCTCTGTGGATGGTCAACAAGAATATGAGGTGGAGAAGATCCTTGACTCCAGAATCTCCAGGGGCTCTCTTCAGTATCTCATTAAGTGGAAAGGCTTTGGCCCTGAAGAATGCTCCTGGGAAGGACGCTCTGATGTCCATGCTCCTCGTCTGGTGAGGGAGTTCCACTCCAAATTTCCCCAGAAGCCAGGTCCTGGTGGTCCGGAGGCCCCCCGTGAGGGGGGGGTACTGTCATGATCGCCGCCCGGAGCAGGTCCAGGAGCTCCGGGCGGCGCGTCCTTCCCTGCCGGCGTCGCTCCCAAAATGGCTGCGCCCATGGCCGCCACGTGGGTAGCGGCGCCGGCGCGATGACGTCAGCGCGTCGACGCAAGGACGCCGACGACGTCAGAATGGCGCCAAATTCAAATATAAAAGCCTTACCAAGACGCCAGAATGGCGCCCAAGTATAGGATTCATTCCTGTGAAGTTTCCTGTCTGCTTTGCTAAAGACTTATCTTGTTCCTGTTTGTTGCTGACCTCTTGCCTGGACTTTTGGACTTGCTTATATTCTGCCTGCCTTTGAACTCTTGCCTGGATCCCGACTACTCTTTTGATTAACCCTTTGGACACCGCGACCTTGCTCCCTCAAGAGGGCTTCCTCCTCGATCCTGACTATCTCCCTGGAGGGACCTCCCGGCTCCCTGACACATCCTTACTTCTATCAAGTAAATATAATCTGACTTGGATTGCAATAATAAGACATAAATTGATTTTAGTCAACTATATATGGCTAAGTAGCTCCACAAGTCTGACCCTTGCATTAGGAGTTCACAAAAGCCCTTACAAAGCAATTCAGGAGCATCTCTGTTTTATTACATGTATAAAGTTACTATAGTTGGTGTGGGATACATTTAAACTGCATGTAAGGACTATGTCACCACCAAATATGCTTTACTTCTTTGTCAAATGTATTAGCCTTATATTGTCTTTTATATATGAGTTGGAAGAATCCCTGTTAGGTTCACAGTTGCTGATTCCCCAAATGATTGATGATTCCAAAAATAAAGAACAACACTGGAAGCTTAACTGCAGTTTACTGGTTTTACACAGAAAATAATTACTTTTTTACTTATGTAGCCAACAGACATAACCTCCACTGTTAACATTCACAGCAGTGTCTGAACAGTCTGCATATAATATTACTTGATATAGTCATATACTATATAGACACAATACATAACATGCTTAGTAACTCACGGAATAGCAGTTAGCTTCTATTTCTTATTTCTTTTAGGAAGAATTATAGATAACACCTTTCCTTTCATTAACATATAACAATGTTCAACACAACAATAATACATAGTAATCCTAAAATATCTTAACAGAACCTGTGCCTACAACTTTAATATGAGAGGACAAACTGCATTAAATACTGGATTATATATTTGCATCATCACCCAGGAGCCCACTTAGTACAGTCACTTGGGTTGCGGGACCTGAATCGAATGGTTGTAAGAGGTTCCGGTTATGAGATGAGAACATCAGGGGTTTGTGGCAGTCTTTGTGACAGAAGGAGGCACTTAATAAGTGTGGTGTCCACAATGAGTTCTTAAACCTAGTGCCTAGGAAACTTTAGTGTCCATTGAAGACTTTGGCAAAAGAATTGCTAAACTTGTCTCTGGGTAATTGGCACATTAACTGGTTCCAAGATGGGGCCCATCTGAGAAGAAAAGGAAAGGATGCTGCTGGGAGGGCAGTTCAAAGTTCTGGCCAGAACTGACTAAAATGCATGCATGCAAAAGAGACTAGAAGAAACCTTTATCTCATTGGACAGCAAGGGTTAATGATTCCTTGATAATGTGAAGACTTGGGGTACAAGTTGGTACAGTTGCTCACCTATTATCTGGACCCATCAGGAATAGTATTCCACAGCTGCCTGAAATAATCCTCTGTCCATTTCCTGCTTCTGGTGCTGGAGGCCTCTCAGCTCTTTTACCAATACAGTTCAATTCTGTTGCTCAGTTGTTCCGGCTCTGCTCCTTTCCTTGCACAGAAACAAGTGGGCTTGTCCCTGCCCTCAGCTGCTCTGGCTCTGCTCTTTTTCCTGCTCAGCAACTTGTTTGCTTGTCTTTGCACTGCTGCAGTCCTGCTACCTTGTCCAGACAGTCACTCTCCCAGGTACCTGTATCACTTCCTTTGCATGTGCTGGTCCTCAGTCTGTCCATGTGCTTCTCATCTGCTGGTCACATGCAGCCTCCACAGCACTAATACAGCTCTTCCCAATGTTCAGTTTGCATTTTATAGGATGGCATGTTATACAGTACATTATTCAGTACATTTCCTGGATTAAGACTCTGAAATATATCTGCCATTACCCCACTGCTGTTCTTTACTAGGCATTTAGAAAATGAAAATATGTCACAAATAACTTATAATGTCTGCTTAACATTGCATGTTAAAATATACACCATTTTTAACTACAATACTGACATCCTTATGTACAGTAGCTTTATCAAACAGATTTAAAAGGTAAATACACAATGGTTACATACAGATACATACTATTTGCTTTATGTTTGGCATGAGTAGCACACCTAGCCCTTACATGCAGACACTAATAAAAACTCAGGTGCTGAAGGTTCTCTGGTGTGAACTTCCAGTTCAGTGGAATGCAAGCTGAATGTTGCTCTACAGCTCTGGTGCTACAGAACAGCTTGTAAGTATAATTTTAGCTTAAAGGGATCCTGTCATCGGAAAACATGTTTTTTTTTCAAAACACATCAGTTAATAGTGCTACTCCAGCAGAATTCTGCACTAAAATCCATTTCTCAAAAGAGCAAACAGATTTTTTTATATTCAATTTTGAAATCTGACATGGGGCTAGACATTTTGTCAATTTCCCAGCTGCCCCTGGTCATGTGACTTGTGCTTGCACTTTAGGAGGGAAATGATTTCTGGCAGGCTGCTGTTTTTCCTTCTCAATGTAACTGAATGTGTGAGACATGGGTTTTTACTATTGAGTGTTGTTCTTAGATCTACCAGGCAGCTGTTATCTGGTTACCTTCCCATTGTTCTTTTGTTTGGCTGCTTGGGGGGGGGGGGCGGGAAGGGGGTGATATCACTCCAACTTGCAGTACAGCAGTAAAGAGTGATTGAAGTTTATCAGAGCACAAGTCACATGACTTGGGGCAGCTGGGAAATTGACAATATGTCTAGCCCCATGTCAGATTTCAAAATTGAATATAAAAAAATCAGTTTGCTCTTTTGAGAAATGGATTTCAGTGCAGAATTCTGCTGGGGCAGCACTATTAACTAATTCATTTGGAAAAAAACATTTTTTCCCATGACAGTATCCCTTTAAGCTTTCAAAAAATCCAAATACGTTTTACCTCTTATTATAGCAGTTTTGGGGTGATATAAGTATCATATTTTCATGCTACTGGTCCTTTACAAAGTGGAATGCCAAACCAGTGTAGGAGGTGAGTAGAATCACTGGGGAGTGCCTGTTGAGAGAAGCAGAGAAGCTCTCCTAGCTACCCTAGCTACATTAGTCTGCAGGTACATGAAATGAAACAGATCTGAGATCTGGCTGGCAGGCATTTTTGGGCCAATCTCCAATCCACTTTTTTACGTGTGCCTGCACTTAAGCTGAAGCTGTACTTTTCCATACATATAAACAGAGCTGTGGATGGGAGTGGGTCCACTTGCTGAGAGCAATGGAGCCAAGGTGGCCTCAGCCTTAAACAATAACTCTGTTCCTTTGAAAAAGCAATTCAGAGTGCTAGATAATATGGTAGGTGTGATTATAAGGGTACCATTTTCCTTTTTTCTTCTATTTACAGGCAGTTAATGGAGTGACTCAGTTGAACTTTGAAAATGCATAGACACACAAAGTAGTGACAGATGTACCTCAGCATAAAATCCTTTTTTTTTTTTTTTTTGCACAGAAGTCTGTCACTGCTTCACATGCATTGATCAGTGACAGCCGCAGGAGAAGAGAATTTCTTCTACCACCATCATTCATTAAAAAAAAGCGGCAGACAGAAGCAGAAAAAACTGTCACCACTTTTTAATGTACAAAAACCAATGACAGGCAGACTTCAGTGCACATTATATTTTTATAGCCACTTGTAGTATTTGCTGAAAGATACAATGGGTCAGTTGCCTATCCAAATTCAGAGTGTAAAGTGCAGTTTCAGACACAATTTGCCTTATTTGAGAGAGTTTTGTCTAATGCAATCCATGTGAATGTTTTGATGAAACAGACACAATTGTCAGGGTTGCATGCTCAGGCACAGGTAAACTACTCATTGTTGGAACGCAGGAAATACTGTCATCTTCCAGGTGGTGGTAGATTTAGTGCTCTCCTCCTCTCTCAATGCATGAGATTTTGGTACAGGAGGCTGTCAAGTTTAACTATACAGAAGTGCAAGGAATGTGTTTGGCTTTAACAAATGACTATAAATCACACAATAACTTCATTGTGATGTGGTCTTAAGTATCAAAGTAGAAAATTAAACACACCCATGCCTCTTAATTAATTCACTTGATGCCCAAAATGGAAGGTCAGCACCCTCATAATAGTTCAACAAAAGATAAATACTGGCACTATGCATAAGCTCTGTTGTGCAAATATTTATCTTTTGGTGGTCTTAAATGTGCCCTTCTTTCTTTTGGGAGTATATAAAATGCTATAGGTAAAGAGTACAATTCAAGAACTAAGCTGAGAAAACGGGTTTAAAGAAAATACTGTATGTAATTATTATGTTTCAACTAATAGCGATGAGCAAATTTAGTGAAATGCATTGAAGTCAATGGTCATCAAAAAACAATTTCCATGCTTCAATTTTTTTTGGAACTATCCCGAAAGCTCTTTTAAAAGGGAAAACATTTTATCTTGATTAATTAAACCCCAATGTTTACAATTTAAAATATGATCTGCGCTGGGTTTCATACAATAATCCGAAGATATCACGGTTTTCGGCGATAAGTCTTTTCCGTATCAGATTTTTTTTGTGTGAATGTTTTGATAAATACAGTAGAAATTTTTAGATTTTAGTAAATTACCCCCAAATAAACTGCAATTTAAATAAGAATTACAGTTCAATATGGCTATGCCTAAAGTGGAGGAGTTTTACTGTAACTGACTTAATACTAAAAGAACTACAGTTTATTACCTAGGGACCCAACCTTATTTTAGGATTTGCAATCTTTTTCTAACATAAAATGGCAACTTCTTAATAATTTATGAAAACAGATATTGTGGCACTGACATGCCATCTATCTTGCAAATTGTTTTTTACCTGACACATTCTAACTGGGTGGGATGCCCATGCTCATTTTAAATAAAATATGTTACTGATGTCCTGGAATTCTCAGGTTGAGCTCACCAATCTTTTTCTGATATTTGGATCTTTAATACATTATGTAGGAGAAAAGATATTTGCTAAGTATCATCCCTCCTGAACTCATAATAGTAGTATTCATACATACAGTATTCAGCACTTTCATTATTCCTTCAGTTTGAATCATACACATCTCTGCCTAAAAGGCTTATACTTCTGGCTTTATTTGAGCTGACAGCAGTAAAGAATTAAATGTTATTAATAGTCTCCAGAATCTAAAAATTGAAAATAACGATTTCAGTTCTCGTTTTACTAGATATTGCTTCTCTTTAGGATTCAAAGGATCAAATGAAAAACTGGATTTTATTAATCCAGTTTAGCTAAATATTAAACAAGTGTGCAACAAAGTCGCAATGTATGCACGTTTGTATGTTTATTATGGAATCAATAAAAACTGACGTCTCCACTCCACATTAGCAGAGATCCATTCAGATCATCACCTTGTTAACTTTTTTCTCTCAATCACAATCTTTCCTACTTCAAATTCCCTGAACCTAATTTGCTTGTCAATTTATATTTCCTTCTATTGTGTACTATCCACTCCCCTGTGTCTTTACAACATAAAAGCAGGCATTCTCTGAATACTTGACCTTGACTAAACTCTCAAATGTGATTCTTACATTCCTGTATACAATCTGCAGGTGTATGTTGAGGAAATTACTTGCAAAAGATGACTAAATCAGCTCTTTTTCAGGTCAAGCAATATTCCTATAATACAAAATATATATATATATATATATATATATATATATATATATATATATATATATATATATATATATATATATATATATATATATATATATATACACACACATATACACACACACAGTCTGGTCATTTCCCTTTGGGACCAGACTGTAAATTATATCCTTATAAACGGCACGTTCTGACGTCAGAAGCCGCAATTTATAACAGGGGCCCCCAGGCCACCAAATTTTGATGCAGCGCGTCGGAATTTGACGCCGCGCGTCCAAAATGGACGTTGGCGTGCCCAAAACATACGCAGGCAACCAAAATTTGATGCCGGAGACCAAAATTTAGACGCCGACCCCTCTGACCCCCCCTCCTGACCTCCCCCACAAAATGTAGATTATAATGCACCATGCACAAAAAATGTACCCCCTACTAGAAATTTATAAAGATATCAGAAGTCACCTCGGAGTTATGGCCTGTGGCCTCGTGCTTTTATATGGTCACATAACTCCTCGGTTACTTATAATATAGTGAATAAAGTACCGCCTCTTGTAAAATATAAGGATATTATAAGTTACCAAGGAGTTTCATGACCATATAAAAACACGAGGCAACTTCTAATATCCTCATATTTTGCAACTGGGGTACTTTATTTATTATAATACACAAGTTTCAATGAGTCATGTGACAGAAATGACATCAGAACTCACCATTTATAACTGATGACATCAGAACTCACCGTTTATAAGGATATAATTTACAGGATATTCAGGGCTTTTGTGTATTATATAGTGAATAAAGTACCCCCTCTTGTAAAATATAAGGATATTATAAGTTACCGAGGAGTTTCATGACCATATAAAAACACGAGGCCGAAGGCCGAGTGTTTTTATACAGGTCATGGAACTCCGAGGTAACTTCTAATATCCTCATATTTTACAACTGGGGGTACTTTATTTATTATAATACACAAGTTTTAGTGAGTCATGTGACAGAAATGACATCAGAACTCACCGTTTATAACTGATGACATCAGAACTCACCATTTATAAGGATATAATTTACAGGATATTCATGGCTTTTGTGTATTATATCTTTATAAATTACAGTAGGCGGTACATTATCCAATATATAGTGGATAATGTACCCCCTACTGTAATTTATAAAGATATTATGTTACCGAGGAGTTATGTGACCATATAAAAGCACGAGGCCGCAGGCCGAGTGCTTTTATACAGGTCACATAACTCCGAGGTGACTTTTAATATCTTTATAAATTTCAAGTAGGGGGTACATTATTCATTATAATCTAAAGTTTCAGAGAGAGAAGGGAAGTTGTGGAGGGGTATGCCTGTGTGAGTGCTGAGGGAGAGAATACTCCTACACAGACTGACTGAGGCTTACCATGTGGTCATGGTGGGTGGTGGCACACTGCAGTAGGCAGTCTCTCTGTTAGAGTCTCGTGAGCCGAGACCTCCACACTCTGTCTCCCCAGACTCCACACAGGGCAGTCACACAGTCTGACTCCAGCCAGCGAAGCAGAGAGAAGGGGGGCGTGCCGGTGCAGCACAGCTGTGACGTCCACACTCTGTCTCCCCACCCACCCAGTCTCCAAGACTGAAGAGTGACAGGGTGTGGGAGGGGCAGAAGAGGGAGAGAGGCGCTGATCATTCCCCATTGATTTGTGTTTCGGAGCACAAGCTTTTCTGCTGCTGCTGCTCTTAAAGAGCCTCCCTGCAGCAGGGCTATTTGGCAGCCCGAACTCTGCGTGAGGCTGCAGCAGTCACTAAACAGCGGCGCTGCTCCTAACAGGAGGGGGAGGGAATTAGGTCAAAGGTCAAAACCCGCCTCCTTAGACGGCCCTCACTGCCTGACATCTCCGCTCCCTGGGGCTTAGAGTTTTGGCTCTGGGGAGAGGAGCGTTCCATGCCGTATGCGCTGCGTGAGTTAGTACGATTTAATCCCAGCAGTCAGAAGGGAGAGGGCAAGAGCGGAGATACAGTAAAGCTGCAGGGAGACGGAAGTGGTGAGCAGCAGAGGAAGTGCTGACCCAATAAACGGCGCGTTCCGACGTCAGAATGCGCCGTTTATAAGGATATAATTTACAGTCTGGTCCCATAGGGAAATGACCAGACTGTAGATTAAATATATATAATGTTCCTAATACACAATGCTTGTTTTCCATATTCTTTCAATCATTCTACAAGCTCACCAACAGTATTCTTCACTCCTCCCCTGCTGACTTGTTCAAAAATAAAGTGGACTCCATCCATAAGCAAATTTCTATCCCTATAGCTATCATACCTATGAACTGTCATCTACTTGCTAAGCCCTGTTACTCATTTCTTTATTCTAACCTGTGGCTTAAGTCTTCTTTTGTCCTCACCATCCACTATGTATTCCCTTATTCTCTTTTTTACCTAAACTGCTTGCTTTTGTCCTTACATCAGGTCTTACTCATATATTCAGTTATTACAGTAGAACCCCTATTTGGCATTTTTTATCATTTTGATATAACATGGCCTGAGAACATTTATGTATGTCAGCTAATTAGTCACCTACAGGGAAAGAGTTGGACTGGGATGTTTTACAGTATCACAAAAAAGTAACTGTTTGCCATGTGACTAAAGAGTTAAAAATCAGTAGCTGCTATAAAATGCATTATATTCTTATGCTAAATCTGATATTGTGTTAATTACAGGTGTTGTTGAAAATTCTCTCTGATTATTTTTTTAGCGAGAAAGAAGTTTGTTGTTTCCACAAATTGATTTAAACCAAGGTGTTAGCATCCTATTATTAAATACTGTATTATTGTATGGAAAAAGAGACAGAAATGTAATCAAGTGAAAGGTAGAGACAAAAGAGAAAGTATAAGTGAAAGGCAGATCAAATAGAGAAATACAGGCAGGAGAGTGTCAAGCACATTAGGATAAACTGAAGTGATTAATCATGTGATTATACAATGGACAAGCTGTCAGATTAGATTGTCTGTCAAAAAGAAAAAGCACCTTTCCAAACCTTTCACTTTGCATTTTAGTAGTGATTTCCTCCTGTCTCCTCTTATATTCTCTGGTGTTTTCACCGCATCTTAAACTTGCTTCATTGTGTTTTTTTTCCAGAGTATGAAAAGATGATCCACAAATCTATAACAAGTTATTTTCTTTATGCCTTAATATAAGTATTTTTCTCTTAACATAGCTTGGGACTAAGTTACTTCCCACTGAAGTTTAAATGTAAAAGCTATTTTTTTCTGAGGAAAGTAATTACAATACTTAAAGATGTAAACAAAAATTGTAATGACAATAGCTGTATTACTACAGAGCTATATAGTAAACCACTGTCAATTGTAATTTGATAATGAGAGGAATATATTACCCATTTAGAGGAAGGATGTAATATTTGTGTTGAACAACAGTTCACAAGTAACTCAGATTTTGTGGTATATTCCCTTAAGGGCCCAGGTGGCATGCTATATATGATTTAGACTACATACCATATGAAGGTTAGGGTTGGGAAAATGTCCTATTACAGAATTTGACCAAAATAATAGTCAGTTTAATGCACCCCATGCCTTCCACATCAAGCAATATGACCAGAGCCTTCCCCCTGGAAGAAATTGGACACAAGTGGGCCTAGGGCCGTCAGGACACTGGGAAAAAACACAGTGGGCCCCGCTGGCCAAGACAAGCTCTACACAGTTGGCAGCAGGCTTCTTTCCTGACCTCCCCCTGCCCGATGTGTACAGCAGAGAATTTGCAGTTGGGCAAGGAGGCCCTTGGGGAGTCGGGGACCCAGATGTGGGCCTAGATCCCCCCAGTCCGCTGTGGGGGGCCTTTTATTTCTGAGAAGAACAGTTGATGCATAGTAGAACTAAGCTTATCTAACAATGTAGGGCAATGTTTATGCTTCATATGCAGGGTGCAACATCGCTGCTCTATCACTGTTTATACTAGCCAACAATGCATTTTTCATCTCACACAGGCAGCAGCTAGGCTCTGGCAACCCGACTTCCTCAAAGGAGAATTAATAAAAAAAAAAAACCACGTACCCCCCACCCCACTTAGACCCCCTCCCTCCCCCCCAGCCTAACTGCCCCCCTGAGGAAATGCCCCATACTTTATACTTGCCCCTCGTCGCAGATTGTGGCATTGGATTTCACGCCATCCACCATCCAGGGTGGGCAGTACAGGGTTTTTTCTACAGGGTTGAATTTTTCTTTAAATGAGCACAAGGTCACTTTTGTGCCCCTTAGTTTTCTTGCATTTATGTCTGGAGTCTACATATATGACCCCTAAAGGTGGCCATACACATAGAGATCGCAGATCTCTCCCCGATATGCCCCCATTGAGGTGGGTGATATCGGGCTGATCAGATCATAATGCAGCCAATATGGGGGGTTGGATCGTGGGACCACATAAACGGACAGATGCGGGCGTGATTCGCCAGGATTTTCTAACCCTGCCTCATCGACATCTGGCCAACTTTCATCAAGATATTGGGGAAGCCCTTCAGGGGGCCACACACAGGGGCCAATAAGCTGCCAACTCAGTCTTTCTGCAGCTTTTATCGGTCCGTGGATGGCCAGCTTAACGTTTAGCTTAAGAAATAAAATCTATTGATAAGACATTTTTCCATGATTTGTATTGCTTAATAATAAAAACAGTAGCATTGTTTGCCACCAGTAGGGATTTTTGCAGCTTAGTTAGGATCTACTAACTAAATAATTATTTGCTTTATAGATATCGAGTGTCTGAATAATAGTTCCTATATCTGCACAACAAACAGTTATATATTCACTAATTTTTCTATTCATACCCTCTTACGTTATTTTCCTATTACATAGCTACAGTGCAAAAACACATTTGATTTTATGATATTTGGGATCATGTGTTGAAAATATACAAATATTCGCTACAGACTTGTCACTTCTGCATTCAAAAGTACATTATTTTCAAGCTATTTCTATAAATTATACACAGCGCTGTTCCAGTAGGCAAAACTTACTGTACATAGTAGATGACTAAGATACCTACGAGAGGCCTGGCTGTTCTTAGAAATCAGCACTGAAGTATGGCATGCATACAGATGAAGGCTGGGAAAAATTATCACAGTCGCTACATTTTCTGCAGTGCAGTGCTCTTACTTCTACAGTATATCAAATGTTATAAAAAGTTGCACAGCATTGAAGAGTAGCCAAAAAAAGGGCAGAATAATGCGTATAGGTACATATAAAAAATACAAAATACAGAAGGTTTATAGTAATGAGTCAGAATGCATATATTGTATGGTATCTTAATATTTTGATCATGTAGAAAAAAATTATGAATTGGTGCAGATTAGCAATCTGATAACACATTTATGAAAACAGTTTGCAAATGTGGTATATCAAATTACAAAATGTGCTAAATGACCACAGCTACTATTTTGGATACTTTTCTGTTCAGAAAACAAAAACATGAACATTTTAGCTGATTTACTTATGAAGGCTCATTTACAAGAATGAGTGCAGTTACAGTTGGTTATAAACAAACAATCTATGCTTTTATGTTCTAAATGGCAGTAGACTGATGGTAACTAATTAGTGATTGGTTGCACGAATGCAGTTCATCACTTCATTTAGGGAATGAGCCCATCAGTGTGTAACAAGGTCACCCATGGCTGGTGACTCTTGAATAAGTTAGAGGTATTTTGCAATCCCAAATTCTCCCAAATATACTTCACAGACACATTTTTCACTCACTTCATTCACAGGTAGTGTTTCACCAGATTCATTCTGACATGCCTGAAGTAAGGGTTTCACCAACATCTTATTAAAGGTCCCTTTTTAAGGTGTTTCAATCTTGACTACCATACAGCACCCCAGATTCTCAACACTAATCTGACTACTAAACAATTCATCTCTAAAGCTGGCCACAGACGCAAAGATCCGACCGTACGAATCAATGTACGATCGGACTTTCCCATCTCCCAACCTTCCACTAACCATTCAGATCAAAGTCTTACCGTTCCGACCAAGTAGTTAAAGAACAGATCAGCCGATGTTCTGCCCCTGACAACAATCGTACGATAGACAAAGCTAGTGACAGTCTCCCACTGAAAATCGTACGATCGGCAATACACGCAGAGATATTATCAGCAGCCGACAGAAATTTTCTAACCTGTCCGATCGACCAAACGACCGATCTCCACCGGACAAAAAATGTCGGGACTCTCCACACACGTTTTGAAAATCATACGAATCCTTTATTCAAACGATGAGGTCTTTGCGTCTATGGCCAGCTTTTGTAGTGATCTTACCTGGCGGTCTAGTGGGGGGATGCCCACCACGCCGTGCGGCCTCTGTCAGTAGGCCGCAGGCGCCTGCTCACTAGGGCGTGCGCTGATGACTCACTTAAAGGCGCAGGCACACTGGCGTGATGACGTCGGCAAGCAAGGGCGCAAAATTGATCTGACTACTCTATTTGCCTAACGTCTTGTACCTTCTGCCCAAAGACTTTATCTACAGTTGTGCCCCTTCGCTTGTTTAGAACATTTTCGCCTTGCGCCTCTCGTTTTAAGACCTGGCAGCATATGAGTAGCCGAGGGCTCCTTCCGAGGCCAAAGGCGCCTGCTACAGACAGAAGCATGAGCCGAGACCAGGGTGCTTGGCATTGGTTCTAGATTCAGGGTGCCAACCGTTACAGCTTTACTGTGGCTTCAACTCTCTAGCTCCACTAAACTGGGGATCGGGATGCCTGATTCACTAACGACCAATTACCATCTCACGAAAAATGTTGGGACACTCCACACATTGCCCAAAAATTGTATGAAATAGAGAGATTATATCTTTGCGTCTATGACCAGCTTGCTCACTTGTTTACTTGTGTGCTATGCACATTTTCTCCCTAGAACTCCAGTCTTATTGCAGATACACCCAAATATGCATCTACTGCAACACAAGTAATTTATCAATACAAATCAAGCTCTTTTTGGTAAATCTTAATTAAGTTGTGCAGCGTGTATTACCATTTGAAATTGAAATGGAGTCTGGTGTTGCAAGTCAGTAATGGCTAATAACATATTTCTGCATTTGACAAATATATGTGGCTTTAATGCTTATTAATAAGCTGATACTTTTTACCCATACCATAATATGTGTATATACAACAGTTGTAAGTTGATTGATCACTTAATACACCTTATATTCAATATCCCTCTGGGACTTGGATAAATTGACCAGGGTGCCTATGTTTTGGGCTTTATTCTTGTTTTTTCTTGTTTTTAGAATGTTTTAAGTTTTCTTTCTCAGTAGTTTGCCATCCCAGGTTATCCATCATGTGGGCAAAGGTCACTGATTATTGTGAGGTTCAAACCCTGATTCTATAATAGCTCTGGAATTACTTGCAAGTACTGTCTGCCTGAAATCTCCTCACAGGTACATTGCGAAACAGGCAGGATGGGCACACTGTCTCTCTTCCCAAAATGTAAATGGACACATACAGTATGGACAAATGAGAATTTTACCTTTGACATATTACCTGTTGGTCACATGATTTAAGCATCCTTCTGATTTTGAACTTTGTTGTATCTGGCTCCATTGTATGCAGAATCATGGGTACAAAATGATCATCCTTATGCAGTCAGATATATGCACAGAAGCTACTTGCACCCTGTATTCATTTCCTCTTCAAAGATGGCATTTAAAAAATGTAATGTATATGCATCATTTCTCAACTGCAAACAGCAGAATATTAAAGAACAACAATATGTAACAAAAAAACAGTGTCTTGTATTGTCCCAGCTTAGATATATAATTTCAGTGTTGACTGCACACAAAAGGTGCCATTTTATATGTTAATACTTTATTACTGACAGCACACATATTATCAGAATCCCAGAATCCAAGACAAGAGATTTTTTTAGGTATTTTTTGCTGATGCATTTATTCATAGGTACTAATGAGAACTGTGGTATTTCAGAAATTGTTCTTAAAATATGATCATGTCAAAAAGGTAAATGGGTTCATATAAATTATGAAGTGGTTTCTAGCCAAGAATCCTCATTACCAAATATAATTAAGTGGTAAGATACTTTGCATATTAATTATGTAGAACAAATGTAATGTCTTTGGAATTCCTTGCAAATTAATAGCTTTTAATGCATGTTTCCATAAAGAGAATTCTTTATAGTTTAAATTCCAATGCTTATAGCAACGTCAACAGCTACTTGCAATTTTATACACGTGCTGACTACAAATGTGTGGAGATAAATAAGGAAGGTTCAGTAATACCTTAAAAGGACATTTTATAAAGCTGTGTTCTATTACTTTTTTTACTACATTTTATAAAGCTGTGTTCTATTACTTTTTTACTAATAAAAAAACCTGATTTGACCTTGACAGGCCCTCCTTTGCTTCAGGAAATGGTTCAAGACTGCATGGAATACTGGGACAACATGTGCAAGGTATGCCATTTTTGTTTGGTTTGAAATATGGCTTTCCCTAACCACATCTCCTACTCGGACTCCTCTGCTTGCCACTGTGCATATTCATCTTTATAAAGAAGGCAGGCAGAGTAGCAGCAGGAGCAACAGGAGCCACATGCTCATTTCATTCCTGTTAGGATAAGGAAGCCTTATTGCTTCAGAAGGGGCATACCTTCCATTGATGAGCTGCCTGATGGTGAAGTGGTGAAGATGTACCATCTGAACTGGGCCATGATCCTCCAGGTCTAGGATCTCATTTACAAGGACTTTCAGAAGGCATGGTCTCAGATACTGCCTTGGACATGCAAACTGTGGTCTTGCATTTCCTGGGCAATGGGATTTTCTAAACCAGTTTCTTCATACTTTGTTGGCATGAGCCAGCCCATCTTTAGCAGGGTTGAGGGATCTTCTGCTGCACTCGAAAAACTCATTTAATTCCTCTCAATCAAGGCAGAGTGGACACATTTAAGCAGGACTTTTTCCACATTGGTCATTTTCCTAATTGCCTGGGAGTTATTGACTGCACTTATGTTCTGCTTGCACAATCTTAGCATCAGCAGGAGCATTTTCTCAATAGGAATCAATGCTCCCATTCCATCAATATCCAGGTGGTATGTGATTATATAGTATTGGGTTTTCCCAGAAGTATCAATTAAGCCTCAATCAGTTCTCATGATCTCTTCATATCAGGAGAATTGTCAGAGGGCTGTTGTATGGGTAAATAAATGTGCCTTTTTCCTTTTCTAGCACAAAACCCAATTAAAGGGAAATAGGATGTCATAAAGACAATGTCTTTTAACATTTGATAGACATCAAGGGGAGCATCATCAGTTGCCAAGATGCTGAACCACAGGTGATTTGTGTGTGCGATTAATTAATCCTATAACACTTTAGTTGTTAAATGCAACACACTCTTCCTACATTTTACTTCTCAATGGCAGCTAAGACTTCAATGCAATGCAATATTTCACTTCAGGAAACTCTTTTATAAAACAGGAAGAGAATAGCAAATGGCCTTTCCATAAAGGCCATAACACGTTTGTCTATCTTGACATGCCTTTTAAAGAATCCTATTACTGGCACAACAGAGCTTTTGCAGTCAAGGAAACCCCTGTATATTTATTAAGTGACTGCAATTTTGGGGGCATACTATTTCATCATGTGTAATTTTTTTTTAGACTACTGGAAAGCCAAGCAATGAGCAAGTAGCTGAGTATATGCTGCCGATTGTTGTATTACTTTAAAGCATCTTATTCATATATCAAAATGTGATGTAAAAAGTTCTTACACAAGTGTTATTGTGTACATTTAGAAAACCGTGCTAACCATGTTAAAATTCATATATTGGGTTTATATGCTTTTTGAAAGACACACTTTTGTCTGTTCCAAATGCAACCCTCTGTACCATTGGAAAGTGTGTAAAGTGCAAAAAAATGCAGCATTTTGCATTTAAAAAATGAGAAGAAACACAAATAGTGTAAAACTCTGAACCCTCAGACATACAAATAGACAAAATATAATGGAATCAATTAGCTACTGTATTTAGGTCTGCTCAAACACATCCGAAAATGTCCATATGTAAAAATCCTAACAAATGTTTGTGAACCTACATTATGTTTCCTCTCAACCAATGTGCTTAATATGATCTAACTAAAAGATTTTCATTTACAACCCCAGAATCCACTCACATGCACTACTGTAACCTAAAAATGAAGGCAAAATATATACTGTGTTTTTTTGATAGAATTGTTTTCGTTATTATTCAGCAATAGTCTTTCCCTGGGCAAATGAAATTCTCAGAGTGAGGGTTTATCAATTTATTATTGTTAAAAGATTGAACGGAGAGCTTTTCCAAGAAAAACTTGATCAATAGTCTTGAAAGAAAATAAACTTCTCAAAAATGCAATAGAAAACTCTAGAGGTAAAATGAAAAAAAGTCCTGAAGGGGAAAACATGTCTAATTACAAACTCTGAGAGATTCACTCTACCTTTTTTAATATTTTAGCAGAATACTGTAAACTATACCCAAATATCAATAACGTGTATATCATAGTGCAAAAATTGCCTGTCTATCCAACAGTATATTAGTACATGTATTTTTCCTTATCTCTTTTGTATCTGTATTTCTTTTTCAAGGGCCAGGCTTAGCAAGACATAACTTTCAGTGTTCATACAATCAAAATATTTTTTTGCTGTTTAGCTCCCATCTACTTTACCTCGTATCCCTGCAAAAGGCTTGCCTATACTAAAAATTAGCTTTTCTTTTTGTTTGCTTTTTTTTTAGTTATTAGCATACTGCTATATGCTTCACTTAGCTGAAACCACTGTTTATTAAAAGCATACCATTTTCTACATGATTATCCATGTCAAAAATAACACAGATTTCTTCAGTTGAGTTTGTAGTCACAAGCTTTGCAACTGGAGTCCTCATATAGTTCAGACCTAAAGGTTTTCATGAGGCTTCCCCCTATCCTTGTTAGGTATGCTCCATGCTTTTAAAATATTGATTCTATACCTTTTCTTATACTTATTTCATACTTTACCTGTAAATAGACAATGGTTTAAATCTTGCGCAAAAATATAGTAGACTTCGGATGCGCAAAATACAAAGGGATTCCACCCCAAAAATCGAATTCGAACAAACAGTTTGATATGCGCTTCCGTTTAGGAAATAAAAATAAAAATAAAAATAAATACACCAACTTTCAGTATCCCCCAATTGTCCCAAAGTTTCCCTATAGTCCACCAAGGTCCGGAGCCGAAGATGGTAACCCAGAAACCGCTTCCACAACTGGCGATCGCTTCTAAACCTTAAAACACAGAGGAAACAAAAACCGCACCAATGTGAAAAACTTCCAAAGCCGGTATCAAGGCCCTGCTCTGGTTACTACTCACAGGATTTCCCGGACACGGCTTGCACACAAGAACAGATCTGCGGTGAGGTAAGTCTCAGCTTGTCCTCCTATGCGATGCCGCTAGTATACTTCACAATTTCACGGTCCTGTGCGCTCGCTATCTCTGCGATTCTGTTCCTGAGCGTTCAAGTTGATTTGTATCAACTTGAACGCTCAGGAACAGAATCGCAGAGATAGCGAGCGCACAGGACCGTGAAATTGTGAAGTATACTAGCGGCATCGCATAGGAGGACAAGCTGAGACTTACCTCACCGCAGATCTGTTCTTGTGTGCAAGCCGTGTCCGGGAAATCCTGTGAGTAGTAACCAGAGCAGGGCCTTGATACCGGCTTTGGAAGTTTTTCACATTGGTGCGGTTTTTGTTTCCTCTGTGTTTTAAGGTTTAGAAGCGATCGCCAGTTGTGGAAGCGGTTTCTGGGTTACCATCTTCGGCTCCGGACCTTGGTGGACTATAGGGAAACTTTGGGACAATTGGGGGATACTGAAAGTTGGTGTATTTATTTTTATACTTTACCTGTAGACTAACCAAAAGGCTTTCTACAGTCATTACAGAGAACTCACTCACAATACATTTGGAATGGTAAACCCCCTAGTCTGATTCTTTTGTGTTGCTCTCAGACATAAAACTAAAGAAGGCTTAGGAATTCCTAATTTTAATTAATATTTGTAAGTTACACTCCTAAGTCAGGTAGTTAAATGGCATGCCCCCTGGGCCGATTACAATGGGTCATCGTGGAGCAAAGCAATCTCCAATATTCATTTACATGATTTATTATGACTCTCCAAGGGTTCGCCAAATGATATTGCACCCATTTATAGCATACTCTCTTAGGGTTTGGGAAGATTATAAAAACCTTTTAGGTCTCATATCGGACCATACTCCAGCTATAAGTTTATTTAAAAACCCAACATTTCCCTCAGGTCTGACACCGACATCCTTCCAATGGTGGTCTGAATAGGGAATGTTTATAATTTCATTTATAATGATACAATTATATGCATTACTTAATTACTTGAGAAACATAACCACCCCAAATGGAACATTATCAATATTTATTAATTAAACATAATATCCAGTCACTCTAATCTGCTGTGACTTATAGCATCCCTTCCAATTTTGAGTTATATTGTATGAAGTATCCTAACTCTGAAAAGCTAGTCTCTACCTTTTCACAATAAGTGCACTGTCACTTCACCTAAGGATCTCAAATATGTTAAGGCCTGGGAAAGTGAACTAGATGGGGAACTAGAGCAGAAGGAATATGTTTTTTTTCTGGAACTGCCTATTGCTCAGGCATTCAGGAAACATCATATAAGATACTCAAACAATGGTACTTAGTGCCAGCACGTACAGCAAAATGGGTTCCACTAGTTAGTGGAGCTGCTCTAAAGTCAGACAACTTTGGTGCAGAGTATATGCTATGATTAGTGATGGGCGAATTTATTCGCCAGGCGCGAATTCGCGGCGAATTTGCGCGATTCGCGCCGAGCGAATAAATTCGCGAAACGCCCGCGAAAATTCGCGGTAAAAATTCGCCGGCGTCAAAAAAAAAATTTTCCGAAAAAAGTCGCCAGCGTCAAAAACGAGACGCCGGCGCCGTTTCGCGAATTTTTCGCCGTTTCGCGAATTTCGCGCGAAATTCGCAAATTTTTCGGCGAAGCGAAACGGCGCAAATTCGCCCATCACTAGCTATGATATTGTTTAGGTGTTATTCCTACTAAAAATCCTTGGGAAGCTCTACTAAATAGACCAATTGCTAATTCAGATCTATGGGTAATCATCTATTTATATTTAATGCAACCAATTGCAGCAGCTTGTAAGACCCACTTTCTACAATTCATTAAACTTAAAGAGAAGTTGATGAGGGTATATTTATACTGTATGAAAAGCTAACAGCTCAATCTTTAGGGACCTATAAAAAAATTCTCAAAATATGGCATTCCTGGCAAATTTATTCTCAACATGTGTATCCTTGAGGTAAAGGACTGATAGATTGCTTGACAAATGTACATATACAGTATGGCATGCGGAATCTGCCCATACTGTTATTTCTTTTTATTCCCTTTTGTCTTTATTGATTTTCTTTTTTCAAACCTTGATTTCTTAGTTTCTTTCTATTCCATATTTCACCTGATAAAGGTTTTGCTTAAACGCAATTATGACTGTTATTGAGATTTTCATATTAGGTACTGCCACTTTGTGGTTATTACCTTTTTGAATGATGTTATTGTATTCCCTATCTCATTTATGTGCTAGTTCAGAATATGACAATTGTGTTGATAAAATGTTGTTAAAAATATATATGTACAGTACTGTTTGCTAAGCCTTGTGGCAAATCACAGTATAATACATTGCACAAATAAATATTATTAGTTTTATTGATGACTGATGAAATTTACTATAACAAAATAATTAATTTATCTAAGCAATTACCTAATATCCTTTGATTTTGTCTGTTATCGACATTCATTAGGCTTACAGGGGAATCATTCCTGGTTGTGATCTTGTTCTGTTTTTCAATTATGGTACTATGGTTGCCTTACACAAATAATTTTACTTCATTGTAACTACATCATTTTTTTCAAATGTTTTCCACGATTTTCATGGCAACTGCTGTATTTATGGTGCCATTTTAACTACTTATATTGTAAGTACAGGTATTGAATCCATTATCCAGAACCAATTATCCAGAGAGATCTGAAATAAGGTAAGGCAATCTCCTACAGACTCAATTTCAATAAATAATGTATTAAAGGTATATTAAAAGTATTGTAATTGTTTATTGAAGGCAAAACAATCCTTTTGAGTTGTTTTTAGTATACTTAAATTATTGTAATCCAAATCACGGAAATATCCCTTGTCCAGAAAAAAAAAACAGGTCTCAAGCATTCCAGGCAATAGGCCCTATACTTCCACTGAGAATACCTTGGGGATTTATTTTCCATATTAATTTTGTCTAAATGTATCAACTACAAAAATAATTTGTAGTTTGCCTTCTGCACTGCTATTCAATGGTCACTTGTTCTATCATTTGTTCTAATGCAAATTACCTTTTTCAAATGTTTTACTTATCAGCAATACTTTTCACAATTTTTTATTTCATTTTAACAAATACTTGTCCTTTTGATACTGTCTATTATACTTAATGATTACAACTTTCCATTGTTTGTTATAGTTTATACAGGAGCAGTGGCCAGCTCCATGTTGTAGCTCCCAGTCTTTCCAGCTACAGTCAGGTGATCCCAGTGGTGGCCAATACAAGGGCAGCCATGATTGGGAGTTTTAACCTTGAAATCAGCAAGTAAGTTGCAGGTAAAATTTAGTCCCTGTGTAAAAATGAAGCAATACAATTCTTAATAAATCAGATGAAAATTGAGCATAGGACTGGCCAGATATGGGATGACTTTGACATAGTTGGCCAGCTTAAATATATTGCAATATATGTTCAAACAATCCCTGTTTAGTTTTTTTTCCGCAACATAAAATTCAGATTTTTATAGGGTCCCTAACTGCCTCTCACACACCTTGCACAAAGTGATTTTCTGGAAAACATTGGCCTGTTTATTAACTTATACAGGATTAGATACAGTTAAGTGCAATTATTTGGTCATACTGTAGCCTACACTGACCTCCATCTAAAAAACAAATGCTCTGTAAGGCTAAAATTTTTTAACTTTTAATTATTTACTTTTATATTCAGACTCAAGGCAGGGGCCTCCATCCTTTTTTCTCCTTGACAAAAAGCACTTGGGGGTTATTTACTAAACTCTGAATGCAAAAATCACAAAAAAATGTGTGATTTTTTTTTTTAAATCGGACTTTTAAAAAAACCCACAAATTATTCGGAATTTATTAAACCCTGAGGATGGAAAAGTCCAAATCTAAAGTTCCGGCATCTCAGACCTGTCGAGGTTGCATATACTTTAATAGAAATTTTAGGTTGGTTTAAGGTTGGGGGAAATTTATGAGCTGACTCTGTTTGTGCATATACTGTAAGTCAATGGAGAAATCCCAATGATTTTTTGATATGCGCAGGGTTTTGTGCAATGTCCAGAAGTTTTCGTAGTTTTTGGGTAAAAATTCCGAAAAAATCGTGAAATTCATGAAAATCGGATGAAAAAATCCGAAAAAAGTGAATCTGCCTTTTTTTTCACGCAAAGCAAATTTTTGGGAAAATGTTATAATAAAGAAGCGTAAAAAACCGGAGCGAAGTTTGTAGCAGAAAATATCGAGACTTTTTTAAACCCCCCCGGTGTATTGTAACTATACTTTATATTTATCTGTATGGTATGTTTGTATTTATTTGTACTTTATTATTGCAATGACTCTCTGTTTGTTCTTCAGAGTTATTTTTCTACTCTACAGTGCTTGATCAGTGCTATACAAAAAAATATATACATACATACAGGCCATCTTCTATTAATATTACAGTGTCTCATTTAAATCAATTGGTTGCTTTGGTTATTAGGACCCTAGCAACCAGCCCACAAATAATAAAAACATGAAAAACAATTGGAAACTGTCTCACAATATCACTCTCTACATCATACTAATGTTAATATAAAGGTGAACTACCCCTTTTAAAAATGGAGAATGGAAAATATTACTTCTTTTTATCCCTATTAACAAACTGTGTTATTGCATATCTCCCAACATATGAAAAAATGTAAAGAGGGACAAAAACATCAGCTGCACATAGTGAGGCAAAAGTATTGACAACAGCCATTTTTATGGCCACATCCCCTTATTGCAGTGTCCATTTTACAAAAATTGGAAGGTTATGAAAGTTTTCACACATTTCTAAGAGTTTTAGAAAATATTAACAATATAGGAATGTACAATACAGTTGCAGGCACTGTGTTATTTTAGTAACAAAAGGTCTGCTGTGAAACCTGCAGAGAATTTTCCACCTCCTCTGAATTTTGTGAGGATTTTTTCTTCACATAGGGAGAATTTACAATGCAGCTGTAGATGCATTGTACACCCTGGAGAGGAGGCAAAGTGACTAAAATTGTCCCTATATAAACTAATAAATGCAAACACAGCAAAGCATATTCAGTTATACAGATTATATTTAGATAAGACACTTCCAAAATACCAGAGAAGTAAAAGTTAGAAATTGTTTATATTTCATTTTACAGACTCTACTGACATATTAATAGATATAGAAATACACATCCTCATTACATTTAGAGGGAGATGAAACAGCCTTGCAGACCTATCTTCTACTTGTGCTACCTTTTGCAGAGTATCTAGTGTTACTTCATAATCTCTTGTAAGTAAACTGCAGGGAAATATGACGTGCTTGCACAGAGGTGTCAAAAAGCTAATCAGATGCTTCTTAGCCTTTGACATACTGTAAGTTGCATTTACATAGATCAACTATTTCATAATGTTACGCATAAGTAAAAGTAAAGTCTATAGTACAAATTTATCATGCTCAGCAAAAAAAAAAAAACTTCTATCAAAAAAGAAGACTTAACTCCTTTCCTTTATGAAAGATAAGTGCATGACCCTCATATAAGTTTAATTAGATACAGATACCCTGTTTACATTTCATAAGGTCACTTGATATGCGAATGTCCTGTCTAATTTTGCAGTCTACCAAAACATTGCAGACACAAGTACTACATTAAGTACTACATTGGGCACATTGCTACTAATTAACATGATGTGAGAGGATGCTAATTATTTCAATTGTCTTGCAGAGATGAGTAAATCATACTTGCTATATAAATCTATCTTATTAAACGGCAGTCTTAATTTAGACAAATTTGTTGAACTCAATGGAAGTCTGACTTTTTTCAGTTGCTATGCCATTATAGAAGACATTTACACTCTGTATAAATTGCACTGTTTCAGAGCACAGAGATCTGTAATTGCCCCATGCATTCCCGGCATTTGATCTGTATTCATGAAGAGCAGGTGGGGGAGACACATAAGTATCATTCAAAGTGGATGTGGAAGCAGGCTACAACCGTATCCTGAACTTAACAACTGCCCTATGACAGGCAGTTATTAAGTTCAGGGACAAGGCTGGCATGTTTAATTGACATCTTTGGTAGAATTTTCTATTAAGCTTATTCTATTAAGCTTATTTTCTTAGATTGCGTTAATGCCCTTTTTAATGAAAGACAGTATTTTATTTGCTTTAGTAGCCACAGAATGACACTGTCTGGAATAAGACAACTTGTTATTTACAAAAACCCTCAGATCCTTCTCAATTAAGGAAACCCTAAACACACTACCTATCTGATTTGTAAATGAAATCAAGTATCGTATGTCTTAATACCCCTTCGAAAAGCTTTGCAGAAACTTTGGCAGGGGTGAAATACAGTTTGTACTGCTGTAGAGAATGGACAGAAAGCACCCAGTAGCAGCCCACAATTGTGGCATTTAAATCTTTGCTAGCCCCGCTTATGGTGGTTATCTAGAAATGTGAGGCACTGCAGCTTCCTTTATTCAACCACCAAAACTAAGAGTGGAATACTAGCCTAAAAATGCTTTGGAGGTGAGAGTAGATATGGACCCCATACCTGACAGGCTTCATATTCTACAGATGGAAGGGAGATGATGACCCACAAGCATTTTAGAGGTGTCTGCGAATATGGTTCTTATGCCTGAATAGGCTACAGCCTCCGGAGGAGATGGTTGAATGAACTTGACAGTACTTTGACAGTGAAGGTGCCTATGGATGGGGGTCTCTGAGTGGTTACAAACCCCACTTCCCCCTAATAGTGAAGTGGTCATGCATCAGGAAGCATGAGAGGTCAGCTGCTGCCCCTGTCACCATGTTGCTGAGGTGATGTTGCATATTTGATGACAGTAAATCCTATTCATAGGATCTCTTCTAGCTGAAGAGAAGGACATCCATGAATCGCCTCTTTCACACCTCGTTCAAACCAGCAGTTGTATTGAGCACAACTATGCACCCCCCTTTATCCACTGGCAGAATAGTGATGTTTGGGTCCTTACTCAGAAAACTGAGAGCTCTCCTCTCTTGTGTAGTAAGGTTAGAGGTTGTGCACTTGACAAAGCAGCTGACACTTTTAGCCTGAGTTGTTGCGCTTTTTCATGTGATTATTATTGATAGCAGATTCTGTGGCTGTGATGAGTTCAACTACTGGGATGTGTTGTGGTGTCACTGCATAGTTTAACCCCTTTGCTAGCATGTCCTTTTCCGGCTGAGTTAGTACCTAACCCACATGTCTTTGGTTTTCTTTGGTGAGTAGTGAAACGTCTAAAATAATTACTCAGCAAGCCCAGTTGTTTTAGATTTACCTATACTAGATATACCATCACCTGGATGAATAAAAAATCTTCATAGTCATAGAGCCTACAGTAAATTCCTCCCCTGTGCAGTGGCTGTGGGCCCTGTTATTAAGTTCTCTCGTGGAGGGTTCTGTATGCCAAAGCACCATGGCAAATAAGCCTTACCCCTGGAACCAATTATTGCTATGCCCTCTTCCTCCAGTGAGTCTGGAGAAGATTTGTTTAATGCCGTAACCTGTGGTGTCAACTGTGGGAAGATATACCCGGAAAGAGGGTTAAAATAGTTGAGGCTCCTACAGACAGCGATGAGGAAACTGAAGAGGTTACCCTGGCTCTATACTGACTCCCTCCCAGCAGAAAAAGAGTGAAAAAGAGACTAAGCCCACAGTGGTGGCTTCAACTGATGAGTCTCCTCCAGTGTTTCTATGTAAGTACCAGCCCACTACGGTTAGTGAACTGGCTTTATTAGTGGGATGGATTGTTTCAATGCCACTCCCAGTGAGCCCAGGGTGGATGGAATTGTGATACTTGTATATGGCCCTAATTTGGAAAAAATCTCCCTGGAGAGGGAGACAGGATTATCAGAGGTTATCCCTGCTACTAGTGAGAGTTCTAATGCAGAGAAGGCTGGAAGGAGTATAAGGGGATCACACTGGAATGAGAAAAGGAGATTACTTCTTTGATAACTGTGCTTCATAACATCACTGCCCCTCCAAGGATCTATAACAAGGAAGGGAAATGTACTTGTATTCTCCCAACTTGGAAGGCTGACGTCTTCACTGACATTTTCAACACGTCGCTAAGCTAGTTGATCATCCCCACATGCTTCATGTCCACCACCATCATTCCAGTGCCAAAGAAAAATCTTCATTAACCTGCCTGAATGACTACCACCCTATTGTACTAACCCCGGTCATCATGAAATGCTTTGAGAGACTTGTGATGGCACACATCAAGAGCACCCTCCCCCGCTCACTGGACCCACTACAATTTGCATATTGGCCAAACAGGTCAACTGAGGATGCCATATCTTCTGAACTCCACCTCTCACTAACTCATCTGGACAAGAAAGACAGTTATGTGAGAATGCTGTTTATAGACTTTAGCTCAGCATTCAATACCATCATCCCTCAAAAGCTGAGTGGGAAACTAAGCGAGCTGGTCTTGAGTACCTCTTTCTGCAATTGGATCTTGGACTTTCTGCCAGAGAGGCCTCAGTCTGTTTGGATCGGTGACAACGTTTCCAGCACCATCAGATTGAGCACAAGAGTTCCTCAAGGATGTGTTCTCAGCCCGTTGTTGTACACATTGCTGACACATGACTGCATAGCTAGACACAGCTCAAACCACATCATCAAGTTCGCCGATGACACAACTGTGGTGGGGCTCATCAGCCACAACGACGAGTCCGCGAACAGAGATGAGGTTCAGCAGCTGGTGGTCTGGTGCAGTGAGAACAACCTGTCACTGAATCTGAAACTGGTCCTGGAGGACATGAGAAAAAGTTTAATTGTGCAGTGTTGCTTTCAGAATCCAACTCTTTGGCTGGTTTAAAGGAGAACTAAACTCTACTCCATTGTCAATACCCTCTGTAGTCCAGCAACAAATATGCTTTAAAGCACTTCATATGCTTCACTTAAATGGTACCAGTCACCTTAAGAATGGGGATGTGTGGAGCATTGTGACATTTCATAATTGTAGAATGTAGAAAGTGAACACAATATCCTGCTCCTCTTCTGTGCATAAGGCAGGCAATGTTATTATTTATGCAGGCCATGTCTGCATGTGTTCCCTATGAACCAACTACTGGCCTGGGGCCAAAGGATCAGATTACTCTATTTGCACCATTTTTTTGTCAACTTCACCAATTTAGCATATACAAGTGTGCATGTTAAATATAATTGCTTGAAATGGTCACAAAAATACCATTAACATCACCTTAACTTAATAATTAAAAACTGTTTGGTGGTGAGCACAACTTTCCATTTTTGCTAAAATACAAAATCACACATCCCATATATCTTTTAAACCTAAAAAAAGACATAAAGAAGTGGTATACTAGAAGATATATACTAGTAAATAAGTATCACCACCTAATTACCTCCGAATATAATACAAAAACATATACAGAGGAAATAGTTCTAAAAAATGGAACAACGTAAAGAATTTTATATAACAGTATAACATTTTATATCATTTTATATAATTGTATATACTTTAACAGATTTACTTTAAAGTTGATCTGTTTGAAACTTTCAGAGAGTTCAACTGTTCCTAATTAATTTTAATTAAAGAACAACTATTAATATAATTAGGTCTGAAGTTGGTTTCAAATGTGGACACACAAATCCAAATTTAACTTACGATTAATTTAAGGAAATTAAGAGAACTAAAGGAAAAATCATATAAAATGTTGCATACATAATTTGCAATGTAATATGCTTCATTAGTTATTACATTACAAATTATAATTGTACAAAGCATATTTTTAAGGCCACCATAAAGCTGGAATATTATATTACTGAAAAATATTTTCCCCCCATTTTATTACATACACTGTGCACTGGTGAAAACTATAACATTCACAATATTTCTTTCACTTGCAGATGGCTTGTACAATACTTTCTAGGCTCCAAAAAGCTTTGGCACAAATTAAAAATTGTTCACAGAAAAGAGTACTTTTTGGTATTGCAAAACCGTTTTTTGATTAACAACTTTTAAGACAGAAGAAGGATAGTGATGGGCGAATTTATCCGGCAGGCACAAATTTCCTGCGAATTCCCGCGATTCGCCGTCGGCGAATAAATTTGCGAAAACACTAAGAAAATTTGCCGGCGTAAAATAAAATGGCGCAGTTTTGGGAATTTTTTGGTGAAGCGAAACGCCCCAAATTCACCCATCTCTAAAGAAGAATGTTCCTTTCTTATAAAACAGGCTGCAAAAAGTGGTACTATGTTGTTGTCTTTTATTAGAAAAACATAATTGAGCACCAGCAGGTCAAGTAGGTAATATTCAGCCATGAATAGTCAACTACAATTACATTTGTGAATGTGGTTGGGTAATTGCTAGCTTAGAAATGTACAACTTTCCTCCTTTTAATATACTTCTGCTTTAAAATGTCTTTATTATACAATAAAAATTACCATAGGGCCTAGAAGGCATGAGGCATTTTCTGGTTGGGTCCATAAGGGGTTACATTTATTCCAGTGCCTTGAGGTGGTTCCTTATAACAAAAACCTATACATTTCAACACAATTACCTATTACAAACCAAGACACAACAGTGGATACCAGTTGCTCAAGCATATGAATATCATTTTTTGGATATCTCCAAAATGTATAAAAAACATGTTCAAATTTTCTTATGGTACATGAACGATTTGTTTGTGGATTGGGCATGAATGAATGTTAGGAACCCAATATTACTCCTACAACTTACATTTACGTGAAAAAATAAAAGAATACAATTAGTTCTCTAGAGGGAATAGTTATAAAACTGATGGGGATTGTTTATTGGACACAAGAAATGTCCATCCATGTGACTCATCGTTAGTGAGTCTAATGATGTGGAGAAGAATTTTAAAGGACAAGGAAAGTTAAACTACAGAAGTAGGCTAGAAATGTTGTACATAATTTTTTTGGCTTCTTGTAAGGGGATGTAAAGTGATGGAGTGTTATGTGTGGTAATGTTGTAATCTTTTTGTGTGACAAAATGTGCATGTATGTAAGTGCGTTGGATGTAATTTCTGGGAATCACCATTACATGGCAACAGAGTTCTTTAACTTAATTTTAGGTGTCGTTTTTACCCCAGCCACCAGAGGCCACTGTCGTTCATAGAGGGCTATAAAAGGAGGTGCCCCCCCAAGGTGAGCCGTCTTGATGGGAGGGCGTGGCTAAAGCAACATCACCTGGCTGGTGAATGGAGACCTACATTGGTAGATGGGGAAGTTAGAATAGGAAAGCTCAAAGTGAGCGAGCACTAGGTGCATGAGATAGTCAGGATATTTAGTAAGGCCAGTTTTGGCCCCATCAAGGAGGAAAGTGGAGCTAGTCTCCTACAGGCACTCCGTATTTAAGAGAATCATTGGTAGTCTAGGACCAGGTAGGAAGGACACCGGGGTTTTAGGCCAGGACTTGGATGGAAAAGGGTCCTAACCTGGAAGAGTGGAGGGGTATCACTCTGAAGGTATCGGGCCACTATTGGAGAGTGGGTGGATACGGCTGGAGTATATAATGGACCACTAGCCAGTTAGGTGGAATCCAAGATCCTAAGGAAGGTGTGCCTATCAAGAAACTGATTTGTTGGAATATATGTAACTGAATGTGTCTGAAGAAGTATTTACTGGAGTGTATAAAGTGTGCCTGATATGGAAAAGCCTCTGGTGTGCCTGTAAATAAAAAATCTTCTTTCAACTTTTCCATCGAGTTCCACGTGGTGAGTAACAGTCTTGTTTACTTCCCCTTTAAAATCTTGAAGCCCCTCCTACATTTTGTACCAGCCCAAGGCAACCACAGGCCTTTAGTAGGAAAGATCTGTACCTCCAAAGATGCCCCAATAGCTCCCCATCTTCTTTTCTGCTGATTCACTGTACATGCTCTGTGCTGCTGTCAGTTACTGAGTTTAGGGAATAACTCAAAATATACAGTACACATAGAATATAACTGTCACAGTACAAAGCTGATTAATAATTAATATGTATAATTACTACATGGCAGCAAAGACACCAATGCAACTAGTATCAGAATTTAATAATCAGTCCTGTAGCATCAGCTTTTTTGTAAGGCCAACCTCATTCTCTGCTTGATAATTTGTGAGGACCCCTAAGCTTAGCTTCTCAACAGCTGCTCAGAGCCCACTGAGCATGTAAGTGTCGCAGACACTTTCTAAGATGATAACCCCCTGTAACAAGTTTGAAGTCCTGGATCTTTTTTGCTATTTAGAAGCTGAAACGTTAGGCTGGTTCAGTATATAAAACATGGCATTTTTATCCCTATTCATTTTTAGGGTTTAGTTCTCCTTTAAGGCTCTTCTTTGCAACTATTCCCATCCGAGATCCCATCCTTAGAAATCTGGTAGTCTGAATTTACTGTATATAGGCTAAGGGGGGGGGGGGGTCTTGACTACATTTTCCAATGCAAAAAGGGCTTGAATTCAAGAATTCAGAAACCTCTGCCTTGCATCTTATTGACCAAAATAGAGTCCTTCAGACTTGAATTGAGAAATATTTTACCCTAGAATATTCACACTGAAATAAATTTAGTCTAAAATGTATTGAATCAGTTTCTGAAGACACCACTGTTTATGAAAGAGTGAAATGTGTATTTTAACTTTTTTTCATAAAGGTATGGTTAAAGAGTGTGGTCTGGAGAGAAGAACAGCTTATGTAAAATAAGCTTGTCAGGTAGTTTTAAGGTTCCATCCATTTGTGCTCTGACATTTTTTTTTACTTAAACATATTTCATCAGTGTTGCATTATAGTAAAATTGGGCACATTCACTAAAAACTTTTTCTACTTTTAAAGTTGATTGCTTCATTCACTATTAGTTAATCAATATTCAAGTTTCTTATTTTTTTCCTGTCCTTCAGAAGAGCAATGTCTCTTAATCAGCTGATTTCATCTTTTTTTAATCTTAAACTCTCAGAATCTATAAAATCTATCAAAGTGTGCAATATGACAATGCATTTGACATTAGAAGCATAATTTATACTTTTTCTAATTAAACGTTAAGGTAAAAACTAACTTCTCACATTTAAAACATTGCATATATTATTTTAAAAATAATTAAAGGAGAGATACAGTATATTGCTTTATTGGCAACAGGAGGGAACCATTGCCTCTCTCTTTTGTATAAAGTGACATGATTATACTGTAGCTCAGGCTTATAAAAGGTTGGTAACCCCTGCACCAGTATAAGGGATTTTTTATTTGCCACTACTTTACTAGTAAACACCTTTCATAGTAAATACTCAAAACTGGAAGATAAAACTATTTTTATCTGAATTCCCTTTATAGCTTCAAAAGACAATTTTATTTTTGTTTACAAAACACAAAGAAATCGTCAGTGCTCAGTCTAACCTCTGCCGTAGGCACCATTATCCCAGCGCTCGGTCTAACCCACATTCTGGAGTTGAACAGCTGCCGTAAATGATAAAAAGTCAATATTTGTACACTAAGAGAGAGTGAAAATTTGCCAGCGCTCAATTTGCCTTTAAAAAATAATTGCAAAAAATGAGGTGTTAATACCACAATTTGGCCAAAATATTTAAGCTCACATGCCATGTCAATGTCAGGGCCCCAAGGCTCAGGGGAAAATCCACTAACCTCCGAAAATTTGCCAGCGAAAGCTTCACTCACATCGCAACACTTCGCCAGGTGTAGATTCGCCAGGACAACACTAATTCACTAAAATCAGAAGTTGCGTCCAGGGCGCCAAACACTGGTGAAGTTGCGCTAGCATTACTGTGGCAAGCAAAGCGAAGTTGCGCTAGCGTTGACTTATTTGCTTACGGCGGGAAGGTAAAGTTGAATGGACGTATATGTTGCAGCAAATACATTACATTACACAAGCCCAGGGAAAATTAATAAAATAAAATTGTTATATTGGCCTACACATAAGCCCAGTGTATAGTTTATGTGCCATATGTTAGGAAATGTAGGGGGGAACCCGGGTACCCCAGAAAAAATTTATGATCTTTTACAGCCTATCACCCTGAAAAATGAAAAGTCACCAGCATTTTTTGGAACTTAGAAAATGTTCAACTATTTTTTGAGGAAGTCCTATCTACTCAATTGCACTTTTTCCAGAGCGATACTTCGCCTGGTGTAAGAGTGCGAAGTAGCGCCAGGGTCTATCTCCTTCGCTAGCGAAGTTACGCCAGCGATTGTAAGTAAATCGGAAAAGTACCGACATGACATCATGCTGGCAAATTTTTGCCAGCGTTAGTCACTTTGCCCTTTAGTAAAGTTGCCCCTCAGTTTTCAGTTGCGGACCAAGGAAGAAACTTGTAGATTCAAAACACAGTTTGTGGTCAATTCAGGCAGCAAAGGTTCTTAGTTAGGATACAGGCCGAAGTCAAGATCAGGAGTACAATAACGATAAGTCACACCCAGGAACACAACGGAGTTGAACCTATAATCGGACAATGACTGTAGGCTTTAGGCGTCCTTTTATTTTTGAATTTTCACTCCAAAACGTGATGATGTCATGCGTCACTCACTGACGTTGCGTGTCGACACTGCACATTTTGACACTGAATTCATGACATTTGGTGCTGGCGTCATGCCGCTGCATCCGAATTGAAGAGCTGCTGTCCACGTGGTTCACCCTGGGCACTGCCATCTTGGATGGAAAGCTGCCGTGGAAGGACGCGCCGGCCAGCGCTCTTTACAGTCAAGGCTGTTTGTGAGCATTATACATTTGTAGTGCATTTAAAATCAAGTCCCCCAGCAACCAGTGTGACTGGGTAATAAGACCATTGTGCACTTACCCTTAGCTCAGCCGCTCTAGTGGAAAAGATGGGAGCTTTTAAGTCCTAGCAAACAAACATACACCTGTGAATAATTTCCTTCCTTCACTATTAGCATTTTAACTTTGTAGTGCAAAATCAAGTCCCCCAGTAAACTTGACTGAGTAACATGTGATAAGATCATGGTGCACTTCCCCTTAACTCAGGGGCTATAGTGAAAATGCAAGGAGCTTTTTAGCCCCAGCCAATTAACATACATCTATAAGTGATTCCCTGTTTTAAAGGCTAAATGGCAGCCATAGGCAATATTTGGCTACAGACACCAATGTCCCACATTCTGGAGGTGACCAGCTGCTGTAAATGATAAAAAGCTAATATTTGTACACAAAGAGAGAGAGAGAAAATTTGCCAGTGCTCAGTTTTTCTTTAAAAAAATAATTACATATACATCTTTGGTTCATCTACTTATTCCTCCAGGGTGAATTTTTGAATGCTTCTAGGATGAGCCTATATAATGTATTTTAAAGCTGCCTGTATTAAAGTGTCCTTAATATGGACCTCAAACATAGACAGTGGGGGTCAGTTGCACGTTTTACCCTAAATACTTAAATGTTGCACTGCTTTGCCTGTTTTCCTTAACTTTCACTACCTTAACCACTAGACTACAGCCCTTTAAGAGCTGTGGCCTCCTTAAGTATTATGCCCTATATGTCTCTATATTGTGCCTTGTTTCTCCATCCTCTTACTCGGGGTTTCTTCAGATCAGCCTCTATTTCATCCAGCCACTGTTTTCTTGGTCATCCAGCACTTCCAATACTTTATGGGTTGAAATTTATTAGTGTCATGATCGGCACCCTAACCAGAACCAATGCTAAGTACCCTGGTTCCGGCTCTTGCTTCTGCCTCAAACAGCCGCCTTTCACCTCAGGAGGAGCCCTCGGCTATTCAGATGCCGCCAAGTGGTGAGGGTGCCAAGCTAAGGGTTCTGGACGAGCAAAGGGGCATGAAAGTAAAGTAAAGTCTTTGGGCAGAAGGTCACAGTACAAGGTGTAGTCAGAAAGCGCAGTCAAATCAGGCCGGGTCGGTGCAGGCAGTATTCAATAGGAGTCAGACAAGCAAGGGTCGAACCCGGGGTATCAATCAAGAAGAGTCAAGACAGGCACAGGTCGGATTACAGAGATTAGAATAGTCGGTTACCAGGCAAGGGTCAGAATCACAGAAGACAGCAGAAGCAAGACAGGCAGGAGTCACAACATGAATCAGATCACAGACAGGATACAGAATAGCTCCCAGGAACTCACTAGGTGAACCTATAACAGGCAATCACAAAATACAATTTGTCTCTTTAAATGTGTTTAAATTTCGTGCCATTGAGCGCTGGCGTCATCACGCCAGCGTGACTGCACCTATAAATTAGGAGGATGCGCGTTGCACACTCCCTAAGGAACCGGCGCATAGGAGGAAGACGGACAGCGTCCCTGCCGCACCACTAGATAAGGTGATAAGTTGTTACAATTAGTTTATTCAGGGTCCTGCCACTGTCCAACCTTTCTATGTGTATGACCGACTGCAGTCTATGGGGCACATGTATCAAAATGCTCACCACAGAAAAATGTTTCAGTTTTTCTGTGATGAGCTTTAATCTCAGATTTTGATAAATCTGTCCTTTTTCACTTCCTTTGCTATATCTATGTTGTTATAAAGCTCCATGACCTTAGCATTAGTCCTTATTCTCCATATACCATTTTATTTTTCTCATAATCTTTTTCTCAGGTTTGCAGCAGGCTTTCTTATTTTTTTTGTTAATGTCCAACATTTGGCTCCATGCATAATTACACATGTCATCACTAAATCTGCATATTTAATTTTCTGGTCAATCAGCTTGATTTTAATGGTCCTTGTAAAGCATAATAGTATTTAATAACCACAGCTTTCTTGCATTCATTTCCATATGTATTTTGTAGTTTTCATTGTAAATTCCTCCTATACAGTAAATTTAAATTCATAAGCCCTCTCAAATTCCTTATTACTGTAACTCAGTTTCTCCACATCACTAACTATTTTCTTATTCTTTGTATTTATCATATTTTTGTTTTATCTTGATTGATTTTCAGGCCTATTCTTTTCAATTCATTGTCAAAGAGTTTTCTCTATTAAGACATTCTGGTTTCTGGCAATTAGAACAATGCCATCAGCATAAGCTAAACACTGTGACATTGTGATGAAGATATGTCCACCTGGATTTATATTTAACTTCCTTGCTATAGGCTCTAAAGTTAAAATAAACAGTATAGCTGACAAAACATCCCCTTTAGGGATGGGCGAATTTGAGGCATTTCGCCAAAAATTTGGCGTCGACGACGCACATTAAAGTCTAGGGGCATCCAAAAAATTGAGGTGCGGCAAAATTTTTTTGGGTGCGCGTCTTTTTTTTTTTTTGGACGCACGCTGTAATACAAGTCTATGAGCGTCATTTCCACGGCAAAACAAGGCGAAAAAATTCACCCATCCTTAATCCCCTTGCCTAAGCCCTTACATAGTTACATAGTTAAATTGGGTTGAAAAAAGACCATCAAGTTCAACCCCTCCAAATGAAACACACAAGTTCAACCCCTCCAAATGAAACACAGCATCCATACACACACACACCACTCCATACCCTCATATAACTTATATATTGTATATCCATATCTATACCAACTATAGAATTTTGTATCATAATAGCCTTTGATATTGTCTGTCCAAGAAATCATCCAGGCCACTCTTAAAAGCATAAGCAGAATCCGCCATAACACCCTGCAGTGCATTCCACAACCTCACTGTGAAGAACCACCTACATTGCATCAAATGAAAGTTTCAAGTCTGAAGGGGTGGCATCTGCTGCAGTGATCTTCTTTGTGGGTAAATAAGTCCCTTGGTATTTCTCTATAATGTCCTCTAATGTACTTGTATAGTGTAATCCTATCCCCTCACCTTTTATCCAGAGAAAACAACCCAACCTTGAAAGTCTACCATCATAATTTAAATGTTCTATCCCTCTAACCAGTTTGGTTTCCCATCTCTGCACTCTCTCCAGCTCATTTATATCCCTCTTAAGTACTGAAGCCCAAAACTGCACTGCATACTCCAGATAAGTCCTTACCAGGGACCCATCAAGAGGCATCATTAAGTTTTCATCCCTTGAGTTTATGCCATTTGTATGCAAGACAGAACTTTATTTGCTTTAGGGGCCACAGAATGACACTGCCCAGAATTAGAAACTTGTTATATACAAACAAAAAAAACCTCTGGATCCTTCTCAGTTGAGGAAACTCCCAACACACTGCCATTTAGTTTATAACTTGCATTTATATTATTTTTGCCAAAGTGCATAAGCTTGTGTAGGGATGTGAAAATTTAGACACCCTTTATTGACAGGCACATCCTCAGTAATATGGATGCCTAAGTGGGTCCTTATGGGGGCTTTGTGCTTATGTAATCCCTGTAGTTCTCACAGTGGATGCTAGATGGCACTGTGGCATAGTATAAAAGGCTTTCAAGCCATGAAGTCAATGTCCATTGCTGCTGAACCTTTCCTCTGTTATGCAGCCGAGGTTAGGGGTGGTGGAACTCAGTCTGGGTCTAGTGAAGTTATAGTTATACCCTTTAAAAGATCACTCTAGGAGTGATAGGGTATGTAGTTGAGCAGCTCAAAGCTCCGACGAGGATATTAGAGGGATTAAGATCCCGGGTATTACTGACAACATAGTAGGGCCTAAGTATAAAACTCAGGAGAGTACGTAGTCTTCTGAGTTCCACCTAAGGTAATCCTGAAGATTGGGGCTATTAGGTCTCCTGACTTCTTTGGTATTTTTTAAGTCTTCCAGGATTCTCTTTAATACTCCCTCTATCCACACTCTCAAAGGCCTGTTTATAATCTACAAAGAATTGATGCAACATTATATTATACGTCTGTATATTTATCTTTTGCTTAACAAAGGTGCTGGGTGATCAGTGTTGGGTTTATCTTTCTTAAATCTAGCTTCAAAATCTTCAACATTTGCTTCAAAATATTTTTCCAACTTCATTGCCACTACCTAGGTAAAATTGTTGTATGCAAAATTTAATAATGTTATGCCTCTGTAGTTATTATTATAATCAGTTTTTATCTATCTTTTTATGCATTAGGCATATTATATCCACCTTCCAAGTTTGTGGCATTTGATCCTGTCTCCAAATTTGCTGAATTAATTATGTTTATTTGTCCTTTGTTCACCATATTTCTGGGGCTTAGCTGTGATGCCATCCTCTCCAGGTGTTGTAATGTTTATCATTGATTTTATTGGTTCATATACCTCTTCTAATTTTGATTCTTCCACATTATTGTCTTCGCTCTCTGTAGCTATATATACCGTCCACAATATTTTCTACCTTCTCCACATTACTATTGAGAATCGATTCAAAATATTCAACCAATCTTTTTAAAACCTTACTTTCGTCTCCAATTAACATAACAATTATGTCTTTATATATACAGTACAGATGAGGCCACTTTGTTCTGTGTTTTTAATTCAGAATAATTAAACTCATTTAACTCACTTATCCCATTTACATTATCCAACAAATAATTGCCCCATATCATTTCATCTAATTAAGGAGTTTTTTGCTGAGGCCTCAGAAACAAAGGTGGTATTGTATGCTCTTGGAAAGGTTAAATGAGTTTGCAAAACGTATTACGCATTTAACAAACAAATCCAAGTGTATTTGTTCTCGGGTTGGAAACCTTTCTTGAACTCTTTGACTCTTAGATATACGTATCTACTATATCTTTCTTTGCTCAATTCTTTCATTTCTTCCAATCTTTGCCATCCCAGGGCTCTTTTATTCCTTCTTAGTATTTAGTTTGCTTATCCTCTTTTAGTTATATATTTCTCTGTGCTGTGTCTTGTCCTTTTCTGAATTGTTTTTGCCTTTGCTTGGTTTCTTGCTAATGTATTTTGGCATTCCATATCCCACCACTCTTCTTTTTTTTCCCCAACTTTTTTTGTTTTATAGTTTCCGATGTTGCACTAACTATAATTTCTTTCGATATCTTCTCATGTGCTCTCTCCTTTTTTCCAGTTTGATATATACTTTCCTAATTCCTAATTTATTTTTAGTTTTTCTATAGCAAATTTAAATGTTTTTTTTTTCCCCAGCAAGGGCCATTTTTTTGTCTATACTTTACCTTTACAATGTAATGATCAGTATCCATATCAGCTCAGCGGAAACGATGGACATTGATAATGTCAGTCCCATGACATCTATTAAGACATGGTTGATTTCATTCTCTATTCTGAAAATCTGCATTGTGCAAAGTTTATAAATGAGCCCAAGTGAGTGACACCAGTATCCTGCATTTATCACTATTCTGAACCTGTTGGTTTTACATTTTAGGAAGCATTTAAATATAAATTAAACATTAATTTAACACGTTAAATGAAAAATACACTGAAATATATATAACCTTACATGCCTTTGAAACAATAAACATAACTAGAGAGGTACATTTCCTGAAGAAAATGTGAGTGGTGCTTGCCGTGGCAAAACTCAGGCCCAAATCTGATTGGCTGTTGTTGCCCCGCCCCTTTTTTTCCTAATTGTGAACCACAGTCACTCAGTGACTAACATACCAAAGTTTGGGAATGCTGTCATTTAATGTGTAAATATGGCAGCATTTCTATTTTTTTCTATTGAAAATCAATGAATGAAATTTGATTGGTTGTTGGTGGCTCCGCCCACTTTTTCTAAACTTGAAGTGGAAACCCCCAGCGACCACATTTGTGATATTCAAGGTCCCTGACATCAATACTGAGAGAATGGCAGCCTTCTTAATTTTTCCCATTAAAACCAATCAAAGAAATCTGATTGGTTGGTTTTGGCTCCACCCACTTTTCTTAATTTTAATCCCAGTCCCCCAGTGACCAACTGTGCCAAGTTTGAGGACCCTGCCATTAACCATCTAAGAGCGGCAGCAGTTTAAAATTTTCCTATATAATTGAATGGCTGAAATTTGATTGGCTGTTGTAGACTCCGCCCACTTTTTGTAAATTTTGGCTGCAGTCACCCAGTGACCCACGGTGCCAAGTTTGGGAGCTCTGGCTTTATTACTGTGAGAATTACAGCTGTTTACATTTTCTCATTGAAGTCAATAGGGAAAATCTGATTGGTTGTTTGCGGCTCCGCTCACTTTTTTGGGCCCCCAAAATAGGACAGAAAAGTCACAACACCCCATTCCCGAATAAGCTGAACGGTTTGACACCTCATTCATGGGTCTGCGACAAACTAATTATTCGATAAATTCCCCATTATAAGTCAATGGGGCAAATTTGGGGACCTCTCCTGCCCCGGGGGTAAAACTTATACCCTCGTGTGGGGTATCATCTGACACAGGTCGCAAACCTCTTCAAATGTGGTAAATTTAACGTTTCTACAAGATTCCCTCTCTGCGCTAGAATCCGTCAAAAGTTGGCCTCAATGTTAATCTATGGGACTTTTCGGGGTGGTTAATTGCCCCCGCAAGGGGCAATTAACCACCCACCCCTTAGAAAAGTCATACCACCCCATTCCCGATTAAGCCGCACGATTTGACACCTCATTCATGGGTCTAGGACAAACGGTGCGGGACTAGTTACGCGCCAAACTTTCATACGGAAGAAGAATAAAAATAAGTTTGCAAGATAACAGTAGTGATGCTTTGCTTCGCAAGCACCACTAAAAAAATAAGTTTGCAAGATAACAGTAGTGATGCTTTGCTTCGCAAGCACCACTAATAATATTGCCTCCACCATATTCTAATAGCACCTTTAGTTTTATCAAAATACCTTTTACATCTATCTATAAAACAGATGTTCTGCACAAAAGAAAAGATTTCACACTTTATTACATTTCTTTTAAATGCAGTTCTAAATACTTTTTAATTATCAGGTAGAAATGTAGGGTTCATAATTGTGTGATATCACTCTTTAGAGCCATCCTCTTTTCTTTTCTTTTTTTTACATGGAAAAGCTATATAAATATTTCAGATTATTATGTCTGATAAAGCTATGCTAACCTCAAATACGTATATGTATATCACTTAGGTGCCTGGAGTCCCAACTTTGACTTCTAACTTCACTTGCAAGTGGGAGCGTATGCAAGTTAAAGGAATAGTAACACCAAAAAATTAAAGTGTTTTTACTATGACAATATGATATAATGTTGCCCTGCACTGGTGTGTTTAAGAAACATGTTCCTTTAAGAAACATGCAAGAAACATGCAACAATGCAATCTGTTAAAAGCAAAAAACAATTGGGGAAATTTTATTAAAATCACAAGCATTGTTTAAAATGGCATTTTTGTAAATTTTTTGAACTGCTCGCAATTAGTGATGAGCAGATTGAAGTCAATAGGTAACAAAAACCATTTTTACTTGCAACAATTTTTTTTTAGGCAAGTTACTTTTTTGTCTCACTCCAAGTAAATGCAATTTCTTTTGTGGCAACATTTTTGTATCAATCTTTTTGTCCAAATGTATTTAAAGTCAATGAGCATTCTTTGTTATGGAGAATTTTTTTGTCTCTGCGGCAATTTTGCCTTGGCTAATTTTTTGTCAAATGCATAATTTAATTGTGAATCCATATTTGGTGAAACAAATTGCAAATTTCTACTCACAATGTAAAATCAATCACTGGAGAACATGACATGACATCACTCATACTTTCTTAGTGGCTTCCTTTTTGGTCCTTACTCCAACCTACAATTGCCAACAGGCCCTGACAGGTTAGAGCAGAAGCTAGGAGCAATTTGTGTCATTTTGCTAGAGTAGGTGTTTATGGAGCTGTCTGCTTAAGTCAGTGTAAGTGTAAGTTGTGGCTTTTAGTTTATTGTTTTCCCTCTTTTGCTTGCCTGCTCACCTGTGAGACCCAAGAGTCACTGCAGATTTGTCATCACTACATTAGTCAGAAATTGGAAATAACACCTGTGACTTTGCTGTGACGAAAATGTCCATAGATCTCAGTGGGTTTTGTGAAATTTTTGCCATTTCATGAATCTTTTTGATCTTTCACAAATTTTTCAGAAAAACAGGACAGATTTGCTCATTTTTAGTGTGGATCCCTCTAATTAACAGTCCACCCCCCCACAAGCAAGGGGGTACTTATGAATAGTGATGGACAGATATTTGCCACCTGTCAATAAATTCGCCGGCAAAAAATCTGCCGTGCGTCAAAATAGTCGTGTGTCAAAATAATTTTGATGTTCATTGACTTTCGCTGTTTCTCATTTTTTTCTGTAAATTTGCTAATTTTTCACCGAAGCAAAACGAGACAGATTCACCCATAACTAATTATGAAATCTTTGGTGCCCTAATTTAAATTTTTTCTCTCCCCTGTGCCTGTCCAGATATGCAGACTTTTCTGGGACCCTCTACTTATCATTAGAAACAATGGACCAGATTCAGTTCAAGGAAAAAAAGGTTTATTGTGTGAAAAGTCATGGGTAAGATTTGAGATGCAATTCAATTCAGAAAAACTCTATTGAAATCTATGGGGAAAAAACTGGAACTGAATTTAGAGAGAGGTTTTTTTTTCATCCTTGCAACAGGATCTTGACAAACTTATATAAATATATTTAGTGATAAGCTGATCATATAGTAATCTCTCTAATTCTGTACTTACCAGTAGGTCTTTTCAGCTGACGCAAGGTCACCCATTCCGATTCATATTCGGAAGGGTTTTTTTACATAGTTACATAGTTAAATTGGGTTGAAAAAAGACAAAGTCCATCAAGTTCAACCCCTCCAAATGAATACCCAGCATCCATACACTCACCCCTCTCTACTTTTAATTAAATTCTATATACCCATACCTATACTAACTATAGAGCTTAGTGAGAGTTGTGAGGATGTGGAATTCTCTACCTGAATCAGTGGTACAGGCTGATACATTAGATAGCTTTAAGAAGGGGTTGGATGTTTTTTAGCAAGTGAGGGAATACAGGGTTATGGAAGATAGCTCATAGTACAAGTAGATCCAGGGACTATCCGATTGCTATTTTGGAGTCAAGAAGGAATTTTTCCCCCTCTGAAACAAATTGGAGAGGCTTCAATTTTTTTTACCTTCCTCTGGATCAATCAGCAGTTAGGCAGGTTAAAATAGAGTTAAGAGGTTAAACTTGATGATCTTCTAATACTACCATTCAAACTATCCTTCCAAACTAGTAGCATACATAATTTATCAAAGTGAATGCAATTAATAACATACTATTAGCTGCCAAGAATTATTTTCTCAGTGGTAAAAGCCCTTAATAGGTGTTTCTAACTGGGTGGTAATATTTTACTAAACATAAACAGTTTTTTGCCACAATCCATGGTTTTCCTTTAGAATTCTAGCATATTTTTGCACAAATCAATGCAGGATTGGTGTAAAACAGCACCCAACTTTTTTCTTATTTACAAAAATAAATGTTGGTATTATCTTTCAAATACTGTTAACTATTTCTGCTGCACCAATGATTGGTAGAACTCAAAAGAAAGCATGCCAATTGCATGGGTTACTCGCCTAGTTAATATTTTTTCCTTGAATTACTAGAATCGGGATCTGAGAAATATTAAGGGTATCATTTAATTGCTGTTGATTAAAGAACTCAGCCAGCTCTTACCCACTAGCCTCTGTTTCTCCTATACCCAAATAGTGTACTGTATATCTCTCTGACTAGGCTTTGTTCACTGACCTTTGCTATCTCTAGGACCTCTGCTTCGTGCTACGCCTCCTCAAACAAACAGCTGAAAAGCAAAGACTGAGGGGCCCATTTACTAAAGTGAGGTAAATTTGACTTTGTTTCCACATGTTATCGCTGAGAATATTTTTCCGCCAGAATATTCGCAGCGACTAAGTTTACTAAACAGCGATGCACTCAGAAATCATTGTGATCACTTGCAGTAACTAAGTTAACGTTAACGAACCAGCTTACATTAGCGGTAATTTTAGCGAGTTGTGAATTTTCTGGCGACAAATTACATTTTTTTTCAAATATTTATGCTATAAAATAGTCTTGTTTTATGGCGGTTATTATGCCAACAACATTACCAGAGTAACACCAATCCAACATTTATGCAAAAAACAAGAAGTGTTATGGGATATTTCCTGGCCCTTGAGAATTTTCTGGCAAAAAATTTTTTCGCCACTACATAGGTGAAAATTTTGCGAATATTCTTGTATGCATTTTATCTTTTGCGCATTTCACTGTTTAGTAAACAGGCGGTAATGTGTATGTAGTGTTATTTTCAGCGAATGCGATAACTGGTGAACACTTATTCTTGCGCAAGAAAATTTGCAAATTTATATTTACTGCAGCTTAGTAAACTGGCTGTCACGGTCGGCACCCAACACCAGAACAAATGCCAAGCACCCACCAGGACTTAAACAAGAGGTGCAAGGCTAGAGGTTCTGGATAAACAGAGGGGCACGACTGTTAGCAAAGTCTTTGGGCAGAAGGTTGTGGCACCAGGAACAAACCTATAATGGGCCTTTAAATAGTCCAAATTTTGCGCCATTGCGCGCTGATGTCAACAGGCCAGTGCGCATGCGCCAATTTATACAGCAGAGGCGCGCCACGTGCGCCCTTAGCAATTCAAAGCAGGAGGAAGCAAACGTGGCGGGCTCTCCCGCCGAGGGGGCGGCAGGCGTCCCTGCTGTCCCACCACTAGACCACCAGGGTAAGCCCTTACACTGGCGAAAACATATTCAGCGATAAATTTGTCTGTATTTTGTGTGCATATTTTTACCGCACTTTAGTAAACGGACCCCTCTGAGCTGCAACTGCTGCTGTTGCAACAGATAGAAGCAGAAGCCAAAACATCCTGTCAGCAATAGCTACAGATCTCTCTTCTGTCAGAAAAGAATGAAGGGTAAAAAAAAAAATTATGGGATATTTCCTGCCCCTTGAGAATTTTCTGGTGAAAAAATACTTTTACGCCACTACATAGGTGGCGGTAAAATTTTGCGAATATTCTTGTCTAAATTTTGTCTTTTGAACATTTTGCTGTTTAGTAAACCAGACGTTATTTGTACGAAGCATTATTTTCAGCGAATGCGATAACTGGCGAAAACATATTTTTGCGCAAGAAAATTCACAAATTTATATTTGCCGTAGATTAGTAAACTGGCATAAACATATTTGGCGACAAATTTTTCTATATTTTGTGCGCATAGTTTTACCGTCCTTTAGTAAACGGACCCCTGATTGCCTAAACAACTATTATTGTAATGAAAGTAATGAAAATATAATGTGCTATTGCCCTGCACTGGTACAACTGGTGTGTGAACTACTATAGTTCACATAAACAAGCTGCTTTGTAACAATGGTGGAAATTTAAAAAAGTCTATATGGTACAGGTTCAATTTTGAATGACAGATAACACTAGTATCGTTATTTTCTCCTTTAAATGGCTGGCCCCATTCAGCATCCAAAATGTGCTGAAAAAGTCTACCTCGGCTTATACTCGGGTCAGCGGTACCCGACCCGAGTAGCTGAGATTGCAGTCACTTTTAATCATTCCTATACCAACAGTACACTTGGGGAGAGACTGCAATATCCCACAATGCCCTCTGTTGGTTATATGAAAGAATAACAGTGCGCCCTCTGTTGGTTGTATGAAAGAATAACAGTGACTGCAATATCACACAGCGCCATCTGTTGATTGTATGAAAGAATAACAGTGACTACAATATCACAGCGCCCTCTGTTGGTTATATGAAAGATTAACAGTGACTGCAATATCACACAGCGCCATCTGTTGGTTGTATGAAAGAATAACAGTGACTGCAATATCACACAGCGCCATCTGTTGGTTGTATGAAAGAATAACAGTGACTGCAATGTCACACAGCGCCATCTTTTGGTTGTATGAAAGAATAACAGTGACTGCAATATCACACAGCGCCATCTGTTGGTTGTATGAAAGAATAACAGTGACTGCAATATCACACAGCGCCCTCTGTTGGTTATACGAAAGATTAACAGTGATGGCAATATCAAACAGCACCCTCTGCACATGGTAGTGGGACAGTGGGACAATGCACACAGTAATCCGTTTGGCAATTCTCTGTCACCATCAACTTTGCAAAGAAGTCCGGTTTATCCCTGGGGGGGTCGCTTTGGCAGAATGTGCGCTACTGGGAGACAGGGCTGTAGTTGTGTCTAGGCTTATACTAGAGTCAATAAGTTTTCCCAGTTTTCGTAGGTAAAATTAGGTACCTCGGATTATACTCGGGTCGGCTTATACTCCAGTATATACGGTAGACTATATTAGTGCTTCTGAAGCAAACAAAGCAGTTTTACCAGTGGAAGGCAACACTGCATTATATTATTATTTTACTACACTTATTTTTTGATGTTACTGTTCCTTTGTTAATTTGATGACCCCAGGCTACAACAATTCCCATGGTTCCTACTGTAAATTAAAACTGTAGTTGAGAGAGTAGCGAGAACATCTTCTCTGCAGTCTGGCATGCATGTGTTCTGTACTAGGTCATCAATCCATGTTGATAAACTATTTTAAACTGCCAGACACTACCACACTTCTTTAACAAAGCCATAATTTTCACAATAACCCTGGGCAACTGTGTCTGCAGAAGGTACGGTCAAGCTAAATGTCAGCAAAAGGATTTGGAGGGAAAGCTGGTGGGATGTCTATACTGGAGGGGTAGAGGTTGCTGTAACAAAGGCACTGATACTTGTAGGTATTATTGGTGTGAGGCAATCTCTAAGTGCTTGTAGACAGTGTGAGTAATAAAACATGTGGGGAACTGGGGAAGTTTGTAATAAATTAGTACTTGTAGGCTATGAAGGCTACTAATATTTAAAAAGCTAGTGGAAGTCATTTGCAACCTCTAATTTTTTAATATGGTTACAGAATTCCTCAGTGACTTTTAATACCATTGATTACAGTAGAATGTCCATTATCTTCTATACAGTATGTATAATTTACAGTAGGGGTATACATTATGCACTGTAATATAATGTTTACCTACAGTAGTAATAATACAATCAGTGATTTTCTATACAGAATCTTTTTAATGGTCATTTGTCTTGATCACTATATGGATGGGAAAATGATCTGCAATATAAAACAAGAGAGCATTTCTGGATTTACTTACTTAATTAAAATAAATTTTTTTTTTATAGTTTCTGTGTCATAAGCTTAATTTATCGAAATGATAGTCTTCACAAAATTTGTTCTTATTGCCGTATGGTTCTCATGTTCAATACAATGTTTTATTTTTTCCAGTTTACATTAAAAACATCCATCTGTTCCCCCATATGTTATCAGAAAATGGAAACTTGACTTTTTATCATCTCTGCACATCGCAAATGATGCCAAGAAAAGGGTTGTATTTTTTTTAAATCAGAAAGTTATGGAATTCATAAAATTATCATTGCTTGCCTGGTAAACAGTTCTATGATCCAAATAAGGAGCCATTGATAATAATGGGATTAATATTCAGTGATGTATTCCTTTAGCCTTAAATAAAATACCCCATTTTTTTAGATTTATCCTAAGTTGCATGTAATAAAATATTGCTGATAAAAACACATTTTTAAAATTGTAGGCATTCTTTATATTATTGCATAGAAAAGCATAAGGTTGTTATCATTGTTATTTCAAATAGAAGTAGGATTTATTGCAACCCTAGTCATAAATTGCTATTACATTCCAAGATGCATTCCAAGATGCATATAAATAAATAGTTTAAGTTGTAAATACATTCCTGTATCTCCATCTATCTATCTATCTATCTATCTATCTATCTATCTATCTATCTATCTATCTATCTATCTATCTATCTATCTATCATCATTTATCATAGTTTACATAGTCTGTTCATCATCTGTTTTTGTTTGTTTGTCATGAAATGACAAAAAATACTGTGCAAATACTGACACTCATTTATAAACATGTCACAGCACCTAAACTGGCACAACCAAATGTATGTGCCATTTTGTGCACACAAGCAAATACATTTGCAGCACAATTATTGCACAATTTGCGCTGATATGTGCACAAATGTGTGCCTACTACAGTGCCATTGATATTTTTACAACTGGTAATTTGTGGCATACTTCTAACGCAGTTGTGACCAGTATTGCTAGTATGTGTGCATCATTTATTACAAGTCTTGCGACAGGAAATACACAGTTTCCTGCACCGCTAATGTCTGCATCCAAAATAGCACATTAATTGCATATTTGTGCGTTACATTATTTAATATACACATGTGCTAAGCAAAAGTTTAACCTGTGCAATCTTTTCAGTGCTGGGCTGCTTTAATAAATGAGCCCCACAGTCTGTGTGATATGTTTTACTTATTTAAACTATTACAATTAGATATATGGGAAACTTATTCTCACTAGAGTTTCATAAGTTTGAGGTTAATATACCATAATTCTTAAAGGGTATTCATCCAGTCTGCCACTACTTGAAGAGATTCTTAAAACCTTTAAATCTTTTACCAAATTTCAACAGAATTTTATTAAAAAGTTTGCCAGTTATTTATCATTTATCGAGAATGATGAAATTATAATAACCAATATTACCTTATATAAAATTTAATCTGGCACCAACATTCCAAAAAGGTCAGCTTTCTTATTCCTTGGCACCACCCCTGTTTAAATAAGCTACAGATTTTACATATTGTAAAATCTGTCACCTGGTCAGTATCTTGCCAAGTTAAAGCTGTTTAATGACATCTTCTGGAATGAAAATTATGCTGTTTTGTTTTGAGTCATAGCTTTACATCTAGCATATAGCTATGTAAATGTAACAAGGGCACACTTAGTAACATACAGTAGGTTTGCTAAGTTGTTGTAATAGTTAAGAACATTATGCCCAAAGTGAAGGCAAATACGTCATTTTTAGCTAGATGCTGAAACCTGTAGAAAGCTATGTGATAGATCCTTAATGTGATGGTTAAACTGGAGCTATGGTTTATACCCATAACATTTATAGGGTAGAAATTAAACCTCTCATATACTGCAGAAGTATTGTAAATTAATGAAAGATGTGGAGGCTAATTTATTAAGGGGCACATTTACTTAGGGTCAAATATCAAGGGTTAATTAAGCCTCGATATTCGACTGTCGAAGTTAAATCCTTCGATTTCTAATATCGAAGTCGAAGGATTTAGCGCTATTCGTTCGATCAAAAAAAGCTTAGAAAGCCTATGGGGACCTTCCCCATAGGCTAACATTGATGTTCGGTAGGTTTTATTTGGCGAAGTAGGGGGTCAAAGTTTTTTTTAAAGAGACAGTACTTCGACTATCGACAAACGATTTTTAGTTTGAATCGTTCGATTCGAAATCTAAGTCGTAGTCGAAGTAGCCAATTCGATGGTCGAAGTAG